>NC_068310.1:18024598-18351931 GCF_025860055.1 Xyrauchen texanus | reverse complement strand
ACTGTAAGGTATAATAAGAAAGACGTAACAGGTTTGAACTTCAGAATTGTTTATTTATTGCAATAAGCACATCATTAGGTATTCTTTCCTTAAATCTCTGTACAAGTAATAAACATAATAAATCATAATTACTTCATTATAGGTCTCTTTAGGACACATTAGTGCTCTAATGTCCTAAGTGAGCAGTAGCATTATTAATCAATCAAATCTTTACTACAATAAAGTACAGTGCATAGACATAATCACTAATGGCTTTATATAAGGTGAACTTCTACAACAACACATACACAATAAATGGTGATGAATTCAGGCTTTTAAGCCACAGAATGTTTGAACAAGTTAAAACTTAAATGGATGCATACGTGTCTTGAATGCATTATTGCAGTTAGCTCCAGGTGGCAGCTTGTAAAAGTGTTTGTTAAGGGAGGTATAAAGTCTTAAAAGGCATAGTTCATATAAAAATGTAAAACTCTGTCATCATCATCATTTACTCACCCTAATTAGGTTTCAAACCCATATGCCTTCCTTTCTTAAAGGGAACACTGAAGGAGATGTTAGGCAGAATGCTAGGGACTGACTGCCTAAGTCACTATTCCTTTTCATTGCATCTTTTTTCCATTCAATGAAAGTGAATGGTGACTCAGACTTAAGTTCAACCAATTATCTCCTTTTGTGAGAAGAAAGTCATATAGATTTGGAATAACATGAAGCAAATACGGCAAAGTTAGCAAATAATGACAGAAGTTTCATTTTTTGGTGAACTATCCCTTTAAGGATGTTTATCACAAACTATCCCTTTGAGGTTTGACATCAAGCATACTTATTTTAGTAAGGTTGTATAATAGAAGACAATTGTGTTTTCTGGTAAAGCAACAGTGTTCAGTAAAATACCTGTAATTAACCAGATACTTCAAAATGTTATGCTTGCATAAGCTTTAGTTAAAATTCATCTAAATGATATATGATGCAAATGAGGGAATACAAATGACAAGACACATTATTATGCCAAGGCCTTCAATATTTAAGTAACAAGTTGCATTGAAACACTTGCTACATGAACTAACACCATAAAAAGAAACAATGTCAACACATTTGAGAAACAATTACCAAGTATGGATCTACATCAAGGTGTGTAATTGTCACCGATTTGCTCATTTTGAGGTCTTTAAAAGCAAATACGCAGTCACGGCAACGGTCACGGTTCCAGTGGCAACGGGCATCCACCTGATCCACTTTCCCTGCAAGAACAAACATGACACAAAGATGATATTATCTGTCATCACTGCCTCACCTATCACAATATTTTAAAGGGCTAGCTCACCCACAAATAATAATTCTGTCATCATTTACTCACCCTCTTGTTGTTCCAAACCTGTGTGGCTTTCTTTTTTTCCATGGAACCCATGGAGCCAGTCACCATTCACTTTCACTGCATCTTTTATCCTTACAATGAAAGTGAATGGTGACTAAGAAAGTTGTTCCATAAAGGTTTGTAACAATATGAGGGTGAGTACATAATGACAGAATTATCATTATATTATTATAATAAGGATGCACATGAGCCGAGACAGAGTCACAAGCCACAAGGACAGGACACAGAGGACGAGGACGTGGACAGTGAAAGACAATGAGAGCCGGGATGCCTCAGAGCAACACTGGAAGACTACAACCTACAAACTGGCAACTGACTGGTTGGAGACATTTGTTAGTGTGTGTGCTACAAGACTGCCATTTTAGAATATAAAGCAGACCTGTAGTAGGAAAACAGAAGCATTTGGCACATGAATGGACAGCATATCTTAGCTTATGGGGAGAGAATTGTTTAGCGGTCATGCATAGCCCTGAGGGATGATGGATGCTTAAGCATAGGAATGAAACAGGACAGGAGCACTGTGTACCTTTCTACCACAATGGACCCAAGCACCAATACAGCAAAGCCAGGACAAGGCCGATGACTACGGCTAGGATGGGCTGCAATAAAGACAGCTAAAAGGAGGGAAGGGAGGGATATTACTGAGACCAATATCTGGGACTTTGAATGAATGTGGGCTGTTATTGGACAGGTAAATTGTACCATCATTAAGACATTGAAATTAAAGGTGATGTGAATAATTTTTTCAATGCTGATTTACTTACTGTTACGCATTTTTGAATACTGTCATGTTGGAACAGAACAGTTACGCCCCATTCTTCTGAAAATGCTTGTCTTATGAGACTGTATAGTTCTGTGCTATTTTACGCAAATGCTAATATGAACAGTAGCTGCAATAGGAGTGTTCACATATTTGCGGCCAAGTGTCCAAGTAAGCCATTCATACAGTAAGTTTATGTCCTACAGATTGTAAACAACGTGGCTGCTTTTTGTTTAAACTCGACTTGTCACTTCTGGCTAAACCAATGGAGTGAATTTGGGGCAGGGTTGCCAGCTTGCCTGAACAACTGCAGAAAGAGTATGGATGAAAGAGGTGGCAGCAGTGTTTGAGGAAACCTGTTCAGAAATAGTCTTTATTTTTGCAATTTTTATTTGGTGCAGTTTTTGAAGCAGAAATTACACACTTCACCTTTAACCTATACAAAAAGTCTATACAAACTCTGTAAATGTAAACAAAGTGCATCGTCAAACCAATTATGTAACGTCTCTGATCTCAAGGGCTAAAACAATAAAAAAAAATTTCTCTCTCCTCTTGAACTGTCCCTATTGTCAGTGCCCCTGTTGTTTAACATCAGCATTAAGTGGATTTAACACTCACATGGTTTTCTTTTTCCTGCAGAGCCCTCAGGCTTTCTTGGCTCTGCTGCAGCTCCAGATTGATGGAACATTTCTCCTCCTCTGCATTCACATACTTCTCCCTGAGGCCCGACAGCTCTGCCTGGATCTCCTCATACTGAGAATGAAGGAGAAAGAGAGAGTCTGAACCTTTGAAAAAGAGCACTGAACGTAGTCAATAACGAACACGCACACACGCACACACACGCACACACACACACCAAGGGCCGGATCTTTTTGTTAGGTGCAAAAGCTTTCTTATTGCATGCCTGCTAATGAGTCTCGGCTCTACTTTCTTTCTCAACTACTGTGGGAGTAACCTCTTTCTGCAGCTCTTTGACCCTGCTGTTGCTTTGCTCCAGCAGACTGTTGAACTGGCTAGTGTCTCTCCGATTCTCCTCCTGCAAAGCACTCAGTCGTTTCTCCAGCTCTGCCTGGGTCTTCTCCAGGGTCTTGACCGTGTTGCTAAGGCTTGTGCTTTGTTTCTTGGAGCTGTGGGCAGTCAGGATGCAGGTTCAGATTCCAGAGAAATTGCATCATCACTACATCATGAGTTTGCAAAATTACCCCCCATTATCTCGATTCAGACACCATTACTTTAACATCTAAGCATATTTTAGGGCATTTGAGCATTTAAATCCTTAAAGACAACATTAAATAAAATAGGACACTATTTATTATTTATATAATCTGGAGATCAAGATTTGGTAGTTTAGCCCCTGCTGGTAGATGCAATAACTACACCATTCGGCTGGAAAAAAGATCTCCATTGACGGCCATTCAAAAGTTGCCATTTATTCTGTTGAAACACACATTTTTAAAGTAACAAATAAAATCACAAATAGTTAATTGTATTATAGTAGAGGTTTTACCAGTGGTCGATTTTTATGGAGGATTCTTAAAATATTGAAAAAGACTTCTCCTGAAGGGCTTGGGACCGTGCATATTTTTGTGGTGCCATCAGTTCTTGCATCTCTAGTGTCATTATTTATATTACATTTATGGCTCAGGGGCCTGATGTATAAACGTTGTGTACGCATGAAATGGACATTGAAATATGCGAGCCCAATTTTCCACCCACACACACGGGATATATTAAAAAATAAACTTGCCGTAAATATGTTTGCACACGCTTGACTTGAATTGGCGACTCCAACTGGACAAGTAATGAACTGAACAGACTGATTCTAAATTCTGCTTTAAAAAAACATTCAGAATAAAAAAAGTCTCCAAACTGCTCGGAAACATTCAGGACATGCTGTCAATGATGCATACCACATATATTATAAATCTGATAATGCATTCAAAAGATCAAAAAAAGTTTGATACACATCAATGTGCAAGAAATGCAGTATGGCTGATATGGGAAAAATGATATATGGCTGATATTTGTATCCTTGAAATTCACATGACCCAAGGAATCCATAGACACAAAACTCATAATTTTAGGACATACAGTTCAAAAGTTAAGGGCATAAATAATAGCTATTTTTCAAATTTCTTGACCCATAAGTGGTGCTGTCACCAAACTTTGTATGTACCCTCAGATCAAGGTCCTGATGAAGCATACCAGTTTTGTTTTAATAGGACAAACCATTGGAAAAATATAGCCACACTTTCTGTTTTATGTCGATTTCATTACATTTGTGTTAAAGTAAACAAAATCAGTATCATCATTTGTGTTAAGGTAAACAAAATCAAAAATCTAACTTTCGTATGATTGCTTCTGTGCAGATCAGTCTGGAGAATATTTTGAGCCACTGTTTAGGGAAATCGGGCAAAGTTTGCAGGAATAGCAGCGAATAAACGATAAACGTCATAATCCAGATGGCAGCCACTGTACATTTTATTAAAGCAGTCCATTTATATTATACAGAGGGGCATAATTACATGCAAAAAGAATTTCTAGGGCAAATGATTCAAAAGATATGAGCAAAAGAAGTGCATTTTTAAACTGGTGGTGGCACTAGCGAGTTTGTCCTAGAGATCGCAAAATTGTTATGGGGCTATTCATGCTCAGAAGTACTCTTCACTTAAAAACGGCTTTAATGCAACAATCAGACCAATCCCTCATGCGACATTTAATACCATGACTTTATGAATTCAAGACTTCAGGCTCAGATTTAAAACCTTTTCAATGCCTAATTTGCGAAAGGGCAATTTAAGACTTTTAAAAAAGTTTTTTTCAGACCTGCAGAAACCCTTTTTATACATGAGGCTCCAGGTGACTGGCTCAAAATAATTATTTAAATAAATAACAAATTGGGACACAAGTGCCAATGAACAAACAAGGCAGCAATCTGGTTGGATGTAATCAAGGTTGTGCAGGTAAGGTAAAGTAATATCAACCGATAATATATCACGGCATACTTTTTAATGATCCAATCAAATCCTGATGGATAACATCAAGTCCCTCCCTAGATTATTTCCTGCTTAATATTCTTTCTCCCATAAACACACAAGTTAAATGCATTATGAAAGCTTTTCCATGTTGCAAAGAGTTTCAGACTGGAACTACACCACACAAACAAAATCAACTCTTTTTTTACTTTTGTTACTGAAACATATTGAAATTGTTTTCCGTGATCTTTGAGATACAGTAGTGGATACAGTATAGGACAGACCTGTCCAGCTCTTTCTCCAGCTGCTGTTGTTTCTTTAGTAGCTCTTCTTTCTCCGAGCGCAGGGTGCTGCTCTCACTCTGCAGACTGAGCTTCTCTTTCTGCTGTTTATCAGCCAGCTGCTCTCTCTCTGACCTCAGAGACGCACACTCCCTCTGCAGGCTCTCAAAGTCCTTCTGGAGCCTCTCTACCTCACTTGCTGCATTACACACACACACACACACAAATAAAAATAAAAATACCAACAGACACATGCACACGCATACACACACGGACTCATGATGCTACTCAGTTACATAACAGTGGAAGGGATGTGAGAAATGAGTCATCCTTTGAACATCTGTCAAATTACTGCAAACATTACACTGTGCGCTGTTTGATGAACGCAGGGCTTGACAAGTAACCTTCAGTTGTGCAGAACACATTAGACAGACTTAATTTTGTGTATGTGATCCACAAAATCAATGCTGCCCTTTTAGTTTGCCATATTTATTAAACAAGTCACATGAGGACTGCTAGATCTCTGTGTTTGTTTCAAACATTCACGTTTACGATTACTGTATAGTGTGAATGTAGATGGATTTGGCAAGATTAGATATTCTAATTGTCCAACAAACAGATTAGAAATAACAAACTCTGTGGTGTAATTTGGTTTAGAAGAATATATGGATGAGAAATGTTGGGCTTCTCATGATTTCATACCATCCTTTTACTAACTAAGAAAAGCTGTTTTAAGATTTTGCATACGCAGCAAAAAAGAAGTAACTAGGGTAGTTCAAAGGGTAACTAAACACCTGCTCAGAGTCTGACTCCACCCACTAGAAATATTTGAAAATGCTGGAAAAGTGGGCAGACCCCGGCGGGGATAGAGGGAACGAACCGAGTGCGGGGCTGAGCGGGGAGCGGGGAGCGGGAGGGGGGGCACCTGAGACTCGTAGTGACGGATTAATTGACAGCTGCTGTCAGACTCTATGTTATTATTATTCCTCACACGGTCGCAAGACGACATGTACATGAATCTGGCGTGGTGAGCTGGAACCTGCTTACGTCAGCTGTCACCGCTTACGTCATGAAGTACCGCAACAGCCAATAGGAAAATTCAACTGCAGTAGCCACAGTTCAACCTGAAGAGGGCAGCACTCAGACGTTTTTACACCATATATTGTAGAATTAAAACACTTTATACACAAATGTCAAAAAAATTACTTGAATCAATGACCAGTAGTAATAAAGCCCCATGCTTACAGATCATTAACTAAAAAAAGTTGGTTTAGGGTTTAGTTACCCTTTAATATATATATATATATATATAAAGAACTGAATGTCCTTGTCATAGCCCATTGGCAAATAATTTTGTTCTAGTTTTAGATTAAACACATTTTCAACATAAGTATAAAAAGATTTTCTGAAAAAAAAAAAACAATTTGCCATTGGGGTAAGAAAAATACACTGCATTCAAGATATAGTTTCTGAATCTTAACAAAAAAAAATGCTTATCAAGTACTTTTATCTTGTTTTAAGGATGATTGCAAATTTGTGCTGGATTACATGACAAAGTAATGATAAAGAATGAATTAAGAATATTTTTTCGCAGTGTAAATACTAAAACTCTTGTATGTGATTGTGGGTACCTTGTTGTTTGGCAGCTCTGTCTCTCTGCTGGTTCTGCTGCTGATGACTGGCCTGTAGACTATCGAGCTCCCATTCATACTTGTTTGCAGACAGCTGCCATTTCTCCAGCTCAGAAGTTAGCGTTGCCAGGTTCCTCTTCAGAGCGCTGACCTCATGCTCTCGCTCGGCCGCTGTTTTCTCCATAGTGCGCCGCAACACCTGCACTTCCTCCTGAGCCGCATGCACTTCCTGCCGTGTGCTGAAGACCACACTGTCCTTCTGATCCCTGAGATTCTCCATGTCTTTCTGAAGCTTCTGGAGCTCAACTGGAGACACACACACACACACACGATTTACAGTAGCCCCAAAAAGTATTTGAACACTTAATTCACACTTGTAATTTTACTTTTCTGAGCAATATTCAATATCATTTTTAACTATGATACATTTTAGTAGCTGTGTGAAGTCAGTCTCACATAGGTGTCCACAGGAGTTCATCAGATTAAATATTAACATGTTCCACTAACACTTGACAACCAGAAAGTGTCCAAATAATTTATTTAAAAAAATATATAAAACCAAATAAAAAGAAAATTACATTTTCAAATTTGATACCTAAAACTTTTAATTTTTTGTTAAATATTTTGCTTGAAGTGTTTTTGATATGTTGTTTTAATGAAAATACATTAATTCATGCATTTTTAAGTGGCTTAAATAACCAAATACTTTTTGAGTCCACTGTGTGTATATATATATATATATCATACGGTCTTTACCAAACACAAGTTTACAAAGACAGACACATCCACCTTTACTTACACTGCAAGACCTTTATCTGTTTTGCCGACTCCTCTGTCTGCTGCTTCTTGGCTTTTTTCTCCTCCTCTAAAAGACCTGTAATTCATATCACAGGCCATCAGAGGGAAATGTTGAGCATGATTGCAATGCCAAATCAATTCAACCATGCAGGTTTATTTGAAGCATTTAACATCTGCATTAAAGTCAGGGTGCGAATTAGGGGGGGGTTTGAACCCCCTAAAGGCTTGTTCAGGGGGACAGAAGCAGAATGTTAGGGACTCACAGCCTCAGTCACCATTCACTCTCATTGCATCTTTTTTTCTCTCCACACAATGATGCTAATGGTGAATTTGCCTGTCAGTTGCTAATATTTTCATGTTTGCGTAAACTAAACCTTTAAATATAGGAAGTATATGTGAGACTATATCTAGGCTGATCTAGGATCAGTTCATATCATAATAGGAGAAGATGAAAAGGGAAAACCTGATCCTGATTCAGCACTACAGTGTACAGTAACTCTGAGACACTACATGCATCTAAGCACAAATGTACCAGACATACTCCTGCATAAAAAAAAGCTTAAAGTAGCCTTTTCCATTACCTTGTAGCTCAACACATTTGTGCTTGCCCGAGTTGGCCTGTTCATTGGCCTCCTGCAGTTCCTGATTGAGCCGCTGGATAACTTTCTCAGATTCACAGGCCTCTACAGTGCTCCTGCTCAGCTCATCTGGAGAAATTATTACATAGTCAGCATTGATGTTATCTTATCATGGGAACTACTGTATTACACGTACAATTTGACACTATTATGGTGCTGCTGTGCTATTAGAGAACCAGCCTTTCATCAACAGTTAATGTGAAATTTGCATCCTAATCTCTACATCAGCATCATCAGTTAGTTGCATTTCAACTTCATCAGATTGTTCTGCAATACTCCAAAGTTCAAACCCAGTCTCCAAAGGTTAATTAAATCAAAAATACATGATAATTTCCCATGAGGTAAAAAAAGGGCCTATTCTGTGAATTAATAACTTAGAAAAGATCTATTCTAAATACATAATTATCAGATTAATCTACAATCATCAACTCCAAAAAGGATGGCCAGGCTTTTGATAAAGTAGACTTCTGAATTAAAATCTTAAAAGGTGCTAATGTTATTCAGTACAATCAATGTCATCTCAAACTGAATTCAGGGAAGTAGTTAAAGCTGATGTGTCTTCTTTGATCAATGTTACAATACTCTATATCCTCCTAATATGCAGACAATTATAAGTAAGCCATTCATGAGTTGATTTCCCAAAAAGTGTAAACACAGTTGCTCTGCAGAGTGATCAAAACATTGCTCTGTTGGTTCGAGCATCCTGAACAGCTCAACCAATGTTGTGAGTTTGGGGCAGAAATATCGGTTTCTTTTTCAACCAATGGCAGACGAGATAGTGTTCAGTAAATGGCGATTATTTTTGAAATTCTGTTTGGTGGCGCAAGTGGTGCAGGAATTACACACCACACCTTTAAACGGATTTGAAAAAGATTGCACTTAATCCGAGATTCACATCGGTGATGGACAGTTCTCAATAAAACATATTCTAAAGATTTACAACAATGAAGTCAGGATCCATTGATATGTAAAAATGTACAGGGTGCCTAAACTTAGTAACTAATGTGCTCTAAATATGGGTTGCTGTAAACCAGGCCATCTTATCAAGTGCTCCAAAAAAGATATGACCTCATCTCACAAACTCAAGTGTGAGCACCATAAATGGTTATATCAGGGACACGTCAATGCAATCAGAGACATATAATTCCAGAAAACTGAAAACATTACATGCCTTGAATGACTAGGCAAAAATACAGGAGCTCACAAACTGCAGGCTAAATATGCACTACTGCCCAGAGGATGAACGCATTAAGGTTCCATGAGGTCTTGCGGTGGGTAATGCTTATTTGTGCCACTCTGCATGGAGAACTCAATCTCTCAGCAGAGTATGAGGACACGGGAACACTCTGGCCTAATTTATCTATTGAGTGAGTATGTGTGTGAATGGGAGAAATTAGAAACTTAAAGGAACAGGAGAGTAAGAGAGACAAGAAAAGATGAAATACAGTCAGATGGACAAACAGCAAATATCTTCTGGTAGGACTAGAGGTGGTGAAAGTAATTGAGGCTCAATTGACGGGTTTACATGCGAGACGTAGCTGAGCCACAATCGCATTACTTGGGTCTGTTAGTTTGATTTTGTGAAAACCGGACTGGTACGATTACAGTCGGACTAATTCGCTTATATATATATATATATATATATATATATATAAAAAATGATAATTGTTGCTTTAGTTTGAATGGAATATGACTTTTATAGAAAACATTCCTATTACATCAAATGACGACAAAACTCCGTCATGCATGATTAAATTTTGCATAATAAAAAGTTATATTGTAACTGTGTTACTTGTTCATAACGAAGGGTTTTATTCATTGCACTAAAACTGCTGACGAGTACCCCAGGGCAATTTGTTACAGCAATATCAAATGCATTTTTACAAGAAATATCACATTAAACAAGCACACATTACATTTCTCACTCTGTTCATCTTTGACTTTATGAAAATCCATTGATGATAATTGATGTAGCTTCTCTTCTCTAAAACATCAATAATCTGAGTCTGTTTCAGAATTTAAAGTTAAGATCTCAATCATTACTTTAGAACTTGACAAAAGTAAATCTACTTAAAAGACTAGGTTTAATGAAGTATACAGGTTTACATGTCCTCTTAATTAATGCCTAATTGCACAGTAAACCACAAAACTCTAAACTTTAGCAAACTATTACAGAAACTACAGAAGCACGAGCTAATGTTTACCTTTGATCAAAGACACTTTGTCAAGAGGATCTTTAAGCTTCTGCTCCTCCATTATGTTCCCCACTGTGACAGACAGAGGACAAAACAAATTATGTTCATGTTACTTCAAACTATTAGTTTATCTAACGTTATTTTTTTTTTAAGACACTTCCGATGACAGGGTAATTTGGCTGAATAGCAAATCTAATCAAGATGCATTTTTCCCAGGTAGTGTTAATTATGACTAAGCGTGTTAGTCAGTGGATGTCTAAAAACATAATCACAAGAATTATCTATGACGGCGATACAGTTTTATAAGGTAAGAAACATATATTGTAGCGCACATCAAAATCATAATGGCATTTACATATTACAGCTTAACGTCATTGCATCTATTAAGGAGACGGAAACCGCATCACCTACATTTGAAGGAATTAAATCAGATTACGTTACCTGAAGACTAGTGATGTAACTTCAGTCAGTGCTGAAACAGAGAAACTGCAATATTCAGTCTTTTTTTAACTATCGATTCGCTCCGGTGATGAGAACTGGAAGAATCCATTCACGCGCGAGGGGGAACAGCGTCTGAGCTACATGTCTTGTCTGAGCATTTGCTTGAGAGAACAAGGCAGGAAACGTCAGTGTGGAGAAAACAGCTAGATGCGCTGATGTACAATGTACAATGTACAGAGTCGAGTCGTTTTTATTTAGGAAATTACTTTGCATGCGTCGTCATGTAACGCCCCCCCCCCCCGGAGGTGATGGTGTGAAGGTCTCGGTTTGCTCATATGGGCATTGCCAGCGTCCATCTAAAAGAGGCTACAGCTGCATGGTAGAATACACTCAGGCCCATTGTTTCGCTCGTCAGGGCGTCTCTTATGTAAAACCCGTTAACAATAGTGGTCATTTGTGCTTGTACCGATGCCAACCAAAGCACTGTAATTTCTGTAAATTATATTATTAATTGAATGTCAAGATACCTGTGACTACTTGACTGTCAAAGTGCTCAGATAATTTAGAAAATGATTATGTACAGCAAACATGACACACAATACAATACATGCTTCATACTTAACAAATCTGATACACATGCATATCTAGTTAAGTTTGATGTGCTTACTACTGTTGCTAGAGTGTCACATATTAACCATTGTCAGAACTGAAGTCGGTTTTTGTTTTTTAGTGCTAAATAATGCAAGTTGCAAACAAGGTTTTCTCTAAGTGTCCATGAACATGCAACGAATGTCAAGATTTTCACTGAAAAAGGACCTTCATTTTGGTTTGTTTCTTGCCAAAACCTATAGTATGACTTCAGAAGACTTGGAATATAACGCATGAGCCGCATGGCCTATTTTTATTTTGGGTATTTTTTAAGCTTTAAAGGGAGTCACTATCAACTGCCATGATATTGAGAAGATTGATGGGATATTCATTAAAAACTCTCCTTTTGTGTTCTGCAAAAGCTAGGAAGTCAAACAGGTTTGGAATGACATGAGGGTGAATAAATCGTGACATAATTTGAATTTTTGAGTGTACTGTTCCTTTAAAGCTCCACTCAGTCATGTAGGCCTATCTCGTCTTGAACTTACACTGACATCTAGGGGTGTGGATGCAGCATCAAATGCAATAGTTTTCAGTTACAGATTCAATTGTAGAAATTTACTATGCACAGTCAGACATGATTTTTATTATTTAATCCATGAGTGAAAGTATAAAATAACAGGGTGATTACTGAGATTAAGCAAGTAGTATTCATCTAAATCTTTTCTAAGAATCTAATCACATTTTACCATTTATTTCCCCTTAAATCACCCAACAATGAAAATTATTTCATCATTTACTCACCCTCATGCCGTGCCAGATACCTTCTTTCTTCTGCAGAACATAAACTAAGATTTTTTAGAAGAATATTTCATCTCGGTTGGTCCTCACAGTGCAAGTGAATGGTGACCAGATCTCAGAAGGTCCAAAAAGGACATAAAGGCAGCATAAAATTAATCCATAAGAATCCACTGCTCAAAACCATGTCTTCTGTAGCAATATGAAAATGTGGGTGAAAAACAGATCAATGTTACTTTAAATCGACACTTTCACTTCAACATTCCGGTGTTGAAGTGACTTTCACTTTCACATTCAGCCACCTACTGGTCGGGGCTGTTCAAATGTGGAGATTTATAGTAAAAAAGGACTAATCTGTTTCTCACCCACACTTATCATATCACTTCTGAAGACATTGATTCAACAACTGGGGCCGGTTGCATAAAACTGTTTTAGACTAGTCTTACTAGTTAGTTGTCTAAAATGTTGTTCTTAATTTTTTCAGTCAGTTGCATAAAACTTCGATCAGTCTAATTAAAGACCAAAATGTAAGACAGCACACCTCAGGCTAACTTTTGTTTACATTCCATTTTGCCATTGAAAATAACTGTTAGCTGAGCCAGTGGGGGCTGAAAGGGGCTTGAGTTGAGACTTGGTTGAAGACTTTGACTTCAAAAATGGTAACAAAATGTTGTGTTTTTAATTATTTGGGTTAAATGACTAAATGTGTTAATTAAAATACATTTTGAAGCATTGTAGTCCTCTAATAAGCAAATATTCTCAGCAAATAAAAAATGTATTGAGCGTCCACTGTCGGCCATTTTTTTAAGCTGTTCAGTGTCTTATATTTCCCACAATGCAATGCAAATTAGACTGTCTTACTAAAGACAACTGTGAGCTTGTTTTATGCAATAGGCTTTCTATGGCGTCTTTAGCTAGTCAAACTAATTGTTAGATGCAGTCTTAAGTTAATGGCTATGTTTATGCAACCGGCCCCTGGAGTCTTGTGTAGTACTTTAAATCAAAATTCTGTTCACTGTTCACTTGCATTGTGAGGACATACAGAGCTAAGATATTCTTCTAAAAGACTTCATTTGTGTTCAGCAGAAGAAAGTCATACACATCTGATATGGCATGAGGGTGAGTAAACGATGAGAGAATTTTAATTTTTGGGTGAACTATCCCCTTAATGTAGAGTGAGAAATACAGGGGGAGTGACTTTCTTGCATCATAGTAGAGATCTCTTTGCTCGCAGGTGATTGGTTTAGTATGTGTTTTTGATCTGATCCCCAGAAGAAAACCTGCTCAGAAGCAGGTTAGCCATGTAGAGCACTGTAAGTAATCAATGTAAAAGCCAATCCACCATTTTGAGACCATAAAACCACAGTTTTCTGAAACTAAACCGAACCTTACCTGGGTAGTCACTTAGACCAGCTTCGTGAGAATCTGCAACATTGGTTCAACCAATTTTGTTATTGGTAATGGTAATATCTGTTAGCCGACCAACGGATGACAGAGAGTGTTTGGGAAAACCTGTTTGAAAAGTCATTAGTTTTGAAAATTCTGTTAGGTGGCAATAGTGACACTGAAATTTCACACTGTAATCTAAGCACTGTATCATAAATATTTCCAGCTGTTTACATTCCTTATTACATAAGAATTTGAACAGCCTTGTAATGCTGTTTGCATAATTTATCTGAGCAGAGCCCTTGATGTGGGTGTCTAACTACAGCCACTAGAAACGTAATCTTAGAAATGTGTTGAATTATCATATCAGGGGTTAAACTAACATTTCAATTACCATTCCTTCATTATCTGAGTGTGGTTCTTGTGCAGTATACTTATAAATCTTTGACCAACCAAAACAATTGAGGTGGATTTAATAAGAGTAGGCTGGTTTGTATGGATCTTTTCTTTGCTGTCATGGTGACAGAGCAAACAAGTCTCATTCATAGTTTCTGCCCACATAAGGGCTGACCACACAATATAGAGAGTGACTCACAAGGAGAAAAATCAGACCCAATAACCAGAGAAGAGGATCCCTCAGATTGAGTTGACCTTGTCCTCTGCCATCAATATATCCTTGAATCCTTGAAAGGGATGAGTCATGGTCATAAATCCCAGGAAAGCATCTGGATCTTTATTCTGTAGCAACAAAATTAAGCTGTGTTTGTCTGGGTTAAGTTAAGTGTCTGGAATAATTCAATATTTTAGAAGATTAGATTTTCTCTCTCTCTTTTATTCTCTGACTGTAATATAATATGCTCAAGATTTTCTTTGCTGTCTATGAAAAGCACACACACACACACACTCACACACACACAAACACACACACACACAAAAGTATCACAATAGTTTCGTAGAAACCATCCATACAACTTAAGTACTGTGTATCAAGTGTACCAAAGCTATAAAATGGCTTTATATGAGGAAAATACTAAAATTACTTCATTATTAACTGATAATCTTCCCCTCCATAGATGCCCTGAAACGGACTAAAAAAAGTCACAAGAAGTACAAAAAAATATTTGTTATTTTTTGCATTTGAAATACTTTATTGGGCAATAAACGGTTTACTATTTAAAAGTCATATTTCAAGATCAATGCATATGAATTGGCAAGATTTCGAATAGATAGCATTGACAAAACAAGTGAATCGTTACACCCCAACAGAGATCATTGATGTCAAACGGCATCACATATCTTCTCACATTAGTTCTCATATATCTTGTGACCAAAGATTATAATGTCATCAGTGCAACTAATGACATCATATTTGATTGAGAGCTAAAGCAGAAGGGAAGATTTCCAGTGAATAATGACACAAAGCTATCGTATGTCTTTAGAATTGTGCACAAGTCTTATGGACTACTTTTAGTGTGTGTTTTCCCCCCAATCACCATTCACTTTAATTATAAGGAAAACACTGGGCAGGATATTCTTTAAAATACATTTATAGAATAGTTCACCTAAAAACTGTCAAAATTGTAATTTATTCACATAATTTCCATCATTCCAAATCCGTACGACTTTCTTAATATGCGGAACACAAAAGGAGATATTTTCCTGAATATGATGAAAGAAAGTCATACAGGTTTGGAACAACTTGAGGGTGACTAATTTATGACAGAACTTTCATTTTTGGATGAACTTTTCCTTTAAATAATACCACAAACAAAAATTGAGGAGAAAAGAGTTAGTAAGCACTCCTCCGCCAAGACTGACCAGCATGACTGACCTCCACCAAGACTGACCAGCATGGCTTTGTACCTGCATCACAAAGCCAGACTAAAGCCAGCAGTGAGGCTGTTAGAGCCTGAAGCAGAACACACTCAGTGCTGTTGTGAGTCAGATACACAGAATGAAGGTGTAAGTGTGAGTAAAGTCCTTTTTGATAGCAGACAGGTAAAACGTCCCGGTAAGAGGGCAGCACCGCAGCCTCCTGCTGAGAAGTGGGAGGAGAGCAGATGGCAGAAATCAGAGAAAAAACACAGATAGGAGGAGAATGCCGCTTATGCACCAGTAAAAAAAGCAGACAGCCTGCATGAGGTGGGTTTAGAAAGACAGTGGTGTTCCCTACAGTAGCAGCTATTGTTAAGTCTCATAATTTTTGAATGGGCATGACAAATGTATGCACACAAAGTTTAGATCTGATCACCATTTATTGTTCAGACAACTGACTGAATTGACTGATGTTCAGGAACCCTTCTGGTGCACTTCAGTGTGTATGCTATCATTCGATCCAAATAAACACATTACACATTGCTACTTCCAGTATCAGACATGCCATGGTAGAGGTTTATCTCTAGTCACTGTCATGCTGCAGGTTACTGTGATAATGAGTTACGGATGTTTCATTGTAGATACAGAGGAATACTGATTATGATACTGAGGGGATTTAACACTTATATGAATAATTGTACAGCAGCATTACTTCACTATAGTTATACTGTCAGTACAGTACATTTTCAAGTGGTGCTAATTTCATCTAGCAGTCCTAATATATTCAGCCTAAAAACAGGATTGTATATAGGCCTAGCAATTATGAGCTCATATAAAAAATTATTGTGCAGTTTATCAGATACTTCTGAAGCTTAAAAAAAATCAGCTACATGTTTTATGCACTTTTTACAATTTAGAGATTTTGAAGGTACTTATACTGGAAGTTTGTTCATTACTAAAGTAGCAGTTATGGAGCTAGATCTATATGAATATCAAGCTGATAATTTAAAGTCCATGATTATATTTATGGGGTTCCTGAAACTACTTTGTATAGTGCTGGAATACTTAAATTCAATACAGCAGAATATTAAGCACTGTACCTTTACAATTTGTTTTGTTCTTTTCATATTCACATTAATTCTGTCAGTTATACATCAAGGCTGACAAATAGTTTTGCACCACTTTGGCAGTCATAAAACAGTTCTAGTAATTGGCAGATCAATAACCCCCATAGTCTACAGACTCCAGATGAATGAAATTGTGATTTTCGAAGTAGTGTAAAAAAGAAGACTTCCATATCAGACCAAATCATAGTCATTTCACAGGTTGCCTTTTCTCTTCTTCCATCGCCTAGTCAATTCATATATTTCTAAACTTCGTACTTGTATCCAGTAAGTGAAGTGCTTTGTAAAGCCCGCCAGAATGGTGGTCTTTTAAAAGGCAATCTCTCAAATGTTTGTACCCATTTCATAGGCTTCCCAGTCCTGGTCCTGGAGAGCCGTTATATGTCAAGGTTTTGATTCGGCCTGGATTCAATTCGGATTCATCATCTCATCTTCTGCAATGAAAAAAGTTGTTCAAGATTTAGTACCAGGCAGGAGGAAGACCAAGAGGACAATACAGCCATCCAGAATCAGAAATAGCAATCCTTTCATCCTAACTCGACACTGATCTTTTGCATGACTGGCCCACAGCTTTGCCGCCACTCCTTATACACTGTTTTTGTCTGGGAGCTCGGCTTCAGGGGTGCGGGGAAAGTAGACTGTGGTCTTGTGCTCTTCATAACGGTCAATGTGCTTGAGGTGGACAACCATGTGCAGGGCATAGGCCAAGACCAGCAGCAAGATCAGAGAGGTGATGAGGCCCATCAAGATGGCTGGAGTGAAGAAGGTTGCACAGTCGCTAGCTGAGGCAAATTTGTTGGACTGGACATTGAAGGCCTGGATCTGAAAACAAAGAATAATGAGATGATGATAAACTCCTCTAATTCTTTTTATGCCTGTTCATGAATGTTACAAATAACTCATGACTTAAATTTGCAGGCCAAGGCTAATTCGCCATGGGATATTTGGCAATTTGGGAAATCATTTACAATGGGAAAGTTTCCTAAGATATTTGCTTTTGAGTTTTTTTTTACCTTGTCTCGTAGAACCACATTACTATACTCACATATTTGCAAAAATATTTTTTAAATGGCTTGTATGTATTGTGGTGATTTTCTGGTGAAATCCACACTAGAGACACATTCATCTGACTACATCGCATTTGAGGTGCAAATGCTAATCAGTCCTGCATGCATCCCGGCAGCAGTGAAGCACCACCCCATGCCTGTCAATCAAGCGCTGCGCTAAAACAAGAGTTTAGACTTTGCCAGTTATGAGCAGCTTTAAAAGGAAATAACCATACAATCATAAAATTAAAAAAGTGGATACATCCACAGTCACCGCAGACAGCACACGTGATGCCTGTTTAAGAGTATTTCATCTGGGAAGCATCACATTCCACTTAACATCTGCTAAACATCTTAAAAAGATCAGATTTAACAACATTCTAAATCATAAACATCTCAAAGACATCTGCTAATGCCTTATTGGCATCAGAGAGGAAACGTCTTATAGACATTTTGCAGATGTGCAAACAACCTAAAAAATACATCTTCCAGAGTTGAACACACACATATCAAATAGATATCTAGGTGATGTACGTTTGCTATCAGGGTTAGTGTGTCTGATATCAACACCGATGAGAAGCACAAACATCTGAAGCTCCTTTAATAAGGGTAATTCACTAAAATAACAGATAATTCTGCTCAAAATGTTGCAATTGTGCTTAGATAAAATTACAGCTGCATATGGGAGAAACAGCGCAATGTTTCTTTCACATTTTCTTTGTCTTTTCTGACTTTGTTGTGCTTTATTATCATATATCAGCATTGTGCTTTATTTATATAAGATAAGGTCTGTGGTAAACACTACTTGAAAAGACTTTCATGTTTTGTTCTAGAACATAAATTGCACACAGTCATACCTCAAAAGTGAATTTTAAATGTTGCTAGTGCTAGATATAGACTATGACAGTTTTTAACAGATTTGTCAAGTAAGTAAACTCACATCCTTCTGGTAGTTGTAGTCCTGATTTACCAACTTGTTAGCAACTTGTGTTTTTCTTGTTATTATTTATGCTGTAGAAAAAAAACATGAAAGTCTCTTTCAATTATGTTAACCACAGATCTTATTTTACTCAAAAAAGTGCACCACAATACAAAAAACACTATAATTTCCAAGTGAACTCATGACTCAAAAATGCTTATTATCTTCCTGGATTTATGACTACAAAATTGAACATGAGCATTTCTATAAATAAACTCAAATAATTTCCAAACGTCCATAAACCCTGAGAGTCTCAGAAACACTGAACTTCAGTAAACTGTTGATAATACTAAAGCGCATTTCATGGTAGCTACCTGAAAATCTGTGAAAGTGATGTGCCAGTTTGCCGAGCTGTCAGTGTGGGAGCTGGGCACCAGTAGGGTGTCATATTTCTGTAAGCTGCTGACATGCTGGCAGTGGTAAGAATAGGTGGCGGGGGCATAGACCTCTGTGGCATTAAACGTGGCCTCGTGAGTCCAGTTGTAGTGGATGTGAACACTGTCCATGGTAAACCAGTTTTGGCCTACTGATTCGTAGAATGTGTTGGACATCTGAAGCCTTCAGTAAACAAAACAACAGAAACTCATTGTTGACTGTGTGATTTTTCACAAGATTCTGTTATATTTGTCAAGAAGATTGTAAGAGCAATAGAGTGTTTACCTGATGACAAGACCCCTGATGTCTTCCACATCACCCAAACGCAAAGAGAGCCTATAAGAATGTCATCAGTATACATTACAAAACAGTATTTATGAATATATACCATGGGGTTCATAAGTCTGAAACCACATTGAAGATCTGGGATTCAAAATGTAATTGAAACCTGGAAATAAATAGAAAACTTTAGGATGTTGAATCCAATTTCTTTTACATTTAAAAAGAAATGCAAAATTACGTAAAATTAAGAACAAATAAAAAATGTTTCTGGACTATTTCTAGGCCACTGATCACATTTGTGACATCTAATCTCTGTTGTACAAAAGGCCAGATTTCCTTTCTTCCTTTGAAGAACATGAGATGCTCTTTGGCACATTCTCAAATCATGCTGGAATAACATGGATCATCAGGTTTTGCACAAACTTTTTGAGCCCGTGCCATCTTAAATGCATGAGGGGTACATACCAAATATAAAGAAAGTGAACATGAAGAATTTCTGAAATTCATGTAAATTTCTAAAGTTGTTATTTGTTATGCTGAAAAAAAAGCTAAATAGAAGCATTTTCATTTGTGGTCTCAGATTTTTGTGGGTTTCAGACTTTATTACTTTTTATGTACATGTATGTGTGCATACTACAATCAACAAAAATGATCAGGCCAGAAGCCACTAACATAAAAAAAAAAAAACGTAAAAATAGTCATCAAAACACAGTCTTTTAAAGTTACAGTATGGATTAGAGTTTTGTAAGTACACATACGTGGCCTTCTCCTTGGTACAAACAGAGCCTTTGGTGTCCAATAGTGCATTGGGTCCAAAAACCCTCTCTGTGAGGTCCAGGAAAGTGTTGTTCCTGTATCGAATAGCCAGTCTCTTAGCTTTGAAAAGGATGCATATCTTGCCATTGTAAGCCACAGTCAGTGGGGAGTACGGTCCTGAGCTAGTAGACTGTAATAACTTCCGCTTGGTTCTTGGTTGGGCATGCAGATGCCACCCGTAAGGCTGTTTGAAAATGATAACAGGACAAACGGAATGATGATTTATGGGACACATGCATTATTTATGGGCTTCTCTAATCTCAAATGTGTTCTTGAAAAAGGAAAAGTTCAGAGGGCATCAGACAGCATAAATAGATATGACAAACTCTGCCTGGCCCACGCCGACTTTTATTTTTCTACATTTAAGATGTTTCTAAATCTGTAATGTCTGTGTTAAGAGTCTTGTTGGATGCTGGATAAATTGAGGCTGAGATGTTGCTTATAGAAGCCAAGGTCACATTGACTATCAGAGAAAGTGCGATACCTGCAGTATTCTTCTGAGTGGATTTTCAGCTGCAGGCGAGTAACTCTCCTCTTGTGAGGCACTTGGACTCTCAACATGTTCTCCATCTGCATTAAACATTTTCAAATGGGACAATATGGGAGATGGCATGGAGAGTTCAGCACAGTGAGCCACTGCCTTATTTTACAGCACAAAATGTGAATGGGCAAGTACAAAATTGCAAATAAGAACAAGGGAGATGAAACTTCTAGAATGTAACAATCAACAACACCACAAAACACTTGTCTTATGAACAAAATGTCATGCAAGCCTTATGCTTAAAACATCAAAAAGCAATTCGCCAATGGATGGGAAAAATAAATAGAGATACAGATATAGTCTGTGAAAACAAATCTTTTTATCGTACACTAAAAAGTAAATTTAATAACTGAATATAATTTTAAGGCTGTTCAAATGTCTTTGCTGGAAAACAAGACACAAATACTGAGGATTTTTTGTTTTGCAGCAAATATAGTATGCAGTACTGTGGGTACACATTTATTTATTTATTAATATTTTATGTGCATCTAATATAATAACACCTCTAATAAACTAAAGAGCTATTGCTAAATCTTTCCGTTTATAATAAATTGCATTAAAGCCAATTTCATTTGTAAAAATGAACTTTTTTGCAGACTTACTGTTGTATTTAAAGGAATGTTCTGTGTTCAATACAAGTTAACTCAATCGACAGCATTTGTGGCATAATGTTGATAACCACAAAAAATATTTTCAACTCATTCCTTCTTTTCTTTTAAAAAAGCAAAAATCTGGGTTGCAATGAGGCACTTAAATGGAAGTAAATGTGGCCAATTTTTTAACACTAAAATACTCACTTTTTCAAAAGTATAGCCACAAAACTTGATTTAAGTTTGATAAAATCACTTGCTAACCTTTTTGTGTAAAGTTATAAAGTTACAGCCAATATTACAATTATGTCATGTAAAATGTAAAATATTACAAAATAAACAACTTAACAGCTCAAATAATATGCAAGTTTTAACAGAAGAATTATGGCAAGTGCTTTTATAAAATTATAAGCTTCACATATCTGCCTTTAAACCCTCCAAAAATTGTCCCCATTCACTTCCATTGTAAGTGCCTCACTGTCACCTCAACTTCTGCTTTTTTTAAAGAAAAGGAGGGATGAGTCGAAATTAATTTTTGTGGTAATCAGCATTTTGCCATAAATGCTGTCGATTGAGCTTAACTTGTATTGAATCCAGAATTTTCCTTTAACTAACTGCATGATCCTACATAACAATGCATATAAATAAATGAACCAAACAAGTATTGTTATCCTGTTATGCACAAAAGTAACAAAGTGATACAAAGACCAGAAGAACTGTATCATAAAAGAAAACAACTACATTTAAAAGAAGCCAGAGAACAATATAAGACAGAAACGACAGAAGTAATGCAACTAGTGTGCTTTTAGGGTGAATACATGTATACTAGGGACACTTAAACATTTATCATTATGTGTATATTCTTCCATTACTAAAATATATCAGCATCAAATTCATCCCAACTAGTATGGGATGACATTGATGTAGCAATTTGGCTCATATAAAAAAACAACAACACATAATGTTGTATTCACATACAGATCAAATTAATGTGCATATAAATAATCATAATAATAATAACATCTAAATATAGCTGCCATTAAAGTAAGATCTACTGACCTGTTCTAATTCTCACAGCTTGGTATGCTGGGACCTCCGAGCTGAAATGGAAAAAACACAACAAAAGAAGGGGTTGATCTCTGTATGCCACACTGTGGCCTACTTATCAACGTTTAAGACAGATTTCCCATAGAGCCACTCAGCTTGATGCAGCAATGATGCATGACCACAAGTCTGACACCTTCAGTCCAGATTAGTGTCTCAGGAGAAGACAAGACTTTAGTCAAATGTCATGATTCTTGAAACGTGCAAAGCATCTTGAGTCCATCAACAAAGTGAGGGGGAAAGTGGCTTTATGGCACCTTGCGTGTATGCATGCACGTATATATTTGTCTCATACCAACCTGTCCCTTGATGTCCACTGTAAAAAGCACCAGAATTTGCTGGATTATCCCTGGATGAACCATTTATATGTCTAATCTCAGAGATAATGAGTTTAGCAGACGATCTCCTAAAACCCTATTAAGAATCTGTCACCCTATTTGGTATAATGTTTCCTTCAATATGAATGTGTTGATGGGGTAGATTAAGGCATGTTCACTTGCAGCAAAGTCAGTAGGGTATGTGTGCGTGAATGGGAGCATTTGATGACCCTGGATCACTGACTTGTTTTCATCTGTAAACAACCACCCCCCCCAAACACACACACACACACACACACACACACACACACACACACACACACACACACACACACACACACACACACACACACACACACACACACATACACACTCCTCTACTAGAATTTGTCTAGTCCTTAGAGCTTTGCGATCATGTAAGAGATTAAAGAATTCAGCACAACATCAGACTTGTATGGAAAATAAACAGATTACAGCTGCGAGCATTTCAGTTCATTCAGGTCCTACGAGAGATATGAGCATTGCATCAACACCGATGTGACATATTGACTCTTAAAAACACTGTAATCCAATCTAGGTGGCAATGCGGCGTGTGGATCTGCTCATGCAGGAATGAAAATAGAAAAAAAATGACGAAGAGCTCTAAAACTACTTCCAGTTGCACTGTTTTGTTTTTCTACTTTCCTGGTAGCTCTGCTCAAAAAAAGAAAATAAACAGCATAACACTGTAGCAAAGCAAATATGGTCTTCAGAGCTCACTCGGGAGTGTGTGTGCACGAGGAGTATCTCTCTTCTTTGTTCTAATGCCACTTTACTGAGGTCAGCAGCTGAGGACTGTGCTGTTGTCAATGGTTATGGCTTGACACAGTAGCCTAAGTGCTGAATTGGGCATTTATGTAATGAAAAGCAGAGATGTCTTCACCTCACTGTCGCTGTTAGTGCTTGATATCATCTTTTTACATGTAGATAATAGATTTTGCATACAGATTGAATGTTGCTTACTGCATACTGATACACTAGCACAGTACTCTACAAATGCAATGATGCTTAAAAACAGATAAGTCCAGTAAACGCTAATACAATTACAGAGTTTGGTTTAGTTCCACTTGCTGCCATTCCACATGCACCGACCCTGAGAAACTTGAGGAGGGTTGTAAACCATGAACACTTTTTACTCATTTCCCAGATTTCTGGACTAACAAGATTCCCAATTCAACAGCCTACAATGCTGCTCTTATCCCTTACAGTACAAATCCAAAGCTTTAGATCTATCAAGGGAGGGATGGGTAAATTGGTTGTTTACCATAGCTGCAGTGTACAGGAATTAATAGATTTCAGATATATAAAAACATGGATGAACTCAAAAGTCATATATTCCAGAAAACCTCACAAATACCAAACAAAATACATCAGGAGACAAAGCAGACACTGTCCAGAGAGAAAAAAGCAAGACTAATGAATAAAGGAAGTTCAAAAATAAGAAGGTTTGCCAACGTTTATCTAAAAAATGTCAGCATCTCAACAGAAATAGCACAATGAAAATAATCACTTGTAAAATACATATAGTCACGTATATGCCACATCTTATATATGTTAGTGTGTGTGTGTGTGTGTGTGTGTATATATATATATATATATATATATATATATATATATGAAGTAAGAAATAGCCATGACAAGCTTGTGGAATTCAAACTTCTTTGAAACTAACTGTATTTTGTATTATGAGCAATGGATTATTCATACCTTAAGCTCATACAGAAATATCTGATTTAACCACAGAGCAGATCAAATGAGCTGATCATATATTTGTAAATAAATAAATAAATACAACTACATTAACATCTTTACTCTGTTCCAGGTCTGCATTCTGTGTAAAGGAATTCAAGTACGGTAAAAGTGAGCAGACTATAGTATACAGTATATTCAAAGATGCTTTTTTTGACCAAGCCCTTGGAATCTCACTCCTTTCTCTTCATTCTAACAGTGTGGTAGCATCTGTAAATTGACTCGTACAGACATAACACTGGATGGAGTCTGCCTGCTGTCCCATTGTCATTGCCATGTTTGAATGTCTTACAGAGACAAGAAAAACTGCATCAAAACCACAAGCTCCTCTAAATCCAAAGCCCACGCACAGAAAATTAAATGATGTGCTCCACAAATGCAGCTTTCTTATTATAGCCTTAATTTCTTGGTGCCTTCTGCTCACTGTAAAGACCAAGATAGTGCATCAGCTGCACAGCATCACTGCCCCATTCCTCCTCCCCACACTGGAGCTGAAAGTGCAGCTCTTACCTTCTGTCCAGGATCGCAGGCACTTGATCGAAGGGCAAAGACAGAGAGATAAACACACACAACAACAGAATGAAAATCAGGAAAAGCTTGTGTTTAGCCATTGAGACAATCTGATGAGACTGCCAGAGATGAGGTGTGCTTAATAATCTGCTCTGAAAGCACATCCCTAAACCTGAGCTCTCTGACAGGCAGCTCGGGCAGCCAATGAGCAGGCAGGGGGGAGCTAATCATGCGTCATTCGCCTCACAGCCTTCGTTCTTGCAGCCTTTCTCTCCCCCACACCCACACCCTCTCTCTCTTTTTCGTTTGCTTTCTCATACTCCTCTTCCCCTCCCCTTTCCTGTTTCTCTTTCTTCTGCACCCTCTATCTCACATAAAAACATAGCTGCCAGCCAGCCCAAAGTAAAGGGGCTTACATGTTTCAACTCCTGTCCCAAGAGCCTAGTTTTATAAGCACTTGAAATCTGCAATGCAAGAAATTAGTATGCACTTAGATTTTTAAAGCAGAACTGGAAGTTATTAGAACATGACCTAGATTTAAAAACAGTACTGACATTACATCACATACAAGGAACACCCCAACCCCTCCATCCACCAGCTAAGTAACCTTAAATAGGACAGATTACCTTTGAGAATGTCTTTAAATCATATTTCTAATAATAATGAGATGAGAGACACTGTATATTTTATGCAATGATAATGTTTTGTTTTGCACAAATACTTATATTGTCTTGTATTTATATGTGTAATATTTGGAACATTCTATCTATCTATCTATCTATCTATCTTTCTCATCCATCCGTCTGTTCATCCATCCATCCATCCATCCATCCTGTCCATCTGTTGCTTTAAAGAAGCAATAATTTTTGCATTTATAAAGATGGACTGAGCTAAAGAGAAAGTGTTTTGTTTATTGCCAAAACCTTGCTATCTATGTTGAGTTTCTTTAAATGAATGGCAGCAGAGTGAATTTAGTGAGCCGAGTGGGTCATTTGCCCCCTTGTCTCAAATGTGCTTCCAGCTTGATTGATGAGCAGAGTGACAACTATCAGTCATCTTCATTGGGTAAGACAGACCTACTTAATGTTGTCTACACACTCGTCTTATTGCGGTGAAATGCAGCGTAGACAAAATGTTGACGCCATGGGCTGTCCACAATGTTTTTCACTGCTTTCACTCATTATGGTTGACTCATAATGGAGTAAAAAGCATGAAATGTGTTAACAGCTTCATTTATCGCTCTAGCAACAATAAACATCTAAAAATTCAGATCACAGCGTAACTGAGAAGTAAACTATAAATGTTTTTGCTAACTGATACCTGGAATGCCAACACTCAGGCAGCCTTGTCATCACCAGTACCTCTATTATGGGATTTCTTACAATGATGAGTAATTTTCAGGACGAGGAACTGAACTGGACCACAATGGCAGCAAATGATTCTATGTTCCACATCCAGACAGACCGCTTTTTAAACTATATGCCATACAGCAGCATCATTAATCACCCCATGTGTGTCAGATTGTGAACGCACTTAATTATGTTGGCGAAATGTTGCCCCCTGGTGGTGTAAAGTGTTCATAAATTCAACCATCCCCTGTTATTTCACGAATTTTTTTCACACAGCATGTTTCATTAACAGTTCTGACAGTTCTTTTTATTAAAGCGTTTCTCAAGGAACAATACAAACAGTAGCAATAACCCATATCCTCATTGTTACAAATTAAACACAATGACAGGGTGTAAATCTGAATAAAGCTACAAAATAATCAATTTGCTATTTTTTGCTTTTGTATAATATTCGCCATGCAGAATAAAAAGGTTTATCAACGTAACCTACCATCTGGCTCTTGTGTGTATAGGTAGCCTACACATACCCTAGTATACCCCAAGAACGTAGTGTTCTTTGTTTCAGATAAGTGGAAACTAAAACTGAACTAATATTCCAAAGACAGATTGCATTTAGAAAACAGTTGAAATTAATCGTGATAAATCGTGTGTCTGTAAAACTTTAGACCTAATGCCTGAAGTCCACATTATGTCTTGACATGACATGCCGTGTTTAGACCGAGCTTGCGTTAACAGAACGCCGTTGTCTCGAGACGCGTTTGAAAATCCACGTTTTTAAAACAAAAAAACTTTCGCAAAACAGCTGGACGTGGCGCTATGGTCTAAGACCGTCTAGACTGGGCAAGTTTACATTGAAAAACTAAATGAAAGAGCGCAGACAGACGCAAAAACGCGTTCGGTGTGAACGTCCTCTATATTCCACTCCATGCGCTCCATGCGTCCATAGCGTTTCCGTTTGTGCTTCTATGGCAACAACACTGTTTACGGAAACTGCATCAGTACAACAAACTTCTAGGAGGACGGATGACGTATAGAGCAAACCGCTTTGAGAAACGGTAAAACTGCATACTAGTTTCTAATTTGTTCATCAGAATACATTTTTTCATGGTATGAACAAAACCTTTGTATTGGTGTTTGATGTACCATTTAATGATAATTAATCGTAATACAAAGCAAATAATAATAATAAAAAGTAAAACAATAATATATATTTCAACGGAACAAATGTTGAAATTTCTTTCAGTCGCTGTATGAAATGCCTACCTCAGCGGAGGCATTTAAATCGCAGGCGCAGGATGGTTGGAGGAGGTACACTGCCCTGCCTCCGATCCCAATCCCACCGGCTCAAGAAGGGGCGTCCGGCTCCAACCTTCCAGAGAGCAGAATGGCCGTGAGGAGGAAACTTCTGCGACACAGGAGAAGCAAACAACAGCAGCAGCAGCTCCAGAAAATTATGTAAGAGCTTTGCTGTTCTATTTAGTTGCTTTGTTTATTGGCTCTGTTAATAGGTTGTTGACTTGACATCATATATATATATATATATATATATATAGGCCTATATACACTACTTGTCATAGGATAAATTACTTGCTGGTAACCATTTGATAACTTTTAATTTGACATGGAAGAAAAGAAGAAGAAAAAATATTTCAATAGACAATATGTTCTTGTGGAGGAAATTAAAGCAAGGTATAAGTTTTCTTTGGGAAGCTTGATAATTATATCATGTTGGAAAGTACGAGGCGGGTGAATGGGAAAGGGTGGCAGTAGATAAGAAGAATTATTTTCTTAATAACGTTTCAAGATCTGGCCCCTAGTTTCTCACCCACACCTTTCATATGACTTCTGAAGAAATGGATTTAACACTGAAGTCGTATGTATTACTTTTATGCTGACTATATGTAATTTTTGGCACCCATTTACTTGTATTGTATGGACCTACATAATATTTTAGCTAATACAGAATATTAGCTGAAATATTCTTCATGTGTTCTGCTGAAGAAAGAAAGCTGTACACTTCTGCGATGCCATGAGTTTGAGTAAAAGATGAGCGAATTTTCATTTTTGGGTGAATTATCCCTTTAAAATAGTCCTCAAGTGTGAGTATGTATATGTATATATACACTCACCTAAAGGATTATTAGGAACACCTGTTCAATTTCTCATTAATGCAATTATCTAATCAACCAATCACATGGCAGTTGCTTCAATGCATTTAGGGGTGTGGTCCTGGTTAAGACAATCTCCTGAACTCCAAACTGAATGTCAGAATGGGAAAGAAAGGTGATTTAAGCAATTTTGAGCGTGGCATGGTTGTTGGTGCCAGACGGGCCGGTCTGAGTATTTCACAATCTGCTCAGTTACTGGGATTTTCACGCACAACCATTTCTAGGGTTTACAAAGTATGGTGTGAAAAGGGAAAAACATCCAGTATGCGGCAGTCATGTGGGCGAAAATGCCTTGTTGATGCTAGAGGTCAGAGGAGAATGGGCCGACTGATTCAAGCTGATAGAAGAGCAACTTTGACTGAAATAACCACTCGTTACAACCGAGGTATGCAGCAAAGCATTTGTGAAGCCACAACACGCACAACCTTGAGGTGGATGGGCTACAACAGCAGAAGACCCCACCGGGTACCACTCATCTCCACTACAAATAAGAAAAAGAGGCTACAATTTGCAAGAGCTCACCAAAATTGGACAGTTGAAGACTGGAAAAATGTTGCCTGGTCTGATGAGTCTCGATTTCTGTTGAGACATTCAGATGGTAGAGTCAGAATTTGGCGTCAACAGAATGAGAACATGGATCCATCATGCCTTGTTACCACTGTGCAGGCTGGTGGTGGTGGTGTAATGGTGTGGGGGATGTTTTCTTGGCACACTTTAGGCCCCTTAGTGCCAATTGGGCATCGTTTAAATGCCACGGCCTACCTGAGCATTGTTTCTGACCATGTCCATCCCTTTATAGCCACCATGTACCCATCCTCTGATGGCTACTTCCAGCAGGATAATGCATCATGTCACAAAGCTCGAATCATTTCAAATTGGTTTCTTGAACATGACAATGAGTTCACTGTACTAAAATGGCCCCACAGTCACCAGATCTCAACCCAATAGAGCATCTTTGGGATGTGGTGGAACAGGAGCTTTGTGCCCTGGATGTGCATCCCACAAATCTCCATCAACTGCAAGATGCTATCCTATCAATATGGGCCAACATTTCTAAAGAATGCTTTCAGCACCTTGTTGAATCAATGCCACGTAGAATTAAGGCAGTTCTGAAGGCGAAAGGGGGTCAAACACAGTATTAGTATGGTGTTCCTAATAATCCTTTAGGTGAGTGTATATATATATATATATATACTGGATAATTTCGATTATATATATATATATATATATAAAATCTCCATGTAGGATAAAAAATGCTGTTTTAGAAGTATAACATTTCATAGTTTACTGTTGGATGCACAACTACGCAAATATATGCTAAAGCTAATTGGAGATTTTTCACATTACTCCAACAAATGTCAACAAACATCAGGTGTAAAATGGCAGCCAATCAAACAGACAACATTAAAACATTTGAAATGTTGTAGTTTGTTGTCTATTGTCATGAAACTGTGAACCAGACTTTAATGGGTGCTTTTGTATTAGGAAGATATTGTAATGGAGATATTTGTAATTTTGTTAGAGTTGACAGGGCATTGAAGGCTTATGTGCAGACCAAGAAAGCTGGACCAGTGACTCCTCCATCTCCTGAACCAGAGTTTCCTTCAACAGTATGAATCTTTTACTTGATACACCATAGTATTTGATTTTAAATACTGTCTCACAGAGAACAGTTTAATCCTATTTTTTATTGTATTTGCTTTTTTCTTCTTCTTCTAGATGATCAGTGATGAGAGGAAACACTATGTATGTTTTTTTTCCCCTCATTACTTTTGACCTCTTCCAGCTTAAAACTGCTTTTAATTTATTTTCATTGTGCTTTAAACTTTTCTCCACGTTCTCTTTTTAGATGAATTACCTGTTCCTTAAAGAGTGCGTAGAACAAAGTCCTGTTGCCCCTTTTCAGCAACAGTGGCTGGATGCCATGTTGGCCCGGGTGTCCCCCTGGCTCCGCCAAGAGCCCGGTAGGGAAGAGCTGCTTGAAGAGATTTGCAAGGAGGTCAGTGAGAACTACATGAGAGTCATGGTTAAGCACAGAGGTGAGTCCAAATCTTGTTCTAGAATTTCTTAAAAAAGAATAAATTGTTATTGTCTTATGATTAACTTGAACAATTTTAGAAATGACCATTAGGCATGTGCACAAGTAATCGAATAGTCGTTCAGCTTTAAATATTCGACTGATAAAAACACAACTCGAATATTGCATTTACATTTCCTTCATGCCTTTTCCTGCTAAGGGCAACAATGAAATCACTTCTCTCACTTAAATATTGCCATTACAACTCAATGTGGTTGGCGCTGTAGTTGCATGGCATTGTTTTTATAAAATCTCAGCTTTCATGTGTGTGTGTGTGTGTGTTTAATGTGACTTAATCAAAGTTATATTGCAGGACACTTAATCAAACCTTTTAATTTGATTTCTATCAATGCTTTTCCTAGTAAATAATATATTGAGGGATCCACTGACAGCAGACACAGCTGATAGAGGCACATCTGCTGAGTAAGTATGCCAGTTCATACAATTAAGAACTCAAACATAATAATTCTAAAACAGTCAGATTATTGAGTATATTTGGCTTTGTAACAGGCAATAGGGCAATGCTTATGATGTTGGTTTTGCTTTGTCAGAATTCTAGATTTCTCCTGTCCATGGCATGACAGCTTTGTGAAGTGTCGAAAGGAGATAGAGAACAATCTACACATATTGCATCCAGTCATGAAAAGCATACTTGATATTTGCTACAGCACATTCTCCCAACTGCTCTTCATTGATCTCTCTGACTGCAGGTACCGTACATAATTAATAGATAACGGTACAAGCTATACATTTCTTACTTACTGTAAGTCATCTCTTTGATAGCCCATGCTGATATACTGTAGATTTATAAGGATAGAACAGGAACTGTTATAAGCAGTAACAAATAAGCACCAGTGTTCAATGTTCACTTGTTAACACTAATTCATTGTTTCTTTAAATTTGATTTTGTACATCTGGAACCTGCTGTAAAGGTCCACAGGGCCTGTTGACTGTGAGAGTCTGAAGAACAAAGTAGCTGTGGAGTGTGAGAGAGTTGAGGAGAGACTCACAAAAGCCTGGTTCCCTAAAGTCATTCATCTGCTCACCAGCAAAGACACTCTGCAGAAAGTCAAACCTAGAAAGCTAGACTCCTTTTATAACTGTGCCTCAACACTCATATCCAATCAGGTGAGTTGAGCCATGTCTTTGAAGCAGTTCCATATCTGTTGGAAGTAATTGTGACATACTCTGATCTTAGTTTCAATGAAAAAGAAGGAAAGTAATTAAAAAGTATCTCACAAAATATATGGCAACCCTGCTAAATAAGAAAGAAAAGGGATTGATCGTCACAAGTATATGTTGTGTTTGGTATTCTTGTTGACTAAGAATAATTTATAACACCTTAAAAAAACAATTTGATTTGATTTTGTTTTTCTTCTAGCTAAAGGCACTAGTCGAGAGGAGTGTGGTGGCGTTTGTTGACCTGTTTGATCCCTCTAGCAACAGCAAGCTCCCCCTATTCAAGATGCACTTGATATTTGATGACGAGAAGATGGACTTTTACCCCAGCTTTCATGATCTAGAGGAGGCTGTGCTTGAAATTCTAAGTCTGATCACTAATACCATGCAGGTTGGGAAATATATCATCATGGAGAAATGGCTGATTTTTTTTGTTGATGTGAAAACGTCTCAGTTACTGTCGTAAACTCCATTCCCCGATGGCGGGATTGAGACATTGTGTCAATGTAGTGACACTAGGGGTTGCCCTTGGGAGCCCGAATCACCTCTGGTCTTTGAGAAATCAGCAATGGGAATTGGCAAGTGGAATTTGCATGCCACTCCCCCAGAGATACAGGTATAAAAGGAGCTGGCTTGCAACCACTCATTCAGGTTTTGTGCTGAGGAGCCGAGACAAGGTACTGGCCATTTCAGTGGATAGTTCAGTGTTGTGGCAGGAGGGACACAATGTCTCATTCCCTCTCTCAGGGAACGGAGGTTACGACAGTAACCGAGACATTCCCCTTCTGTCACTTACTCCACGTTGTGTTGATGTAGTGACACTAGGGGTCCTTATACAAACGCCACGACTAACTGAACTGTGTTACGTGGAATGGCGGTGCGAGACAGGCAGACCTCTGCCTATTTGAGTGGAGATACATCACAAGGACTTACCGAACCTTGTAGGCAGTGTCACATGTGGAGAAGTCCCGTGGTAGGTCCTGTCCTGTGGTAGGTCTACAAACACGGTTACCGGGGACAGAGAAACCTCTGTCCAAGGAAGACGCAGTACACCACCATGGAAACCTTTTTGCAGATGTGGAGCACCTACCTCAGTACAGGGCCTAGTTAGCACATGTACTGGGCCCACAGGGCTAAAGAGAAAGGACATCCAGGGTCCACGACTTCGTGAACACGACTAGGGGTAAAAAACGCACGTCTTCATTTCAGGGGAGGGGAAAGGTGCTATGTGCAAGTGGTACACCCGGACAACTGTCCTAGAACTAACCTGTTCGTACATGACAACACACGGGACGAGACCGGCTCAACCAAGTGATTATAGAATCTTGCAAAGGTTTTGGGTGTTGCCCAGCCTGCTGCTCTGCAGATGTCTGCTAAAGAGGCGCCATTGATCAGAGCCCAGGAGGCCACCACACTCCTAGTAGAGTGGGCTCTTTGCCCCAATGTGGGTGGCACATCCTGAGCGTGATATGTCAAAGTGATGGCGTCAATGACCCAGTGGGCGATCCTCTGTTTGGAAACAGCACTCCCTGGAGGCCACCACACTCCTAGTAGAGTGGGCTCTTTGCCCCAATGTGGGTGGCACATCCTGAGCGTGATATGTCAAAGTGATGGCGTCAATGACCCAGTGGGCGATCCTCTGTTTGGAAACAGCACTCCCTTTTCCGCTGTCCATCAAAGCAGACAAAGAGCTGTTCAGAGTGTCTAAAGCTCTGCATGCAATCCAAATAGGTGCTCAAATCATGAGTCATCATCAATGAGTGGTTGCAAGCCAGCTCCTTTTATACCCGGTGGCATGCAAATTCCACTAGCCAATTCCCATTGGCCTTTTCTCAAAGATCAGAGGTGTTTGGGGCTCCCAAGGGCGACCCCTAGTGTCACTACATTGACACAACGTCGAGTGAGTGACAGAAGGGGAACTGTGAATCACATCTGCTAGCTCATTTTTGATAAACAAGTCCTATCTGTTTCACAGAGAGTACAGACAGTCCAGTCATGGCTAGCAGAAGGCAACATTTCTGTAGTGGATGCTAAGCTTCCAGATCATGTTCAGACTTGGGCACAGACCACTCTTGGGAACGCTGTACAGAAAAACTTGGATGGGCCCGCCAAACACTTCCAGTGCTATGGTGATTATCTCAGCTTTCTGAATATTGAGAATAAACTTAGAGCAAGCATCACTTACTTTTGCTCATAAGAACAAAATGATACCTACACTCCTGCAGCTTGTTGAGGTGTGTTAATACTTATGTTTCTTAGTGACCTGGAAGATGATAAAACTGCTGAAAAATTCCCATAGACTTACACTAAAGAAGAGCCCTGAGACATATTTAGGAATCAAAATATAAAACAAAAAAAAAAAACCTTGGAGGTCTTATTTTTTACTTGGGCCAGTAAGAAACCACATAGTAACCACTCAAAACACCCTAGCAATTGCATAGCAACACACACAAAAAAAAAACACTCAAAAGTCAGTGTTAGCAATTTGTTTTGTGGCATTCTCTATTTTTCTGCTCATTTTGATGTTTTCCCATGGATATTCTTTAGTAAACAGCTATGACTGGTTAGTCAACGGGACGGCGCAGGCTCAAGTGGAAAAATTAATGGAAGAAGAGCATTCTTTTGAAGAATACACTGAGGTCAGCCTGCTCATATTTAAAGGACTAGTTCTCCCAAACATGAAAATTCTGCCATCATTTACTTATCCTCATGCATTTCACACTTGTATGGTTTTTAATATTCTGTGGAATGCAAAAGAAGATATTAGGCTGAATGTTGGGGAATGACTCCTTCCTCAGTCACCATTCACTTTTACTGAATGAACAAAAGATGCAATGAAAGTGAATGGTGACTGAGGCTGTCAGTCCCTAACTTATTGCCTAATGTCTCTTTTTGTGTTCCACTGAATAAATAAAGTAATATGGTGTTGGAACAACATGACAGAACTATTATTTTTTGGATGAACTATCCCATTAATTGAATTTTGTATATATTTATTAAATATATACTAATGTGTCTATATATTATGTAAGGTTTAATCTGTTTTACACCACATGTTTGTGTTTTCATATCCAATTGCAACATATCAGCAAGTTGAACGTTTTCGGGCATTGTCACAAGAGATATCTGATCTTCCCTCTTTGAAACATTTTGACATGGTACGACTGGACTGTGAGGAGCTCAAGCAAGGTCTTGCAAAGAAATCAAATGCCTTTTCCCAAATCCTTGTGGGGAAGCTTGTCAGCTCGCACCGTCAATGCAGTCTTCAGTAAGATGTGCCAATATGTTAACTTCTTTGTGTTTAGATCTGTGGTGTATCTATTTGATATTTAATGAAGCAGAAGCACGATTCTGTATTTTTCAGGATCTGTCAAGAGTTTGAGACCATTCGAGACAGGGCTTTGAAAGTCCCTGTGACAACAGAGGACATGATGGAAATGACAGCATACATTGAACATGTGAAAACCAAGGGAACAGAGGAGCTTGACCACAAGATAATGGCAAGAACCACAGGATCACACATTCATGGACATATTATATTATTTTTATATTTCTATTTATTTCTTCTTGCATATGAATTAATGAATCAATTGTGAGATACAACTTTCAAATATTTTTTTTAACTGTTTCTAGGAAACACAACACAGGCTGAATTATTTGTTGGATGTGCATATTTTTGATGCAGAGCACCTTGAATTGAATGCCACGGTGCTGCTCTGGCCACAAAACATTTACCCGATCTTTGATCAAAATGATGAGGTGATATTTTTTATATATAAAGATATCCAGATATTTTACAAATATACAAGCTTTGCCCTATTAGAAGCACTTTACGCACACATTGTTGCAGGTGATGGAGGAAGCCAAGATGAAGGGACAACAGGAACTTATGAGTCGGAGAGAGAAGCTGTTGTTAGAATTGGAGAAAGTAGGCCGCAGAACAGAGGAATTTGCAGAGTGCTCTGAACTCGATATGATGCAGCAGGTATATTACAAACTGAAATATATGCATTATTTATCTGTCCAGTCGAGCTGAAACAATGGTTATTACATTTTATAAAGGCCCTGATGACTTTTATAGCTTTTTTGTGTTACTTTTCTTTCCAGTATGCTTCTGATGTAAGAACTGTGCAGAAAAGGATTCAGGACATTGAGGAAACAATTGTCTTTATCAACAATGAGGAAGAACTTTACAAATGGGACCAAACATTTTACGCTGAGGTGGAGGTGATGAAGGAAACTATAGAGCCCTATCAGAAGCTATTCAACTTGATTTTGAAATGGCAGCGCACAAAGAAAAGGTTTTGTGGAATAATTTATTCTAAAATATGCTCCAGTTTTTGCTTATTAAAGAAATGGTTCAGCCTAAAAATGTATACTTATCCTCATGTTTAAAACCTATATGGCTTTCTTTCTTCAGTGGTGCACATAAGGAGAATTTGTATGTACTTTTTTACATTTTCTTATGTGATTACATTGAATGGGGTGCAGAGCTTTCAAGCTTAAATAGGAGAAAACAGTGAGCAGAAACTTTTTCCAAAATGTCTCCACAGAAGAAAGAATGTCACAAAGGTTTCGAAAGACATGAAGGTGAGTTAAAGGAATGTTCTGGGTTCAATACAAGTTAAGCTCAATCGACAGCATTTGTGGCATAATGTTGATTACTACAAAAATTCATTTCGACTCATCCCTCCTTTTCTTTATCTTTTTTCTTAAAAAAAAATAAAAATCTTGGTTCCAGTGAGGCACTTACAATGGAAGTCAATGGAGCCAATTTTTATTATTTTAAAATACTCACAAGATCTCCACAAGATGTAAATAATATGCATGTAAACATGATTTTAAAATGACAAAATCACTCACTAACCTTTTCTGTGTAAAGTTATATACAATTTTTCAACTTTGTTGCCATGACGATGTGATGTCAACAAAACCTAAAATCCTGAAATGACTGTAAAAATTATGATTTAAACAACTTTACAGCTAAAATGATACAAGAGTTTTAACATAATAATTAATGTAAGTGCTTTTATAAAATTATAAGCTTCACATTTCTGCCTTTAAAACCTCAAAAAATTGGACCCATTCACTTCCATTGTAAGTGCCTCACTTTAGCTTTTTTTTAATAAAAGCAGGAAAGACTTTAAATAATTTTTGGTAATCAGTATTTTGCCACAAATGCTGTCGATTGAGCTTAACTTGTATTGAACCCAGAATATTCCTTTTATGATGACATGAAAATGATGAATGTTCTTTTCCTTAAGATTTATTTATAATGCTTCATCATGCTTTCACTATTATCAGACAGAGGGGTAAATCAGAGTGTAAGACAATAGCTTTTTTTCTCACAGAGCATTTGTTTTTGTCTCATAGACACTGCATGTCTTATCATACCATATCTTATCCTGTTATTTCTACTGAGTTTAGATGGATGGATGGGTCTTTCTTGGATTTGAATGGTGAGAGTATCGAGTTGGAGGTTGAGGAGTACCTCAGAGAAATATACAAGATGCTGAAGTACTTCCAGCAGAAACAAAAGAAAGCTGAGCAAGAACGAGAGAAAATAGCAGGAATAAAAAAGAAGCCGAAAGAGGAAGAGGAGGGCAAACAGGAGAATGCCTCTATTCTTATCTGCTCCAGTGTTTTTGAGCAAGTCAAAGAGTTCAAGGTAGGGTTTCCACCTCATGCTGTACATCATGATTATGGCTTTTATTCTGGATTCTAAACAAGAGAAAATTGGACCTGCCCTTTGATATTCTCCTTTATCCTCAAACACTGTTTTAAACAGGAGTACATTCCAATGGTGTCCACCCTGTGTAACCCTGGCATCAGATCTCGACACTGGGCACAAATGTCAGAAATTGTGGGCTATGACTTAACACCTGACTCTGGTAGCACTCTGCGCAAAGTCCTCAAACAGAACCTCACCCCATTCTTGGAGCTGTTTGAGAGCATCAGTGCAGGAGCCAGCAAAGTTAAAACCAAAATATCTCACATCTTAATTATGAAACCTGAATGTTTCTGAACTGAAGTGGGTTTTCTGACAGCTTTATTCTGTACACATTCAGGAATTCACTCTGGAGAGGGCCATGCAGAATATGGTGGAGGTTTGGGATAATGTGTCATTCCATTATCACCCATACAGAGACACCGGGGTGTCCATCCTCTCCTCTGTTGATGAGATTCAAACCATGCTGGATGACCAGATTGTAAAAACCCAAACCATGAGAGGCTCTCCTTTCATTAAGCCTTTTGAGACAGAAATCAAGGTTAGCCCATCTGTTGTTGCATATTATAACAAGAGAACACATTTAAAAACCAGGCTTGTGCATAAGGGGTTTAAATCAGGTATAGAACATATCCGCTCTGTTCCAAAACCTAGTGACCTGTTTTTGTAGTCAGCATTCTATATAGAGAGTAGGCAGCAAGGCCGCTCATTAGGACTTGGAATAGAGCCATCATTATCCCTTTTCTGCTCATAATATAACTGTACTTATTCTTTATCTTGGGCAAGATTGGATAATTTTGAAAGTGTAACTATGCTGATTCACATCAGGTTTGGGAGGAGCGATTGATCCGTATCCAAGACACTATAGACGAGTGGCTGAAGGTGCAGCATCAGTGGTTATACCTGGAACCCATCTTCAGCTCAGAAGATATTATGAAGCAGATGCCAGAGGAGGGTCGTCTCTTTCAGATTGTAAACAAGCACTGGAAGGATGTCATGGGACACTGTGTGAAAGACCCAAAGGTGCTGACTCACTACAAATCCCACATACAAGCAAATCAAGGATCAAGGATTTAGGAATAAACTTTTGTTTTGCTCACATGTGGCATAAATCTCTAATAGCATAATTTCAGCTTGAAATAACTAATGTCAATACAAATAAACCTCTCATTTTGTACAGATTTTACCTGCAACTTCTCTACCTGGCTTGTTTGAAAAACTGCAAGAGTCCTACCTTCTCCTTGAAACCATTATGAAAGGCCTGAATGCATACCTTGAGAAGAAAAGATTGTTTTTTCCACGGTAATATACAGTATATATGATCCAAACTATGCATATTTAAAGGTGATGTGTATAATTAATTAAATGTTACAAAACTCTATTATACCCACTTTAATATGCAGAGACAACTATAAGTTAACCATTCGTAGGTTGATTTGCCCTTTGTTTGAGCATCTTACCCAGCCTGACATAGCAACAACATTGGCTTAACCAATGAAGTGAGTTTGGGGCGCCATTGGACTCTCTGTTTGTCCAACCAAAACACATGGGAGTATTTTTTTTTATATTTTGCAATTCTGTTTGGTTACCCTAGTGATGCAAAAATGATACACTTCACCATTAAGTTACTGAGTCACATCATACTTGCAAACTGCCATGGAAATAATCCTCCTAACAATGTTTTTTTTTTAATTTATTTGATAATTTCTACACTCTGTAGGTTCTTCTTCCTTTCAAATGATGAGATGCTGGAGATCCTCTCAGAAACCAAGGACCCGATGCGAGTGCAGCCCCACCTGAAGAAATGTTTTGAGGGCATTGCTAAACTGGACTTCCTGCCCAACCTGGACATCCAGGCCATGTACAGCAGTGAGGGGGAACGTGTGGAGCTCATCCAGCTCATCTCTACCTCTGAAGCTCGAGGAGCTGTGGAGAAGTGGTTGGTGCAGGTGGAAGACATCATGCTGAGAAGTGTCCTTGATGTGATCAATCGCTCCAGGCTGGTGTGTGCACATGTTTTTGTGATTAATTTAATTTGTTATTATAGTGCTTATAAGGCAGAACTGTATAGATATTCTTCAAATATTCGGGTAAGGGTTGTTTCTAAATCTCTAATCCTAAATCTGAAGAGAAATTCAGTCTGAACCGCTTAACATACAGACTCCATTCAAACTTTATTTTGCAGATAATTTCAGACTAAGGTATAATATGTTTAAAATGATTACACCCGCATGAGATGAAGACTCTGTTATAGTCATATTAGTCTGAATTATTCTACATATGGTTCTCGGCACACATTCATTATCGCTGCCATTTTATGATCACTTGACCAGCGAATATTACTTTCTTTATCTCAATAATACACAACACCAGCATTCTTACCAGCTTATCTAATGTGTGCATGTCTGTTTACGTTTTCTAGTCAAAAGCAGAGAATAAACCGATTATTTCAATTCACTAGTAATGCGATTTTCAGATTCATTGTCAGAATAAGCTGATTTTAGTAGTTATCAACATAATGTTCTGCATGTCAGTGGCGCCTGCATCTGTATTGCCATACGCACTGTGCATACCATAAGCGCTACTACTGACCTGAGAAACATTTTCTCTTAGAATATTTCATCAAAGTTTGTCCCGTATTTCTGTTGGCTGTTTAAAAGAAATAACGATGTCCAATTTGCGAATAAATAATTAATTTGAGTCGTTTCTTTCAGTGAATTCAGTAAAATTATTTTCGGAGCGCTCTCTCACTGAATCATTTGGAGCAGTTTCACACAAAACAGTATCAGGATATATACTAGGATAGAAACAAACAGCTCTGGACAATTTACTTACAATCAGCTGAAACAAAAGTCTGTCTTTTTGAAACATAACTTTGAGAGACTTCAGCTTGTGCTGTGTCATGTGAGCAAGGGGCTGTTCAAACCGAATGTGTTTTTGTGTCCGCTCCAGTGGGGGAGCTAGGGGGTGGCCAGGGGTGGCCGTGGCCACCATGGACCGGAGCCTGGCCACCCCATTGGCCACCCCACTCGCAATTGCAGTTTTAGTAATTTATTTGATAATTTTTTGGCACAATTTAGTTCTTTAGAGGTGAAATCATTATCATAAATATTTGCCAGATGGATGTCTTTTGACTACTGCGTTACATTTCACTGTGATTTTAACATCTCTCATGGGAGCACTGCATTTTTAGACCCTGTGTCAAGTTAAAAAGAACTTCAACTGATAAAAATACGTCTTGAGATGCCTACGTTCTGATTTATTTGTTGTTGTGCATTTTGCTTTTTTAGTGTGAGAATGCATTTGTTCTGAATGGTTACTGGAAGAAATGCTTTAGCCAATAATAACATTCTATATACGCTTCTCATACTATACAAAATACAAATTTTTTTTCTCTCAGAGTCACCAGAATTGAATGCTTTGGTGTTGTTTTTACAAAACAATTCTCCCAGGGGAGCATGCTTCCGGTCCCCCTACATGGTTGTATTAGGCAGATTTTTGTGTGTACCTTCTGATGAAATCCTGCAGCCACCCATGGTGCATGTAAATGTACTCATAGCTTTCAAAATGTAATCAACAACTATGACGTTATTGCAATATTTGCATAACAAATTGCAATTGGTCTTCTTTATTACATCTGTTTGCATACTGAATTGTGATTGGTCTTTTTTTTTGCATTTATTTCCTCATCTATATTGCACATTACTATCCATCTCTCTCTATGTCTCTCTATGTCTCTCCCATTTACCCGCGATCTGTTTTAGGTGTGATAACTTGTTTAACATAAAATTTCAACACTGTTCTTTTGCAAGCACTTGCGCATTGGTGCTGTATTTCCTTCTGGAGATGCACATCTTGAAACATTTTTAGAACTATTTTACCAAGTTTAATGTGTTCAGGCTTATCCAGAGACCAAGAGGAATAATTGGGTACGTGATTGGCCTGGACAGGTTGTCCTCTGTACCTCTCAGATGTTCTGGACACAGGAGGTTCATGAGGCCATCAGGAGTGGAGCTAATGTAAGGAACTGCTCTTTGTATCAGTGGACCATTGGATTCTGTGATTATTGTGATATTTGTGTAAGGTGTTGATCTGATGTGATGTTACAGGGTCTGAAGAACTATTATAAGCAGCTGCAGAATCAGCTCAATGATATTGTAGAGCTGGTGAGAGGGAAGCAGCCCAAGCAGACACGCATCACTCTAGGGGCCCTAGTGACCATAGATGTGCATGCCAGGGATGTTATCATGGAGATGATTGAGAAAGGTTCTCTTGCTCAGCTTAATTTTTGTGATACAGTAGTTGTGGCATTTTACATTTTGTAAAATATTTTCTGTTTAACATACAACATCAAAAACATTATTGAATTGTGTGGTTACTGTTTACTGTCTTTATTGTGATACATTGTTTTTCTTAAACACCTTGTAATTCCATATCAGGAGTTTCTAGTGAGACAGATTTCCAGTGGCTTGCCCAGCTACGTTACTATTGGGCCAACGACAATGTTCGTGTTCGCATTATAAACTGTGATGTAAAGTATGCATATGAATACCTTGGGAACTCTCCTCGTCTGGTCATCACACCATTAACAGACAGATGCTACAGAACTTTGGTATGTTTAATAGCTATTTTTTTTGTGCAATTTGTAATGCTAGGATAATACAGAATATACTGTGCTGCAACAATTCATTAATTTAATCATTATCAATCAGATTTAATAATCATGTCAGCTAACTATCCATTTTATCATAAAAAAATATTCTATTTTGGAATGATATTTTTGGAATTATAGTTGCTTTCATTTACAGATTGGAGCATTTTACTTGAATCTGGGTGGAGCTCCTGAGGGCCCTGCAGGCACAGGCAAAACTGAGACTACCAAAGATCTGGCCAAAGCCCTCGCTGTGCAGTGTGTGGTTTTCAACTGCTCCGATGGGCTAGACTACCTTGCCATGGGGAAGGTGAAAGGGCTTGTGTCAATTATAAAGCTGAACTAATTCCAATCTTACTCAAGGGCTGCATCCAAAAGCTCAGTTAGCTGCATTGCTGCCTAATTAGTTAATGGTTTAACTGACAGTGTTTGAATGAATAAAACTCTTAAGGAAACTGGTCTTGAACCAGTTCAAAAGAACCAGCCGCTACCTCTATACAGTCTTCAAAGGCAGCATTTTTCAGCTTTCGGACACAACCAAGGACTGTTCAATTGTATCTTCAGGTACATTACATATATACAAGAATTCTTACAACATCGTTTACCTCAATGGTCTTTTTCAGTTCTTCAAGGGACTGGCATCTTCTGGTGCCTGGGCATGCTTTGACGAATTTAACCGGATTGAGTTAGAAGTGCTGTCAGTGGTGGCTCAGCAGATCCTGTGTATCCAAAGAGCCATCGAAATGAATCTTGAGTATTTTGACTTTGAGGGCACTGAGTTACGCCTCAACCCCAATTGCTTTGTAGCCATCACTATGAACCCTGGATACGCTGGCCGATCTGAACTTCCAGACAACCTCAAGGTGTTGACTATTCTTCCTTTGTTTTATGTATTAATGGTAACTTATTTCATCAACATCAGACTGTCTAACATGACTAACTATACTGTTCTGCTTTCATGTTCTTCAGGTCTTGTTTAGAACAGTGGCAATGATGGTGCCCAACTATGCTTTGATAGCTGAGATCTCCTTGTATTCTTATGGTTTCCTCAATGCTAAGCCTCTCTCAGTGAAGATTGTGATGACCTACAGGTTGTGTTCTGAGCAGCTATCTTCTCAGTTCCATTATGATTATGGCATGAGAGCTGTTAAAGCAGTGCTAGTGGCTGCCGGGAACCTCAAACTCAAATTTCCAGATGAAAATGAAGATATACTTGTAAGTAATTGGAATAGCAAACCAAGCAAAGTAGCTTATACCACAAGTTGATTGAAATCTGACACATTATCCTCATCCTGTTGTTAGCTTCTCCGGTCCATCAAGGATGTTAATGAGCCCAAGTTTCTCTCCCATGATATCCCTCTATTCAATGGAATAACAAGTGACTTATTCCCAGGAATTTCTCTTCCTGTGGCTGATTATAAGGTACCCATAACTTAATGGTGTTTGTTTAGTTTTTCATTTAGATTTCTTGAGATAAGTAAGAAATTTGAAAATATATTTTTTCATATGCACTAGTTGTTCCTGGAATGTGCTCAAGAGTGCTGCAAACAACACAACGTGCAACCTGTCAAAGTTTTCCTGGGCAAAATTATTCAAACTTATGAGATGATGATTGTTCGTCACGGGTAAGCTATTATTATACTTTATCAATAGTAAATCTTGCTCTGCTCTAGGGTAAAAAGAAAAGAAAAAAGAAACGAGCAGACAATCATTTCAGAGTGGGAAATGTAGAAGCCAGAAAAATCACATAAAACACATGAAACAATGTACATTTTGTATTCCATAGGTTTATGCTTGTTGGAGAACCATTTGCCGGAAAAACCAAAGTACTTCATGTTCTTGCTGACACTTTGACACTGATGAATGAGAGAGGCTATAATGAAGAAGAAAAAGTTGTGTATCAAACTGTCAACCCTAAATCAATTACAATGGGCCAACTGTTTGGTCAGTTTGATCCTGTGTCCCATGAAGTAAGATTTTGACAGACCATTGAAAAGCAATAGCAGTTTGATTATTTTAACAGTTTTATGTACTTTGAATGTGCATTTTTTTTCACCTTATGCATTTTTGGTTCAGTGGGCCGATGGCATTGTGGCAAACACCTTTCGAGAATTTGCCTCAAGTGAGAGCCCAGATAGGAAGTGGGTGGTGTTTGATGGCCCCATAGACACTCTGTGGATTGAGAGCATGAACACTGTGCTGGATGACAACAAAAAAGCAAGTCTCTAGTCTGTATTTACAATGAATGTAATGTTGTTTGTCAGTGCAATCTGTTGTTCGCTAGCTAAGGGGAACTTAACTGGTGAGAACTTCGCAAATAGCTTAGAAACATCAAAGTAATTTTAAGTTATGTTTAAACAATGTTGCACTAACAATTTCTATACATTGTGAGAACTTTTATCAAACACTAATAACACTAATAATAACATTGCATTTGCAACCTTTATAGAATGTTAGTCATTGGAACATTAAACGTTGTTGGAATGGTCTCTTTTAGGTAAAAGTATGTTGTCAGTGATTTTTCTTTTTTTTTATAGCTGTGCCTAATGAGTGGGGAGATTATCCAAATGTCTAATCAGATGAGTCTGATTTTTGAGGCCATGGATCTGTCGCAAGCTTCTGTAAGTCAGTTGGTCACAATATTTAAACTTGAATCTCCACATATGCAGTTTATTCAAAACCACCTCAGCATTCATTATACAAAACTATAGCATACTTACAATGTCTGAATTTCCTATGTAGCCAGCCACAGTGAGTCGCTGTGGAATGATCTATATGGAGCCCTCTCAGTTAGGATGGACACCTCTGGTGGTCTCATGGATGAAAACACTTCCTGACCCACTTCAGTCACAGGACAGTTCCACACTTCTGCAACAGCTCTTTGAGTGGCTACTTCCTCCAGCACACAATTTTTTACGAAAACACTGTCGGGTAAATACTTTACATTCCATTTACCAATGATTTGCTATTGTACCTACATGAGTAGTTCTTAACTAGTTTTGGTTCAGGACCCAGATTTTACATTGGATATCAAGTGGTGACCCAAAATTGTTTATTGTAAAAACGTAACAGGAATGTCCCTAAAGATTTTATATATTTATATTATCATGAACTTCACAGGTCCATTACTATGCAAAATATTTGGAAATTGGCAACTTTATAAATGCTTAAAAAAAAAAACAGAAACATAATTTACCAGCCAAACGTATGGAACAAATAATGGGCAAAATACTGTATAAAATGAGCTAAAATACCAAGTGACAGTATGCACAAAAGTACGGTTAGTTACATTTTATAACTTGCAGTTATGCATTTATCATTGTTTTTCCCCCACTGCTGTCCACAACAGAACTGACCAGCAAACCCATTTTTAGGTCACCCACATTTCGAGAACCTCTTATACTGTATATCCATGTTTCTGTAGTTAATTTTTGATCTTGCCAGGATGATTTTATTGTGAGATGCCTATTATCACACAGTCTCCAAAAATAAATAAATCTTGACTCATTGTCAACTGTCTCATATCCAGGAGGTTATTCCAACCAGCAACAGTAATACAGTTGTTTCTCTGACACGACTCTTTGAGATGTTACTGGCTGAGCCTCTACAAGAAGATCCTGGGAACAAAAACATACGCACATGGATAATGGTAATTATTCATTTAAATGTTACAGTGTATAAAAACTCAGCTTAATTGGAAACCTAACTTATTTTTCTCTACACAGGCAGCTTTTTCCTTTGCCATGGTGTGGTCTGTTGGTGGTTGCTGTGATACAGACAGCTGTATTAAATTTGATCAGTTTCTGAGGGAAATTATCTCAGGAAGGGCAGAAAAGCACCCCATACCTGATGCTGTGTTGAGATGGGAATGTCCCTTTGATGAGAAAGGTCTTGTCTATGACTACAGTTATGAGGTTGGTATTTATGAGGTTAGTATTATGATAATTTGTTGAGAATTGAGAGCTTCTGAAAATGACACTTTTCCCTTTCAAATTAAGTTCAAAGGAAAAGGACGTTGGGTTCACTGGAATGAGTTGATAAGAAATGTACCATTAGGGGACAAGAATACCAAAGTACAGGATATCATTGTACCCACAATTGACACAGTGCGTTACACTTACCTTATGGATCTCTGCATTCAATATGGGATGTAAGTACACTTTTTTAGTCTTGATGGACATTAGAACATTTCACCATAAATGCTTTTAACCAGGATCGTTTAAGTTACTGATTTCCCTGGTGGAAAAAATGTATTTGACTGAGCAGGTTTACTGGTCTTATCTGGTCTCCAGGCCTTGTCAGGCTGGTCTGTTTATTGATTTTAGAGAGGTTTTGTGCACTTTTCACCTGGTCAGGCCAGGAGGCTAGCTGGTCAACCAGCATAACCAGCTTGGCCAGGCTCAGAGACCAGATTGAACCAGGTAAGACCAGCAAACCAGCTAGTCAAACCAATGTTCTTATTCTTCGATTGGACTTAGGCCTCTTTTACTCGTTGGCCCAACTGGCACTGGCAAGTCTGTTTATGTGAAAGAAAAATTAATGAACAATCTGGACAAAGACCTATACCTCCCCTTCTTCATCAACTTCTCAGCTCGCACCAGTGCCAATCAGTCCCAGGTACCCACCAGGTCACTTCCCAATATGTCACTGAAAGGGATACCATAGAACCAATTGTCAGTATTTCTCTAATGCAAGCTTTTTTTCTGTACTGTAGAACATTATCATGTCCAGACTAGATAAGAGACGAAAGGGGGTATATGGACCTCCTATGGGAAAGAAATGCATAATTTTTGTGGATGACATGAATATGCCAGCAAAGGAGGTGTTTGGTGCACAACCTCCAATTGAGCTGCTTCGTCAGTATTTTGATCATGGAAACTGGTAAACTAAATTTATTCCCAACAAAACAGTATTATCTATCCCAGTTTTTTTTTTTTTTTTTTTGCACGTCTATGTTTGCTACTCTCCTATGCTGTTTACCAGTTTTTATGTTTTTATGTTCTAGGTATGACGTCAAAGACACCACAAAAATCACTCTGATGGACATACAGCTGATCTCTGCAATGGGTCCCCCTGGTGGTGGAAGGAATGCAGTGACTCCCCGTTTCCTTCGCCATTTCAACATATGCAGCTTAAATTCTTTCAGTGATGAAACCATGGTACGCATTTTCTCTAATGTTGTGACCTTTTACCTCCGGACAAATGATTTCCCACCTGATTGCTTCACACTTGGGAATCAAATAGTCACTGCAACACTTGAGGTGAGTCTTGTATATGTACTTTTTTATTTGTTTGCTTGTTTCTCTAATCATATTTCTTTAATAATGTGTTCTGTGTTTGTTTTTAATGTTATATAGGTTTATAAAAAGGCAATAGAGAGTCTCCTTCCTACCCCAGCTAAATCTCATTATACTTTTAACCTGAGAGATTTCTCACGAGTGGTGCAGGGTTGCCTTTTACTGAGGAAGGAATCACTGGCAAACAAGAGAACAATGATTCGACTTTTTGTACATGAACTGTACCGTGTCTTCTACGATCGCCTTGTGGATGACAAGGACCGCGCCTGGCTTTTCACACTCATAAGCAATATTGTGAAGGAGCAGTTCAAGGAGAATTTTGACATAGTCTTTGAACATCTTCAGAATGGGAACAAGCCTGTACGTATAAAAAAATCTACGTTTTTTTCAGAACTTTTTATTCTGTAAATTATGCACTTGAAAATGATTGCACACTATATTTGTGTGTAATACACCATGAATATAAAGCACTTGTTAAATCGGTCAAATAGATGATGTTCAGCTTTATGTACTATTTCTTTTTAGGTTTGTGAGGAGGACATGCGGAACCTGTTATTTGGCGATTATATGACTCCTGATGTGGACGAAAGTGAGCGGCTCTATGCTGAGGTTCCCTCCATGGAACGCTTTGGGGAGGTTGTGGAAGCCTGCTTGGAGGAATACAACCAAACCCACAAGAACCGCATGAATCTGGTCATATTCCGGTAACTTTTCAAATGTTGTTCACACTTTAGTGTATGAAATTACACACTGAATTTCTCTAAACAAGAACAGTCCACAGGTACCCTCTAATGGAGGATTCTTTTAAGGAGCATTCCAGGTTCAATACAAGTTAAGCTCAATCAACAGCTTTTGTGGCAGAATATTGATTACCACAAAAAATTATTTTGACTTGGCTCTCCTTTTATTTTAAAAAAGCAAAATCGAGGTTACTTACAGTGTTTGTGAATTGTTTTGAAACTTTTTTTGCCATGATGATGTAATGTCAACAAACCCTAAAATAATTAAAAATGACTGTTTAAACAACTTAACAGCTCAAATAATACAAGAGTTTTAACAGAGGATTAATGTACTGCTGTAACAGAAGTTTTAACAGAAGATTAATGTACTGTAAGTGTTTTTATAAAATTATAAGCTTCAAATTTTAGCCGTTAAACAAAAATGTGAAAAATCGTCCCCATTTGCTTCCAAGAAAAAGAGGGATGAGTCAAATACATTTTTGTGGTAATCAACAGTATGCCACAAATATTTGTATTTACTTATTTTTATTTTCTCACAATTTCAAATGCCCAATTCCCAATGTGCTCTAAATCCTCGTGGTGGGGTTGTGACTTGCCTCAATCCGGGTGGCAGAGGACGATTCTCAGCTTCCTCCACGTCTGAGACATCTTATCACGTGGCTTGTTGAGTACATTACCACGGAGATATAGCATGTGTGGAGGCTTCACGCCATCCACCGCTGCATCCATTCACAACTCGCCATGCACCCCACTGAGAGCGAACCACATTATAGTGATCACGAGGAGGTTACCCCATATGACTATACCCTCCCTATCAACCTGGCCAATTTGGTTGCTTAGGAGACCTGGCTGGAGTCACTCAGCACACACTGGGATTCGACCTAGTGAAATCCAGGGGTGGTAGACATCATTTTTACCACTGAGCTACCCAGGCCCCCTTGCCACTGATTTGTTGATTTAGCTTAACTTGTATTGATCCCAGAATATTCCTTTAAATAAATGACTTTCTTTCTTCCATGGAACACAAAAGGAGACATTTTGGAGAAAGTTGACACTGCTCTCAGTGAAAGTGAACTGAGGCTAGCATTCTCATGATTCACATCTCCTGTTTTGCTTAATGAAAAAAGTAAAGTCATTCAGGTTTGGAATATGCCTTTAAGCAAAAGTCCCTTATTGCCACATTGTCTCTCATGTTCCATGTAGGTATGTACTGGAACACCTGTCTAGGATCAGCCGTGTGTTGAAACAGCCTGGGGGAAATGCTCTGTTGGTTGGGGTTGGAGGCAGTGGCCGTCAATCCATCACCAGGCTTGCTACTTTTATGGCTAATATGACACTGTTCCAACCTGAGATCTCTAAAAGCTATGGCATGAATGAATGGAGAGATGATCTGAAGGTATTGTACGGAGTCATTCTCTCTTATTATACCATATGTATGGTGCTAAGAGCACTCTATAAAATGTGGCCACTAATGGATTTCATATTGTTCAGCGCCTGATGAAGAATGCTGGAGTTAAGGGCCAGAAAATGGTGTTCCTTCTCACTGATGCTCAAATAAAGGATGAGGCCTTTTTAGAGGACGTGGACAGCATTTTAAACACAGGAGAAGTGCCGAACATCTTTGCTCTGGATGAGAAGCAAGAAATAATGGAGGTAAGATACTGAAAAAATAAATAGCAAGAACTGTGTTGAGGGTTGCATTATAAGAATATTGTATTGTAATTGAACTTTCCCTTCACTGTCTCTCTGTGTCCGCTTTAGGCTGTACGGACCCATTGCTCAGGCTGGGAATAAAAATTTTGACTTCAGCCCTCTGGCTCTGTTTGCTTATTTTGTGAACCGCTGCAGAGAGAACCTACATATTGTGGTGGCCTTCAGTCCAATAGGAGATGCCTTCCGCAACCGCCTCAGACAGTTCCCTTCTCTCATTAACTGCTGCACTATAGACTGGTTTCAGGTGAGGCTTGCAAGGCCAGTGGTTAAGAACTTAAAGGTGCAATATGTAACAATTTTCATGATGTGTGAAAAGATTGTAATGCAACTTAAAAAACAAGCCCTTCCCAGACTTCCTAGGTTGCCTATTAAAGCCTGTTGACAGATTTTCATGCAAAGGGAGCTGGTCATTTTGCCGGGAAAATCCAAAGGACGTGACGTTTATGCATGCTACCGAGAGCCTTGCCTCAGACAGTAATAGCTTCTCTTCAGCTTTTCAACAGCGACAACAAACTGCAACACTATGTAACGTTATCATAGAGATGGAATCCAGCAAACGGCCAGCTCCTAGCACAACACAGACTCCTACACAAACTCCAGAGTAAGCCAAAAAAAAAAAAAATCTCAATCCCATCGGGCTACTTGGGAACGTGATCGTGGTTGAGTTAAAACTAGAGTGAACATCGCCAGGGTATTTGATTACTGAAGGGACATTCGTTCGGTTTTGGGGATCAAAAGCGACCCGGAATTGTCGTTCTTCTTATTGGACAGGTACTGTAAGCTTACATAACTGCAAAGCATGTGAAATATAGTGCCATAAGGATTGATCTGTGTAATTTTAGCTAAACTACTATAACACATTAAACGAATGCTAGACAATTTTCAAGATAATGCAAAAAGACCCATCCATTAGTGTAATGTAACTTGGTTATACAGAAAATATTTACATTCTATTATTATAAAACAATAGCACATCGATATATCAATGACAGTTGTGATGGAATCACATCAATATTGAATTGTGTCAACATATTTACTGTCTATTTTATAAACAGCTACTGTCATCATCCACCAAATTTAGCTAACAGCTATTGATAAAGCTGGCTAGCTAGCTAACACCGACATAGGCTATCAAATAAATGCAGTTAATGTATCATGCAAAGAAAAGTGATACTTCAAACTACAATCTTGCATATTCAGTCCACACTTTGTTTTAGCCCTGTCCCAGCACTGGAGAGTCAAATATAATATACAGTCTCAAAGTTTGAAGTAAAACAATCATAATGCTGTAATTTTAATTATGCTGACTCCTCTGTCAGCATGATGCCAGTGCATCATGTTGTCTCTTTGTACGTTACGTCATTGTTTTGGATGTTCACTCAATCACGTCCTTATGGAATGTGTGCGTGAGCATGAGCAACATGTAGCTGGCTGCTGTTCACTTAACGGCCACAGGTGTCATTATTAACAAGGGTTTCTGAATCTTACATACTGCACCTTTAAGCAATTATGGTTTAAGAACACACTCATTCAGAATGGAATAACTTTTCGAATATTAATTAAATGAATCCTATGTATTTGAATATGAATGAATTAAAAAATGTACGTTTCTGATATCCTCAGCCATGGCCTGAGGAGGCTTTGGAGCGGGTGGCTAACAAGTTCTTAGAGACTCTAGAGCTGAGTAATCTTGAGCGACAGGAAGTTGTGCCAATCTGCAAGACCTTCCACACTTCAGCTATTGAACTGTCTCATAAGTATGCTGTTTAAATTGATTTTAACACAAGTGGAACAGTAAATTTATCATAATTTGACACTCAAATGAGTAATATTATGTAATATTTTCAGGTTTTTGTCAGAGTTGGGTCGCCATAACTATGTGACTCCTACCTCATACTTGGAGCTCATAGCTGCCTTCAGACTTCTTCTCACTCAAAAACGAGACACTGTCATGAATGCTAAAAACAGATATACAAATGGACTGGACAAACTGGCCTTTGCAGAGTCTCAGGTAATGTAATCTGAGCAATCTATATAAGAATAAAGTAGCAGATAAACAATAATTAGATTCTTAATTCATAAAACAGTAATTAATTGAATCTTTAAATAACCTTGTAGCCTTTCAGGTGAAATCATGTTCAATGAGGCATAAAGATGATTTTAAAGTTTACCAAAAAAAACTAATAATAATTCATATAGTATGTCATTATTTACTCAACCTAATGTTGTTCAAAACCTGTATGACTTTCTTTTTGGGGCACAAAACGAGATGCAGAGTGACAGCCTCAGTCACCATTTACATGCAATGAAAGTGAATGGTGACTGAGACTATCATAATGCCTAACATTTAATTTTGTGTTCCACAAAGGAAAGAAAGTAATATAGGTTTGGAACAACACAGGGGTGAGAAAATTATTACATCATTTTCAGTTTTGTGGGAAGTGTCTCTTTAATGCATTTGTGCTGGCTTAGGTGGGTGAAATGAAAAAAGAGCTGGTGGACCTGCAGCCTAAACTAGAGCAAGCCAAGATTGACAACACCAAAATAATGAAAGTAAGAAACACTAACAGCCTTCTCGTAACAACTTTATTAAAAGCAGATGATTATTTGTTCATTTAGTACTTTAATGTGTCTCATTTGGTTCCATTGTAATCTTGCAAGTGCTTTAGGTTAATTTGAACAAAAGGCTGCCTGTATATATTTGCTATATTTATTTCTTCTGTAGGTGATAGAAGTTGAGTCAGTGGAGGTTGAGGCCAAGAGCAAACTTGTGCGTGTGGATGAGGAAACTGCTACTCTGAAAGCGAATGAAGCCCAGGCTTTGAAGAATGAATGTGAAAGTGACTTGGCTGAAGCAATCCCTGCACTGGAAGCTGCACTCAATGCCCTGGACACACTCAAGGTCAGCTAGCTTCCTAAATGAGAAATTAAAGATTAAAGTTTATCTATAACGTCTATAAAATTTGAAAAAAAAAAAAATTATAATACATGTGTGATTTCAGCCGGCTGATGTGACGATTGTGAAGTCCATGAAGAATCCTCCATCAGGAGTGAAGCTGGTGATGTCAGCTGTATGTGTAATGAAAGACATTAAACCAGAGAAGATCAATGATCCTGCTGGAACGGGACAGAAGGTTAAAATCAAGTCTAGACCTTTCATATGACAAGAGTTTTCTCAGTCTTATAATGTTTTCTGAGAGAGCATGTTGTCTGTTCTTGTAGATTCTTGATTACTGGGGTCCAAGCAAGAAGTTGCTAGGCGACATGAATTTCCTTAAAGACCTAAAGGAATATGACAAAGACAACATCCCTGTAAGTCTGTTTCATAGAAGAGAATGTTGAGGATTGTCACAGTGACTGTAGCTGTCATTTAAAGGGATAGTTCACCCAAAAATTAGAAATCTCTCATCATTTACTCACCCTCAGGCAATCCCAGATGTCTATGACTTTCTTTCTTCAGTTGAACACAAACAAAGATTTTTAGAAGAATATCTCAGCTCTGTAGGTCCATACAATGCAAGGGAATTGTTTCAAAAAATTTTAATCTCCAAAAGTACATAAAGGCAGCATAAGAAGCAATCTGTAAAACTCCAGTGGTTAAAGGTGGTTTAAGTGATTTTAGTAGTTTTAGAATTTCCTCAAACTGAGCTGTTGGATTAGCCAGGCCACCTCTTTCCAAAACACCACACTTCAAAGATACCAAATGACATGTAATGAATGGAGACTGACACCGAGCAGAAGCGGTTGTCAAAAACAACAGCAGCAGAATAGCGCCCTCAACTGACAACTTTTATGAGCAACCTGGCATAAAAACGGCATTACATTTACATTGCATTGCATTTATGCATTTGGGAGAGGCTTTTATCCAAAGTGACTTACAGAGCCCTTCTTGCAGGGACAATCCCCCTGGAGCAACCTGGAGTTAAGTGCCTTGCTCAAGGACACAATGGTGGTGGCTGTGGGGATCAAACCAGCGTCCTTCTGATTACCAGTTTACCAGTTATGTGGTTTAGACCACTACACCACCACCACTCCATACCACGCATTAAGCCTCCGCAATAATTCACTGCAACTACAAGACTATGAGAATGCGCAAAATGATTGGCTGGCAGAAACCGTCAGAGACAGCAGCCTACAGACACATTTTTGCTTGCTATTTACAGAGTCTAGTGTTGACACAGAGACGGGATATATCTCACAATATTTATTTAATTAATATCTTTTAGGGAGTATGACATTTTTTGCATACCTTTCCATGAAAATGTAGCTTACAGCACCTTTAAAATCCATGTCTTCAGAAGCGATATGATAGGTGTGGGTAAAAAACAGGTCAATATTTAAGTCCTTTTTTACTATCAGTCTCCACTTTCACGTTCTTCATTTGTTTTTGCCAATTCACATTCTTTGTGCCGTCTACTGGGCAGGAAGGAGAATTTATAGTAGACTTGTTAAGTAAAGTTGTACACATCTTTTCCTTATGGTGTTATTTTGTGATAGGCTCAAGTGATGCATAAAATCCGTAGTGAGTACATGACCAACCCTGACTTTGACCCCACCAAAGTGGCCAAGGCCTCATCTGCAGCTGAGGGGCTTTGCAGATGGATCACTGCTATGGAGGTTTATGACAGAATTGCAAAGGTTTGCAAACTCAAATCAGCATCTCATACCAAGACTCTTTTAATAAAAATTATTGACAGTAGTTAGCAACATTACATATTTTCTAAAATAAATTCTGAAATCAGTCATCATGTCTTCGATGACCCTTTTATTTGTTTATATTTATATCTTCACTCTTAGTTTACTTAGATTTTAAGATAGATACTGTTTCATATCACTTGTTGACATCATAATTCTTTTCTTTATCAGGTGGTAGCCCCTAAGAAGGCAAACCTTATTGTGGCTCAGCAATCCCTGGCCACCACTATGGCCCTGCTGAACCAGAAGAGGGCAGAGCTAAAAGAGGTTGAAGATCGCCTGGCTTCCCTGCAGAAGACTTTTGAGGAGAAGACTGAAGAGAAAGCTCAGCTGGAGTACCAGGTGGACCTCTGTGCTCGTAAGCTGGAGAGAGCCGAGAAGCTTATTGGAGGTTTAGGAGGAGAAAAGACAAGGTTTTGATCAATGACTATGACCAATTCTTAAGAGTGCTGTGGTTGTTACCCTACTTCAAAGTCCAGCATGCAATTCCCTTGCTGGTTTAGGCTGGTCTAGCTGGTGGACCAGCATAGCCATGCTTTTCACCAGCAAAACCTAGCTTGTGAAGCTGGTTGCTCAATGTGGTCTCCCTTATGAAACTGGAGAAGCTAGTTTAAAAGCCTGATTTGGCCACCAGCATTACTTTCTTTGGCCTTATTAGAGATAAAACATTTATGTAAACTGATTTAGATGTTCCTCTATTCCTACACAGGTGGTCGAAAGCAGCCGATGAACTTCAGTGTACATATGATAACTTAACAGGTGATGTACTAATATCTGCTGGAGTTATCGCTTATCTGGGAGCTTTTACTGCCAGCTTCCGCCATGACTGCAACAAAGTGTGGGCCAAACTCTGCAAGGTACTGCTCCTCTATGTGAAGTCAGTTCTTGTTTGCAAATGAATATCTAATGTTATTTATTAAACGTTCTTATTCTGCACAGTCCAAGAAGATCCCATCCTCTGATGACTTCTCTCTGAGTAAAACCCTTGGAGATCCAATAAAGATCAGAGCATGGAATATCGCTGGCCTGCCCACCGACAGCTTCTCCATTGACAATGGTGTTATAGTGAGCAACTCCAGAAGATGGTATGACTCAACCAACTTATTTAAGCCAAATCCTTAAAAATCTTGTGTTTACAAACAATGTCCTATCTGTTTTACATCTTATCTTTTCATGTGATATTAGTGCTAAAATAAAATGCTTTGAAACCTCTGTCTGTCTCTTTGCTAGGCCATTGATGATAGATCCACAGGGCCAGGCCAACAAATGGGTAAAAAATTCAGAACGAGAGAATAACCTGAATGTGATCAAACTAACTGATGCAGACTACATGAGAACACTTGAGAACTGCATCCAGTTTGGTACACCACTGTTGCTGGAGAATGTAGGGGAAGAGCTTGACCCTTCCTTAGAACCACTACTGCTCAAACAAGTTTTCAAACAAGGTATTTAAGTTTTATCTGATGGGTACGAGACTTGGGGACTTTTTGCCCATTTGATATGCGAACACACTCAAAGATATTGTATTGATTCGATCAGTCTAGGTGGCAGGAAAAAAAAGTTACACTTCTAATGTTCCTGGTCAAATGTGACCGCCATAGAAAATGAATGGGAAACTTTAAAAATCGGTTTTTGTTTTCAATATTTTTTTATATAAAATCTACAAAAAACAGCCACTGTGCAGAAAAAAATGCACACAGACAAGAAGGGGCGAGACTGCCAAACATAAAGAGTGCAAACACACACACTCGCACACACTCTCAAAACTGAACTGGTCAGAATATAAAACAGAAAAAAACAAAAAACGGTAAATTAGCCACAACGCAGAACACACACCCCAAAATGAATGGGTGAGACCATTACCTATCTACAATGCTGATCACACACACACACAATTTTGCCAAATAAATGCTAAGTTTGCATTACAATTTTTTTGTCTTCTGTTTGAATTATCACTGCACATTCATGTTCATTTTATGACATTTATATTTAATTACTTGAGTTATTGAATTTTGATGTTTGAAATAAATGATAAGTGATGCTTTATATATAGGTCCTCTCTTTGTAACACCATGTCCAGGGTTGACTGTAATAATGTGGCATTATTGCAAAAACTGACAAAATAACCTAAAAAAATTTGATCATGTTTAAATATAGATCTAAATCCAGAACTTGACAAAATCTAGAAATTATCTTCTCTTCAACCAGGGATGAATTAGTAGCTCTCTGCATCCATCTAGTGTTTATACTTGGAATGTTTTTTTTAAGTTTGATTCTTGAAAATTTAAGCTTTCAAATGGTATATAATTTATGAGAATTGGTTCAGTATTTTAGTTAATATTCATAACAAAAGTACAATTTCAAGGTCATGTTCAGTCTAAATACCCAAAAGCCCACCGAAAATGCACAACTTAAGTGCTTTTACATGATTGAAGTTAGAGATGTTACATTTAATTCATAACAATTTTAAAAGCTATATGTTTATTGTTTCCAGTCAGTTTTGACCGGGAAAAATTGGAAAGTGATTTAATGACGAACAGTGCATAAGGGTTCAATAAAATGCTGTTTAATGGTTTATTTAAAAATTGTGTAAATATAAAAATGTAATGCAAGATAATTTTTTTCAGATTTTTATTTTGATGCATGCTAAAAAGGCATTATTTGTTTGACACACAAAGAGAGATTGAAAATCTAAATGTTAAACTATCCTTTCTTTACCTTTAAAGGTGGTGTGGACTGTATTAGATTGGGTGAGAGTGTAATTGAGTACTCGGCTGACTTCCGATTTTATATCACAACAAAACTGAGGAACCCTCATTACTTGCCTGAGCTGGCCACCAAAGTGTGCCTGCTGAACTTCATGATTACTCCAGAGGGTCTTGAAGACCAGCTGCTTGGCATTGTGGTAGCAAAAGAAAGGTGAAAAACACATATTTACGTACACACAAATATACACACTTGTTTGATTATGAAAAAGGCAATAAGGAGCACAAACAAATTAGTATGTTGCAATTCTGAGGCAAATATCCAGAAACCCTGTTCAGCATAGTTCCTTCGTGTTCTTTGAAAGAAGTTACTTCATGTTGTTGCTTCTCAGGCCTGAATTAGAGGAGGAAAGGAATGCCCTTATCCTTCAGTCTGCAACCAATAAGAAGCAACTTAAGGAGATTGAGGATCAAATCCTTGAGACCCTGCAGTCCTCAGAGGGGAACATCTTGGAGGACGAGAGTGCCATTAAGATCTTGGATGCTGCCAAGATCATGTCTAATGAGATTTCTAAGAAACAACAGGTCTAGTAAATTAAAGAGCTGGTTTAAAAGATTGATGACTTTATTATAGGGATAGTTCACCCAAAAATTGACATTCTTTCATAATATATGCACCCTAATGTCATTCCAAACCCGATGACATTCTTTTATGCATAACACAGAAGAAAATATTTTAAAGAATGTTACGATCACTGATTTCCATACAATGGCAGTTGATAAATATTTGCACCAAAAAGTTGCATGGACTAATTGGGAATCATATCATTGAGTTAAAAGATTAAAATAGTGCACTACTTGTACAGTGTTTGTTTTGTTTTTTCACTATGGCGCTTGACAGCCCAGAGTCACTTTTCACTTTCATTAAATTGCATGTTAGAATATGAATAAAAATTCGTCCTTTTAAAAAAATTCAAAATAATTTTACAATTATTCATTTAACAATATTCTAATTTGACCTCTGTTCCTTCCTGTGAACTTTCAGATTGCAGAGAAGACTGAGATTGAAATTGCACAGTCGAGGGAGGGCTACAGAGAAATTGCTAAGCACTCCTCCATCCTCTTCTTCAGTATCGCAGACCTGGCCAATATCGACCCCATGTATCAGTATTCTCTCAACTGGTTTGTCAACCTCTATGTCAACTCCATACAAGACAGGTAAGGACTAAGTAATGTGCAGAAATGTAAACTCCAGCATTTGTTATTCCATTAAAATCTGCATCAACTGTTTTCCTTTGGATTCACACTGATTTACATATGTATTCCCCAGCAACAAATCAAAGATTCTAGAGAAGAGACTCAAATACCTGACTGGTCATTTCACATATAACCTGTACTGCAATGTGTGCCGTTCTCTCTTCGAGAAGGACAAACTCCTCTTCTCCTTCCTGCTCTGTTGTAACCTACTGCTGTAAGATCAAACTAATAGTTTAACAAAGTTTTGAACTGTATAGTAAAAGATGCCATCAATGTCCAAATAAAAATATATGCTGTTGATTGAATATGTATTAAAACATATCGTGGTCTTCCTGTTTCTAAGGGCTAAGAAGCAGATAGAGTACTCTGAATTTATGTTCCTGCTCACGGGTGGTGTGGGGCTGCAGAACAGTGTCCCCAACCCTGACCCAAACTGGCTCCCGGACAAGAGCTGGGACGAGATCTGCCGGGCCAGTGATCTTCCTTCTCTACAGGGCCTCAAGTAAGCCATGAATCTACTCAAATTTGTCACATCCAGTCCTATGTAACTGTAATATATCATCTTTTTCTGTGTTCACTGGGATGAATATAGAGAGAGCTTCATTAAGAGTCCTGAAAGTTTCCTGCCGATTTATGACAGCAAGGAGCCATACAACACTCCTTTGCCAAATCCCTGGTGTGATAAACTCAATCACCTTCAAAAAATGATAATTTACAGATGCCTCAGACCTGATAAAGTGAGTAATCGTTTAGTTTAATGGGTTAGTTCAGCTAAAAATGAAAATTCTGTTATCGTTTACTCACCCTCATGTAGTCTCAAACCTGTATGGCTTTCTTTCTTCTGTGGATCACAAAAACAGATGTTTGGCAGGATGTTAAGGGAGTGAAAGGCCAAGTCACCTTTCACATTTATTGTATGGAAAAAAGCGGTACTGAAAGTGAATGGTGACCAATGTCAGAAATAAAATTTTACAGTAACGGTGCACTCAGCAATTCCTGAGAAACACTGTTGATATTCAAGCTCAGCTGCCAAAACAAACACACCCCTCCATTCAGTGCTCCTTTGGAAGCTCCGCCCCCAAAATCATGCATGCGCATTGCCAAGCGAATGACAGTAATGGTTCGGTTTGATGACTGAAAGACAAATATGGTGGAATCAGGTGCGTCTGCTGCCTGACGATAAATTAGCTTCAATAAGTGGAAGCAATTTTTATCCCTATGAAAGTTCAAGTGGCTAATGTTTTTGTAGTACTGTAAAAAAGATTGACAATAACCCTGTTACTCGGTTTGGAAGCAAAATGTTTTTAATGTTCAAAAGTCTAAGCTGAGGACAACCTTAGCAAATGTATCGCTACATTATTGCTTGTAAAAGTAGCTAATACTCGATGGTCAGTTATACATGTAGAAACGTAGTTTGTTGTCATTTCTAAAATAAAAAGGAATAAAGTAACATGGCAGGGAAATGTCTCTGATGTCAAATATATTTTATTGTTACAACGGTGTCATTTCACATAATGTTGTGAGTGACGTTACCCATACAAAGACGTGTAATTCGTAGGGAATTACACTCTTTTTTTTATTATTAATTTGACTACCAGACATGTGTTTTTAAATATTCATGGCTATAAAACCCTTTTCAAACGTTGTGCGGACAAATAACATTAGACGATTATAACAAACAACAACATAGCAAGTAAAGTAAATAATGTTAGCTATGTACTGGGTTAGCAAACTGTTGCTACAGTAAGTTGCTGTTGTTAAGATAACTTGCAGAGAAGATGAAACGGTTATGCATGCCAGCTCTAGGCACTCACAACTCTCCTGCCACTAAATCTAACATCACAACAACAGTATAAATGGGTTCTGTGAAACAGCTAAATTTATGTTACCCACCTATTGAGAAGAAAAAGAGCAACTTCTGCATCCGTCTTCAAGCCTCGCCAATGTTGACGCGGCTCCTAGCCCTCGACTTATCATAACCCTTTTTTTTGTCTATATATTCATCTGACCTTTTTCTTTTGGTCTGTTTCTCAGCCATTTGTCCCTCTATGAGTTTACAAAGTTTGCTTCAGCCAGAATTGCCATTGCTCTTCTAATTAATTTCCCTCTTGCTCTGACCCCCCCCCCCCCATCCTGTGCACGCGCAAGAACCTCCCCCTGTTGCTGATTGGCGGGAGTAGTGCTGTGTGAATCGGTGTGGTCCACTTTGTTTTTGTCCCATTTACAGAGCCAGGGCTGTGTACAAATACTAGATTTTTTTCCAGCCCACCACAGAACGGAGCACAATTTTAAGGAGCAATATTTTCCTCCTAGATTTGATTTTTTTTTAACCATTTAAAACATAAACTGTCCCATTTTTGTATGTCAAAAACTTTTAATCAATTAATTTATCCAAATTTGAGAATTTGAGAATTTATTATCTCACCCCCTAAAAGTTCAATTAACATCAATTAATATTTTATGCTGTAATATGTATTTAGAGCTATAATGGAATATTAAAAACTATGTCAGATGTTACAAATAAATACATAATTAATTAAGAGGGCATTTCATGCCCCCACATTTTTGTAAGACCCCTACATTTCTGACCCTGATGGTGACTGAAGCTAACATTCTGCCTAACATCTCCTTTTGTGTTCATGGATGAATGTAAATAATTAGTAAATGAAGACAGACTTTTCATTTTTGGGTGAACCATCTATCCTTTTAAAACACTTATTTATCATAGTTCATTATATTGGAATATAATAGAATAAATGTAACACATCACTCAAAGGAACAATTCTTTACTTCTAAGTTGTTTTAATTTGAATTGTTTCTTTGTTCAAAGATTGAGCCAACAATCAGTAAATTTCTCAGTGAGAAACTGGGAAAGAAATTTGTTGAGCCACCTCCGTTTGACCTCAGTAAGAGCTACATTGACTCCAACTCCACCATTCCACTGGTCTTTGTACTCTCTCCTGGAGCAGACCCTATGGCTAGTAAGTCACTCCAGTTTTCACTCTAGTTTAAATAGTATACATTTCTAAAGTTTAACCTAAAATTCATTAAAGGTGCACTATAACCATGGTCCTAGACTTTATACTGACACCTAGTGGCTTGGATACAGCATCACGCAAACGTTTTCAGTTACCCTTGTACAAGTACACTATTTGCAGGCATATTTGTCACCCGTACCATAATTACTTTGCTCAACAAAAATGAACAGTATATTGGAGATTTAGGCATTGTTGACACTGCTAAGGAAATAAAATTAATTCTGAGATTTTCTTTTACACAGACTGTCCAAACTAACAAACACTAAACCGTTTTAGTGTATATGTTTTTTAAAAATTCAAATAATAATATTTGATTTAAATCAGATTTCAAATCACCTACCAAGGTGGTTTTGAACAGGCTTGTGAAATTTTTATTTCATTATTTTTTTTTCTGTTCAGACTACAAAAAAATAAACGGATTTAAATGAAATCTACAAAAAAAGAGTCTTAATCAAGAGTCATATTTTTCCCTATTTGTCAAAATTGGAAAAAATTACTTAGTGCTGCTTCAATCCCAATTCACATATTTGTAATACAGTGACACAGTTTTGTATATTATACATTAATTTAAATACTGACATAAAATAACTTTTTTTCCTTTAGGTCTGCTGAAATTTGCCATTGATAAGAACATGGGTGGCTCGCAATTTAAATCCATCTCTCTAGGACAAGGCCAGGGTCCCATAGCAGTGAAGATGATCCACTCGGCCATGAAGGAGGGCACCTGGGTGTGCCTGCAGAACTGCCACCTGGCCGTGTCCTGGATGTCCACTCTAGAGAAGATTTGTGAAGACCTTACCCCTGACACATGCCATCCAGACTTCCGTCTTTGGCTTACAAGCTACCCCTCACCCATGGTACTACGTGGGGCTCTCATGAGGGCACTCGTGTGCTTTTTTAAACCCCTAAATAGACAGTTGCCTTCTGTTCCTGAATTATATGTATTTTCTGCAAATTATCAGATCTTAAATGCTAAAGTGTGTGATTTCTTTGCCGTGCGCATCACAAAAAAAGTTTATGTTAAAAATATTGACAATATGAATTGACTTCCATTGGTCAAACAAACAGATAGCCCCAACCCAAGCTCACACCGTTGGTTGAACCTACAGTGTGTTGCTGTATCAAGTTGGTCAGACAATCAAACAGTGCATTGTCTTAAAAGTGCCTTAGAGTCACAGTGTTTACACTGTTCAGGAAGACAACCTTCCTTATAGTTGACTCAGCACACTGAAGTATTTTAACATCCAAAAAATTACACAGTTCACCTTTAAGCTTCTAGCTGTGAACTTAGTGATAGAATTAAATAAACAATGTGCCATTTGCTCTGTCAGTTTCCAGTGACCATCCTGCAGAATGGAGTGAAGATGACAAATGAGCCTCCCACTGGCTTGCGGTTAAACCTGTTGCAATCCTATCTGTCTGACCCCGTCTCTGACTCTGGGTTCTTCACAGCATGCCCTAACAAAGAGCAAGTGAGTAGAGCCAACCTGGTCTTATTCTGACTTTTTTTTGTTTCAAATGTTATAGTCATTTATTATTGACTGCTGTTGTGTAGGTCTGGGAGAAGCTCTTGTATGGGGTTTGCTTCTTCCATGCTCTAGTCCAGGAAAGGAAAAAGTTTGGGCCATTGGGATGGAACATTCCTTATGGATTTAACGAGTCAGATCTGCGCATTAGTATCAGACAACTGCAGGTAATATACTGTGTCAGAGTTCCTTTAAAAGGAAAGTTCATGCAAAAATAAAAATTCAGTCATTATTTACCCGTCTGACTTTGTTTCCTCCATTGAACATAAAAGGGGAATTTTTAAAGTCCTTCTTATGGTTTATTTGCAATAATGCATGTGAATTGTGACTGGTCTGTCAAACTCCGTAAAAACCCACACCATAAATGACAGTAGAAGTAATCAGAACTTGTTCAATTTATCCCTTGTCTTCTGAAGCCATACGATCATATGGTGCAGTGAAATTAATGAAATATAAGTTGATATTTACTCTCAAATCAAATCAAATCATTAATTAAGCGCTTAAATCAAATATGCTGGCTACGTCAATTGTCTTCAGAAAAAAAAAAATCTATTGATTTTGAAAAACATTTCTCTTACTCTCATTGATTTAATCCTCTTCTCCTTTTTGCCTCAGCTGTTTGTAAATGAGTACGAGGAAGTTCCCTTTGAGGCCATCACTTATCTGACAGGAGAATGTAACTATGGAGGGCGTGTAACTGATGACTGGGACCGTCGCCTCCTCATGACAATCCTTGCTGATTTTTACAATACAGATGTTATCGAGAACCCACGCCACTCCTTCTCTCCAAGTGGCAATTATTACACACCTCCAAAGTCCAGCTATGAAGACTATGTGGCGTTTATTAAGGTAAGGCTCTATGTTATAAAGCCTGCTGATTTTGGTTTAAATTTACACTCTGATGATGAAACAATTAAATGTAATCCACTTTATATGCTCCACAGAAACTGCCTTTTACCCAGCATCCTGAGGTGTTTGGAATGCATGAGAATGTGGACATCTCCAAAGACCTTCAACAGACAAAACTACTATTTGATTCCCTGATCCTGACTCAGGGTGGTGGCTCAAAGGGAGGGGGTGGCTCTGGCGGGGATAGTACTCTACTTGACATTGCTAATGACATCTTGTCTAAAGTAACCAAATCCTTATTCATTCCATTATGAGCAGTTTTAGGAATTCAGAATTTTAGGAAATGGTTTTCTTGTAAGGATATTACAAGATATTTTGCATATGTTGTTATGATTTACTGAAATTCTTTTTTTGGTCTTATAGCTGCCAGATAACTTTGATATAGAGTCTGCCCTAGTCAGATTCCCTGTGCTTTATGAGGAGAGCATGAATACGGTGCTGGTACAGGAGATGCAGCGCTACAACAAGTGAGTCGCTAGACCTCATATCAGCAGGCCCAGATTAAGAACACTTGGGGCCCTGGGGGATAATTACAATAACCCCATAAATTAAATCAATGCAAACAGGGTTCTTCAAACAACTCTTGCACATATACTGTGTTAAGAAGTGCAGAGGGGATCTGACCGTTAGATAGTCCTTTTCCTGTCTTTAGAAGAGGAGAAATTGATTATATCATTAAAACCTATGGTTCTACAATGTCAAATTCCAGGGACATTCGTGTCACATGGTTCAGTCTCTCCTGTATCATTGTTGACCACAATCGATTTTTAATTACAGATCATTTTGAAAAGGAGCGCACTTCGAAAGGGGCATGCTTCATTAGTTATTTTTTGCAAAAACAACACAAACTGTTAAATTCTGGTGACTTTGAGAGAAGCATTTTTTTCTCGGTCATGTGTAGTATTAATGGAACTATTGTGTAACACATTTCTTAAAGACAGTAACTGGTCAGAGTTCTCGCGCTAAAAAAGCAAGACGAGACACATATTTTAACAGTTGAAGTTCTTATTTAATCTGACATGAATTCAGAAATTATGTAACCTAAAAATGCAGAAGAGATGGTAAAACACAGTGCAACGTGATGCAGTTGTCAAAAGACATCCATCTATCGAATGTTTACATGGTAAACGATTTAAAAACAGCTCAAAAACAAGTTCTGTGTTAACAGCTCCTTGTTCACACAGCACTTGCTGAAGTTTCTCAAAGCTACCTCTCAAAAATGCAGCCTTTTGTTTCAGTTGATTGCAGGTAGTGTTTGATCCCTGTGTTCGTAAATATCCCGATATTATTATAATGAGTGAGAAACCGCTCCAAAAGATTTGTTGAGAGTGGTCCGAACGAACTGGACTGAATCACAAAGCAATTCAGGCCGTTTTATAAGCTTGTTTGGCCAATTCACTGAAATGAACTGACTCAAATGATTAATTTGTGAATCGGGCATCGCTAGTTCTTTTAAATAGCAAACAAAATGACGGGACACATGTCATTATTGTTGAAATATTCTGTGATTAAATGTTTCTCAAGTCAGTCAGAGCGCTCATAGTATGCACGGATGTTCGGACCACTCTCTCACTTCTTTGAAAATATTTGAACTCGTTCAATTTCTCGCTATTTGTACATGTCAAAATCTCACTATTTGTACACATTCAAGCCACATTTCTGACTCACAACGAGTAAAAGATAAAGGCACTCCCTGACGTAATTATGCAAATTGAAAAGTGATTTTCATTGGAAAATGAATGAAAACAGCATGGCAAGTGTGCCAAACGTTAAACACAGACGACCCGCTTATGACTTTTCAACCAAGAATGCAACCAATTGTAATGAAGGACTCCTGCCCTCCGCAGCCAATTACAGAGCCCCTTCACGATTGGGCCGTGGGGCTTCAGCCCAGCCTAGCCCTTATGTAATGCTGCCTTCACGTGCTAACAGAATTATCATAAATACGAGTTTCCCACACGAAAGTCTCACATGGACGACCCCTTATGTCGTAATTACGACTGGGAAACTCTGAGATCATTTTCATACACAAGTTTCTGAGATGGGAGGAGTTGTATAATTTCAACATGGCGGAGGAGACAACGTTTCATTTATTTTATTTGGGATTAAAAAATGTTTTATACTCTGTCACGTAGCCTACATCACAGAGGGATAAAGAAATATATAGCCTTTATTTGATTTATTCTTTAATGATTATAACAAGCCGATGAATGCTTCTACACGTATATGAAACAGGATCTCTATAAGACAAGAGAATAATTATACAGTTACAGATGGATATTTTCAGTCTCTAAACCTTACAAAACAAAAAGAACAAATAAAAATGTGTAGGCTAGTAGATTTTTATTTCCAAAACTAAATTATGTGGATTATGGACAACACATATATTGTTATAAAATAGGACTTACTTCAGACGATAAGGATAAAAACATGAAAATGTTTATCTTTATGTATCCTGCAATGGCCGGTTACGATATGGCACAAGTATAGCAGTTTCGTGGAGATAAAATAAAAAACATTGCATATATCCAGTATTTAAAATAAACACCACATTTTTAAACTGCCAGAAACAAACAAATCTTTATTATATGGATGAATTTATTAAACATGAATGCTTATATAGACACAGAACTACCAGCAGTAGTTAAACTACTCACTTTTAGTTACCCACTAGGCTAATATCACCTGTCAAACAAAATTGCGTATAGACTATATGCCGAACTGACAACACTAAATAACATAATATTGTAAAGAGAATCTAATTGTGGGCGTGCACATTAAAAATATCCAGTACATCATGGAAATGGCTCAGCGACGTGGCCGGGAGGACACAACGTCTCGTTCCTTCCATCAGGGAATGGAGGTTACATCCGTAACCTAGACGTTCCCCATCTGTCGCTCACCGAATTGGGAGACGGGTGTCGAGGAAGCGTGTCTTGTCCATCTCGCTCATCTTGACCAAGTTCATCCACAGATGACGTTCCTGAACCACAAGTATGGTCATCGCCTGCCTGAGTGACTGCGCTGTGGCCTTTGTGGCCCTGAGGGCGAGGTTGGTTGCTGAGCGCAGTTCCTGCAGCACGTCGGGATCAGAATTACCCTCCAGCAGATCTTTGAGTGCCTTGGCGTGCTGGACTTGCAGGAGGGCCATGGCATGCAGGGCAGAAGCGGCCTGTCCGGTGGCGCTGTAGGCTTTGGCGGCCAATGACAAAGTCATCCTACAGGCCTTGGAGGGGAGCACAGGGCGTCCCCGCCAGGTGGCGGCGTTCTCAGGGCATAGGTGGATCGCAACCGCCCTATCCACCTAGGGAATCGCTGTGTACCCGTGGGCCGCTCCGCTGTCAAGGGTAGTTAGAGCGGATGAGCGAGGGGCTTTGTGACGAGTGCAGAGGGGTGCTCTCCATGCAGTCGTCAGCTCATCATGCACCTCCGGGAAGAAAGGGACCGGGGGGGGGGGGCGTGGCTGTGAGCGCGACCCAAGGAACCAATCATCCAGCCGCGATGGCTGTAGGGAGGACGGAGGGTTCCAGTACAGCCCCACGCTGGCGGCGGCACGGGCAAGCATGTCGGACATCTGGGCGTCGGCCTCAGCCTGGGCGTGCTGGCCCGAAGGCGGCAGCCCAGACGAGTCACCCACGTTAGATGCCGGACCGCTCTACGATGCAGCGGCGAGCTCATCCAGCTCGGGGGGCTCCAGAGGATAGGCAGGCTGGCTGTGAGGCGAGCCGCTGTTGCCTCGAGCCTGGACGGAAGTCAATGAGCGTGCCGGTGGGCGGGTGGTTCTTGGGGGCGTACCCGGCGAAACCGAGCCCGCTGCCATCCCCAGATCGCCTCCATCGCCAGCCTCGTCGTCCTCAATCCCGTGGGAAGAACGAGCGACGCGGGGGGCGGCTAGAGTGGCGTTCCTTCGGTTGAAGGAAAGATACGACCGCAACGTTGTCATGGTCATGTTCTCGCAGTGAGAGCATGAACCATCCACAAACGCTGCCTCGGTGTGATCGCAGCCCAGGCACACGAGACCGCGCCTGTGGCCGTCTGAAGTGGAGAGCACTGTACCGCATCCAGGAACTACACAGGGGCGGAAAGGCATCTTTATAAAGACACGTCCTGAAAAGGACGTTCAACGCTGCTGTGTATTGCTCTTTTAGAGAAAATCACTCTTTTAACAAACATTCTTTTAAGTTTGCACTGTCGAAGCGCCTAGGGGCAAAGTGCACTGCTGTGCAGAGAAGGAGAAAGCCGCTGAAGTGCGCTGTAGATCCAACAGCAGATTGCTCAGAGGTAGAGGAACAGGTGTGTGACTCACAGCTCCCTGCATATACGACCATCGGCTCCGAAGAAAATTTATGAATGAAACAGACGTATTTCCCCGCCTTTATACCCGTATGTCCGGGGGCGGAACATGCAAATTCTGTCTGCCAACTTCTCATTGGCCTTTTTTCATAGATCAGAGGTATATTCGGCGCTCAAGAGAGACCCCTAGTGTCGCTTCTGCGACACAACGTTGAAGTGAGCGACAGACGGGAAACAACTACGTAGTGATTAAATCCACTACCTCATCGCGCTATGGGGGCGGAATCGTCAAAAGAGGGCAGGGTTACTCTTAAAGGGGGTGTGGTAACTCATAAAGGGGGTTGCACCAACTCCAAAAGGGGGTGTCACTTCCACTTACTGTAAGGTTAGGTAAAAGGTTAGGTAAGGGACTCCCTTTTTCTTTTTGGAGCAATGCCTGCAGCTGTAAACACGGCACCTTGCGAGATGAGAACGATCAAAATGATTGACAGGTGAAATGCGTCAATGTCCGCGGTCCGCTGACACATTTTTGTTTGCTGTTTACAAAGTCTACAGCTGTCAAAGATATCGGTGAGAAATCTCAGGACACTTATTTCATTAATATCTTTACGGGTGTAGGAACTTTTTTTGCATCATTTTCCATGAAAAAAATCTCTTACAGAACCTTTATGGGGCCATTTAACTTGTCACAGTATCTAAAAAACTTGTCGCTTCTGCACAATATTTTGAATAAACACCATACATGATGCAACTGTCAAAGATGTCCGTCCAGTGTGTGTTTACATAGGAAAACAATCATTTACGGCATGGATGGGTGCAAAAAACAGCTTTGGTGTGAACGGCCCCAAAGTCACTCTTAATTCTGTTGCATAAGATAACAAAATATCAAACCAAGTCGCATCTGCAAACAAAATATGCTAGACTTTTTCCTCAGTACTACCTTAACTTTTCTGAGCCATTTTTGTTATACTTTTAAACAACTGGTCCCAGGAGATTTTTAGGATATGTAAGAAGTTGGTTCACCTCAAGTTCACACAGGTGTCCTAACTGAGTAACCACAGGTGAAGTTCATCACATTAAATATAGACATGTTCCAAGTTTGACAATCAGAATGTGTCCATATACTTTTTGCCTTAATTTTTTATATATTCATTGTTTTACATTTTTTTAATGTAACAAACTTCTTTTTCTGAAATATTTTGCTTGTAAAGTGTGCTTGTGCTTTCTTTATTCAAAATAAATGACACATGGTTTCTTATATTGCTATACAGTATAATGCAAAAACTTTCAATTGAATCCCAATCCTTCTATGTGGCCACAGTATATAAACTCAATCCACATACGCAAATAAGAATAAAGAATGAACTATGGTAAAAATGGTTACAATAGCATATTTGCATTCTGTCATTTCTGTGTCCTCCTCAGTTTGTGCAGTACTATTCGAGTGAGTCAGCAAAACCTGATAAAAGCCATTAAGGGGCTAGTAGTGATGGATGCAGAGCTAGAGGCTGTAGCCGGCAGTCTGCTTGTGGGGAAAGTGCCAGAAAAGTGGGCCAAATGCTCCTATCCTAGTCTCAAGCCATTGGGCAGCTATGTCAATGACTTCTTAGCCAGACTTAAATTTTTGCAGGTCAGTGACAACATTTAACCCAAAGAATACCAACAATTAATCTCTTCTCACTAAAATGTGTTATTTTCAAGTTTATATTTTATTTACACCTATAAAAATGATTACAAATAATTTACGTTTTTGTGCATTACTTTGTCTTTGTTAATTTGATTTTGTCTGCTTTTTCACATGCTCTTTCAGGAGTGGTATGACAAACAGAAGCCACATGTATTCTGGCTGTCTGGGTTTTTCTTCACTCAGGCTTTCATAACAGGGGCCTTGCAGAACTACGCCAGGAAATACTCCACCCCCATCGACTTACTTGGATTTAATTATGAGGTAGCCTCTGCTGCAATTGTACCTGGACTGATTGTATTTATACTAGATGAAATAGAGAGCTGATTGACAAGGTATATTTAACTCTTTATTGCTTTAGGTTCTGCCTTTTGACACAGCAGACTCATCTCCTGACGATGGAGTCTATATTCACGGACTTTTTCTGGATGGAGCTCGGTGGGATAGGAAAAGGCAAGAGTATTTTCCATGAGAGGAAGACACTAGAAAACATTACACAAATTGTTTGACCTAATGGAATTAAGACATTTTTGAATTATCACTTAAAAAATGAAAATTATGTCATCATTTAATCATGCTCAAGTTGTTCCAAAACTGTATAACTTACAGCCTCGTTCGCCAATCACTCTCATTGTATGGAAGAAAAAAAAAGATGCAATGCAAGTGAATTGTGACTGAGGCTAGCATTTGGTCTAACATTTCCATTTGTGTTCCAAGGAAGATTTAAAGTAATATGGGTTTGGACCAACATGAGTGTGGGTATATGATGACATAATATAACTTTTTAAGTGAACAATCACTTTAAATGTATTCTTCCTTGCAGCGGAGTATTAGCTGAACAGTATCCCAAAGTTCTCTTTGATGTAGTCCCTATCATCTGGATCAAACCCAGTAAGAGAATGAATCAATGTTATAAGATGATTAACTACAGCAATTCTATCACTTCATGGACTTGAAGTTCCTATTACTACTGAGTTTTACTCAGTAAGCTTTTTAAACTTGTCTTTAGCTGACAGGAGGATCATGGAGCAGCCCCACAACTTCTATGTGTGTCCCGTCTACAAGACCAGTGAGCGTAAAGGTACACTGTCCACCACTGGCCATTCAACCAACTTTGTCATCAGTATGATGCTCCCTACCAGCAAGCGCCCTCAGCACTGGATCAAGAGAGGTGTGGCTTTGCTCTGTCAACTGGATGATTGACACTGAACCCTTTGACTTCTGAACAAGCACTTCACTTACTATTCTGTTCTTGCATATGGCTTTATGGTGTTCCATCGATGAACTACTTAAATTAAAAACAAATCTCTGCAGTTGACTCATGTTTAAATACCTTCAGAAAGACAATCACTGACATTAAAGGATTAGTTCACTCAAAAAAGACAAGTATGTCATTATTTTCTCACCCTCATGTTGTTCCAAACATATAGCTTTCTCTCTTCAGTGAAACATAAAAGGAGACGTAAGTCAGAACGTTAGGGTCCGGCAGCCTCAGTTACCAATCATTTTAATGTACGGGACAGAGCAGTGTCAAGTTCAACATTTTTCATGTGTCATATGAGTTTGGAATAGCATGCTGGTAAGTAGATGCTCACAGAATTGTTGGGTGAACTAGCCATTTAATGTGTGAATCTTATTGGGGGGATAGTTATAGTTATAGGAATGTTCCAGGTTCAAGGCAAGTTAAGCATTTGTGGCATAATATTGATTACCACAAAAATGTATTTCGACTCATTCCTCCTTTTCTTTTGTTATTAATTGTTTTTAATGATTCTTATATATAATACAGAATAAACAAAATATACTGTATTTTATATAACCCCAACCCCACCCTGTCCCTTTACAAATATCCCTGTGGTCAAAGCCTGAGTTACACACATATAAACAAACAAACAAAAACATGAATATCTGAGAAGAAAAAAAATTCTACAAAGGATACAATTCACAATTTAAACCGCAATCATGATTCGCTCCATGTGATCCTCACCTAGAGCTCTCCAGAAGGCCAAGTAGTTGTCACATTTCTTTCCATCAATGCCAAGCTTGTTTATATAAGCTCTAAGAATTATTTGTCTGCCAATCATTACGCTAGATTGGGCACAGCTTTTTGTATGTTGTTGTACAGTATGTCACCTACTTTAATAACTGCCCCATCACCCAATATACATAGTCTGGGGAATAATTACATTTGAGTATCTAAAACCTCACAGATAAAATTCTGGACTCTCAACCAGAATTCTTGAATCTTAGCACAGATCCACAGAGCATGGGCTATGTCTCCATCCTCCAACTGACATCACCAGCAGGTAGGTGTGTCTTTTAAACCAAGCCTAAACAATCTAGAGCAGGGGCCTTCAACCATTTTCAGATCAAGGACCACTTGGTATGTAGAGAGACAGAGCAGGGGTCCCCATTGCATAATGTCTGAAAATGGTGTATTGTACCATATTATTGTATATATATATATATATATATATATATATATATATATATATATATATATATATATATATATATATATATATATATATATATATATACTGTATATACAATAATGATTAAATAATTTTTAATGATGTTTACATTGCAAAGTAATTCAAATAATAATTAAATTAAGTATATCAGAGGTCTGTACGGAAGAGGATTAGGGCCAAGCAATAATAAAAAAAAAATAAAGCCATCTCGAGATTAAAGTCATTATAATGCGAGATTAAACTCGTTTAAATTTCGAGAAAAAAGTTGAAATACAATCTTGAGAATAAACTAATTAAATATTGAGAATGAAGTCATTGTGTTTCGAGAAAAAACTCGTTAAGTTTAATCTCGCATTATAATGACTTTATTCTCGATATTTAATGAGTTTATTCTCAAAATTGTATTTCGACTTTTTTCTCGAAATTTAACAAGTTTAATCTCGCATTATAATGACTTTAATCTCGAGATGGTTTTATTTTTTTATTATTGCTTGGCCCTAATCCTCTTCTGTAGGTCTGCAACCTTTTTGACATGAAGTGAATTTTTTATTTTAATTTTTATTCACTGTGCTACAACTGTAAATACCTCAGCCATGTGCTTTAGGAAACATTTAGGTAAATATCAAATTTGAACATACAGGAAATCTTTGCCCATACTGAATGTAAGTGTGAAATAATGGCATGCATTTGTTCTTCTCTAGGCGATTTTTTTAGATAGACTGAGCAGATAATGGAATTTGGGGATACAATACCGGTAAATGTTTATAACATTGACCTTCCCTGCCATAGACAAATGTAGTGAAGCCCACCTATCCACTTCACATGAGAACCTTTACATTAATGGGTCAAAATGAACTAACGAAATTTCTCAAATTTGATTGATATAAAATGCCTAAATACCTAATGCCTTGCTTGGGCCATTGAAAGGTGCCAGGTTGGAAAGCCATGGCAGGACAATATGCTGACAGAGCAAGAGCTTCAGATTTAGACCAATTCACCCTGTATCCTGAAGATGTGGAGAAAAAAAATTATAATTTTATGGAGGCTATACATAGATCTTTTAGGGTCTGAGACAAATAATAATATATAATTTGCATAGAGAAGTTTATGCACCACAGCTCCTGCTCTAATACCAGGAAAATCATCCTCTTTTCTTATTGCAGCTGCTAATAGTTCCAGGGCAAGACAGAAGAATAAAGGGGAGAGAGGACAGCCTTGCCAGATTCCCCTACCAAAAGAAGAAAAATCTTAAATTAATCCATTAGTTTGCACTGCCACTAACAGATGTTTATAAATGAACTTAATCCACTCAATAATAGTGTTCCCAAACCCATACATTTCCAAAATCTTAAAAAGAAATTCTCATTCCACCCTATCAAATGCCTTCTTGGCTTCAAGTTGGATGGCAGCGATCAGGGTCTGATCATTCACTGCTGACCACATAATATTTAGAAAACATGTAATATTATCAGAAGGACTACGACCACGAATAAACCTCACTTGATCTGTATGTAAAATATATGTAATTGTTCTGCTTAATAGATTAGCTAGAATTTTAGACAATATTTTACATCAAACTGGATCAGGGAAATTGGACGATAACATTTACATACATTTGGGTCTTTATCTTTTTTAAGAATGAGACTGATAAGGGCTTGCGTCATGGTTGGCGGTAGTTCACCTTTCTTTAATGACTGTAAACTGCTAACATAAGTGGAGCCTGTTCAGTGACATGAGATCAAAAAAATTATACAGCAAAACCATCTAGCCCTTGTGCCTTGCATTGGCAAGGTTTTAATTTCCTCAACAAGCTCCTCCAAAGTAATATCTTAGTCAAGAAAGTATTTTTGATCACTCATCAATTTAGGAAGTTCTAATTGCTCTATGAAGTTGCTAATATCCTTATCAGTAGACATGGATGTGGAGCTATAAAGATCGAAATAGAATTCTTTAAAGGCTTTATTAATATCTGTGGCAGAAGTAAATATATTGCCTCCAGAAGACTGAAGGCATGGTGGAAAAAACTCTGTTTTATGGATCTGGCAAAGAAGTTACCCTGCTTTGTCCCCCGACTCAAACTATGTCTGTCTTGCCCTGAATAACTAAAACTCTACCTTCTGTGACACAAAAGTATTGTGCCTATACTTTAGCTGAGTCAACCCTCTAAGACCATTGGATGATATTCAGCACTTCCGCTTTGTTTCAGCACTTATAATTCTCTTTTCCAATTCTATGAATTCCTGTGTTTTCATCTGTTAAATGAATGAGGCAAATTGTAAGATTGTAGAATTCAAAGATCTGCCTTAGCCTCCTTCCATGCCATGACCACAGAGGACACTGAGGCCCAATTGGATTCTAAGTAAATATTGAATTCTGTCTTAAACATTTGTTGAAATGCTTGGTCCTTTAGAATGGATTTATTAAAGTGCCATCTATGTGATTTTCTTTTCTCTATATGCGGCAACATTTCTAAACACATCAATGCATGATCTGAACTAAAATGTTCCCAGTTGAGCAGCCAATGGAGATGGAATAAGTGACTTAGTAGTATCTACTCTAGAGTAAATCTCATGAACTAATAAAAAAATGGGTAGTCCCTCCCAGATGGATTCAGAAGTCTCCAAATGTCTGTAAGACCAAGATTTTTACACATCCTCTGTAGTGCCAACGTTGCTCTAAAGGGTCAACACACATTTACATCCCTATGATCAAGGACTGGATCGATTTAAAGATTGAAGTCTCTTCCCAAAACCATATCATGAAGGATCCCAGCTGCTTGTTGCTACCCCTCAAGATCTACAAAAATGTTCTGATCATCAGCGTTGAGTGCATACATATTAGCCAAAATAAGAATTTGCCCCTGTATTTCAGCCAAAACAATAACGACTCTTCCTAAATTATCTTTGATCTGTTTCAGAAATTTAAATTGTAAATGCTTACTTATCAATGTGATGACTCCCCTGCTATTACTCAAACCAGAACTACAAAGCACATGCCCACCTCATGCCCTGCCAAGTTTTTCAGCTTCCTGTGGAGAAAGGTGAGTTTCTTGAAGGAACACTATATAATTTTTTTACACTTAAGAAAAAATACCATATTCCTTCTTTATATAGGATGCCTCAGCAATTAACATTCCATGTGGAGAGAAACATGTTCCCTATATTAAAGTGTAACATGTTGACATGCAAATTAAAATTGTGTACCCAAGGCTAATTTATATAAACCACTATTCAACATTGATGTAGCCAAAAAATCCTTAATATCCCATAGAACAGAAAATAAATGCGCATAACAGTCCCACCTTGTGTCCATCGCTCTGAAATCCGATGGTCCGTGTGCGCTCACAAGATTTTCCATGACAATATTGCTACCAGATTGCTGAAGTCCAGTGATTTTTATGCACACACACACACACACACATATATATACAATATATATTTTTTTTCTTAACATTCACCATGCCATTAAACTGTGCATAAATGTGTTCAATAAAATAAAAAATAAAGTGAACAAACGAGCTCAACAGCAAGTCAACAGAGGGAGAGAAAAAGAAAAGAAAAAAGAGAGTCAGGCAGGAACCAGTGGGCAGACAACAGAACAACAAACCCTCTCAGGCTGCATCAGTAAAATGCACAATGTCTAGTCTGTATTGTTGATTGAGTGCAGGCAAAATTACCCAGTCACGCCATTGATTTAATGAAAGACAGCTTGTCGATTGCATGTAAATATCTTGCATCCCTCCTTGGCATTAATTCTCAACTTAGCCGGAAAAGCAGTGCAAAGCTCACCTTCTGTTGGTGCAGTAATTTTTTACACTCTTTGAATCCGTCCCACTTCACTTGTGTAGCTCTAGATAAGTCAGAAAAAAACATGATGTTGTGGTCCTCCTAGCACAGCTTGCCTTAATTCCTTGATGCTCGTAGAACAAAGTCAACCGATCACAAGAATCTTGCCAGGATAGATCGGGGTCTGTCACCCGCTCCGGGAAGCTGACTGAAAACTCTTTGGGTGTGCTCAATTTCGAGCTGTCCGCCGTGTCGATCAAATTCAGAATGAGCCCCTTCAAAAACTTCACCATATCTTGACCTTCCTTTCCTTCTGGAATTCCAATGAAATGAACATCAAAATTGAGGTTCCTGTAAGGCACTTACAATGGAAGTAAATGTAGCCGATTTTGAACGATAAAATACTCACTATTTCAAAAGTAAAGCCACAAGACACAAAGAATATGCCTGTAAACATGATTTTAGTGTGATAAAAATCCCTTAAAAACCTTTTCTGTGTAGAGTTATAGCCAATTTTACAACTTTGTTACTGTGATGGTGCAATGTGAACAAACCATAAAACCCAAAAATGACTGTAAAAATAACAATTTAACCAACTTTACAGCTCAAATAATACAGTTTTAACAGAAGAATTAATGCAAGTGCTTTTATAAAATTATAAACTTCACGTTTCTGTGTTTAAACACATTCATTGCCCCCATTCACTTCTATTGTAAGAGCATCACTGTACCCAGATTTTTGCTTTGTGATAATCGACATTATGCAACAACAGCTGTCGATTGATTTTAACTTGTAATGAACATAGAACATTCCTTTAATGTACAGCTTCCTGTTTTTCTGTGCTGTTTCCATGTCATGTAAACAGTTTAAACAAAAGGAAGTGTGACCTATTGCAGGTGTTCCATCAAAGAATATTAACTCTCAAGTCAGCTGTCTGGTTGGGTAGTATTGCAAAATGTGAGTGCACGCAACGGATCAAAGCCAGGTGTTGGTTGGCTGGCCCAGGCCCCAGTAGAGCATATTTTTAACTGTACATGGATATAAATAGTTGTAAGAGCATAAAGCGACCAAAAACACAAAACAGAAACAACTGCAATGAAAAACGTCTAGGTTACGTATGTAACCTCCGTTCCCCGATGGAGGGAACGAGACGTTGTGTCAGAGAAGCGACACTAGGGGTCTCACTTGAGCACCGATATTCATCTCTGGACTATGAAAAAAGGCCAATGAGAGTTGGCAACCAGTATTTGCATGTCCCGCCCCCGGACATACGGGTATTTAAGCGGCGCAAATACGGGAGTTCATTCAGGATTTTTCTGAGGAGCCGAAATGGTCCGGCCACAACAGTGGCTCGGCTCAGCGACGTGGCAGGGGAGACACAACGTCTCGTTCCCTCCATCGGGGAGCGGAGGTTACATACGTAACCTAGACGTTCCCGTTCTGTCGCTCTCTCCACGTTGTGTCAGAGAAGCGACACTAGGGGTCCACTTATAAAAGCGCCACGCGCTGAGCCGTGTACGTGAACTGCTGATACAGGAGCGAGCAGGCATTCTTACGTGCAGGACGACCAACTGTATCAGGCTGCACGTACCCTGCCTCCTCCCGGGGCAGCGCTTGCAGGTTCACTACCTGATCCCTGAAGGGTGTGGTAGGAACCTTGGGCACATAGCCCGGTCGCGGTCTTAGGATCACGAAAGTGTCTGCCAGACCGAACTCCAGGCAAGCGTCGCTAACAGAGAACGCATGCAGGTCCCCGACCCTCTTGATGGAAGCGAGCGTGATCAGCAGGGCGGTCTTGAGAGAGAGGGCCCTGAGTCCAACTGAGTCAAGCGGCTCGAAGGGGGGTCTCTGGAGTCCCGTAAGGACGACCGAGAGATCCCAGGAGGGGAACAGGTTAGGCCGGGAGGGAGCTATCCTCCGGGCACCTTTTCGGAACCTGATGATTAAGTCGTGCTTACCAAGAGACTTTCCGTCTACCGTATCACGGTGGGCCGCGATAGCGGCGACATACACCTTGAGGGTGGAGGTTTCTCTCCTGAAGAAACACGAGCACTGACCTAACTGCGCACTTCTGCGGGTCTTCGGCTCGGGAAGAACACCAGTCCGCGAACAGACGCCACTTTAGGGTGTAAAGATGCCTGGTAGAGGGGGCTCTGGCTTGGCTGATTGTATCTACGACGGTAGATGGTAGACCGGCTAGATCTTCCGCATCCCGTCCAGGGGCCAGACGTGGAGGTTCCAGAGGTCTGGGTGCGGGTGCCAGAGCATGCCCCGTCCCTGAGAAAGAAGGTCCTTCCTCAGGGGAATTCGCCAGGGAGGGGCTGTTGTGAGGAGTGTGAGGTCCGAAAACCAAGTCCGGGTAGGCCTAGTAGGGGGCTACCAGAGTGACTTGCTCCTCGTCCTCCCTGACCTTGCATAGCACCTGTGCAAGGAGGCTCACTGGTGGAAATGCGTACTTGCGCAGCCCCGTGGGCTAGCTGTGTGCCAGCGCATCTGCCCCGAGGGGAGCCTCTGTCCGGGGCATACCAGAGCGGGCAGTGGGAGGTTTCTTTGGAGGCAAACAGGTCTACCTGAGCCTTGCCGAACCGGTCCCAAATCAGCTGGACCGACTGGGGGTGGAGCCTCCACTCTCTGCCAGGCAAGCTTTGTCTTGACAGCGCGTCCGCTATCACATTGAGGTTGCCGGGGATGTGAGTGGCGCGCAGTGACTCCAGTCGCTGCTGACTCCAAAGGAGGAGACGACGGGCGAGCTGTGACATGGGGGGGAGCGTACTCCACCTTGGCGGTTTATGTAGGCTACGACCGTGGTGCTGTCTGTCAAACGGGAGAAACTTCTGCAGGGCCAGACAAACAGCCAGCAGCTCTAGGCAGTTGATGTGCCAGCGCAGCGGGCCTCGGTTCCACCAGCCTGCGGCTGCGCGCCCGTTGCACACGGCGCCCCAACCCAATTTGGAAGCGTCGGTTGTGACCAGAACGCGTCGGGACATCTGCTGCAAGGGTACACCTGCCCTTAGAAAGCAGAGGTCTGTCCAGGGTTTGAAGGTTTAGCGGCAGGCAGAAGTAACTTTTATGTTGTGCGTGCCGCGGCGCCATGCTCGTCTCGGGACTCGAGTCCAGAGCCAGTGCTGAAGTGGTCTCATATGCATCAACCCCAGCGCCGCGGCCGCCGCGGAGGATGCCATATGCCCCAGGAGCTGTTGGAAACGTTTTAGCGGGACCACGGCACCTGGCTTGAAGGAAGCGAGGCATTTCAGCACTGACTGAGCATGCTCGTTGGAGAGATGTGCTGTCATTGAGACTGAGTCTAACTCCAGACCGAGAAAAGAGATGCTCTGGACCGGGGAGAGCTTGCTCTTTTCCCGGTTGACCTGAAGCCCCAAACAGCTGAGGTGCCTGAGCACCTGGTCTCTGTGTGCGCATAGTAACTCTCGAGAGTGAGCCAGTATGAGCCAGTCGTCGAGGTAATTGAGTATGCTTATGCCGGCTACTCGGAGCGGGGCAAGAGCTGCCTCTGCGACTTTCGTGAAGACACGAGGGGACAGAGACAGGCCGAAGGGGAGGACTATGTACTGATACGCCTGGCCGTCGAACGCGAACCGTAGGAAGGGTCGATGTCGAGGGCAAATTGAGACGTGGAAGTATGCGTTCTTCAGGTCTACCGCTGCGAACCAATCTAGATGCCGGATGCCAGATAGAATTTGTTTCTGGGTGAGCATTTTGAATGGGAGTTTGGACAAGGTCCGATTGAAAACTCGCAGGTCCAAGATCGGTCGTAAGCCGCCGCCTTTCTTGGGTACAACAAAGTAAGGGCTGTAGACACCCTTCTTCGTTTCGGTTGGAGGGACAGGCTCTATCGCGTCCTTTAATAGAAGGGAGGCGATTTCTTCGCGCAGGGAATGGGCATGTTGGCCGTGTACTGTGGAAAAATGTACGCCCACGAAGGGGGGCGGAGACCTGGCAAACTGAATTGCGTAACCGAGTCGAATGGTCCGGTGCAGCCAGCGTGACGGGTTGGGCAGTGAAAGCCACGCCTCTAGCCACGCACTACACCACGTCCACGGAGCCGGGACTGTTGAGGCCTGAAAGCAGAGTGCCGTGAGAACGGCATTTATGGGCCAGGTGACCCCAGAGACAACAAGGAAATAGCTCTATAGAGTGTAACGAATTTAACAAAAAATTGTCCTCCCGGCCCTCCACCGGGCAACGGAGTGGTCTTACCAACTCCGGAGCTAACGTCTCGGTCTCTGGGTCTGTCATCTCAGGAGCGCCTGGGAGCCTACACCTGGGAGCCAACGCTGGGGCTGAGAGCTGGGCCCACTCGCTTGTTAGTTGAGGCGGAGCACTACTTTCTTTCTTTCTTGAAAGCCGCAGGAGGACGCCCTCGGCGAGCAGACAGGGCATGGCCCCTGGCGGCAGGTTTGCGGCGGGGCAGGATGCTTTTTTATGCTTGAAAATAGCCTTCGTCTGTTTCTTCACCACTGAGGACTGCTGGGCGAAGTCGTCAAGTGGTGTCGCCGAATGGACGGAGCTGGGAGACGGGGGCGTTTGAGAAAGCGTGCTTTGTCTGCCTCCCGTACTGCTTGTCCATCGTTGCATTTCTGGACCACGGAGTGGCCATCGCCTGTTCGAGTGCAGTTCCTGCAGCACGTCAAGAACAGGACTACCCAAGTGCAGATTTTGAAGTGACCTGGCCCGGTGGACTTGCAGGAGGGGGCCATGGCGTGTAGGGGGGAGCGGTCTGGGACCGTTCTACCACCGAGGGTAGCGAGAGCGGAGGAGCGAGGAAGCTGGGCTTGCTCAGCTTGTCAGGCACGTCCGGGAAGGAATCCAGGGGGGGGCGCGGCTGTGAGCAGCGCATATGCCCACGGAACCAATTAAGCCCGGGGAAGCATAGCGGACCTTCTTGCGTCAGGCTCACACTGGGCGGAGACCCGAAGGTGGCGGCCCAGGCGAGTTATCCGCATCCGGCGCCACTGTTACGCTCTCCGATGCAGCGGTGATGTCATCATCCAATGCTGGGGAGCTCGAAGGACCGGACGGTAGGCCGTTAAGCGGACCGCACTAATCCCGAGCTCGAGGGAAGCAGGCAAGCGTGCCGGGGAGGCGGGAGGTTTTCGGGGGGATTTACCCGGCAAAAAGCGTCCCGTTATTCTCCCCAGATCGTTCTCCATCGCCAGCGGCGCCTGCCTCAATCCCGTAGGAAGGAGGCGAGGCGCGGGGGGCGGCTGAGATGGCACTCTCTCACTACAAGAGAAAGCAGAGATCGCAACGCTGCCGCGGCTATGTTCTCACACTGAAAACATAACCCATTGGATAGAATGCTCATCCCGAGCTCGGATAGAAACAAGCAAGCGTGCCGGGGAGGCGGGGGGTTTCGAGGGGGTTTCGAGGGGGTTCACCCGGCGAAACGGAGCCCGTCATTGTCCCCAGATCGTTTTCATCGCCACGGCGCCTGCCTCAATCCCGTGGGAAGGAGGCGAGGCGCGGGGGGCGGCTGAAGCGGCTTTCTCTCACTACAAGAGAAAGCCTACGACCGCAATGCTGTCATGGCTATGTTCTCGCACTGAAAACATAGACCATTCATAAAAACGCTACCTGCGTGTGATCGCAACCCAGGAATGCAAGGCAGTTTTTATGACCGTCAGAGGTGGGGAGACATCAACCACATCCAGAAACTACACAGGGCGGAAATATCGTCTTTAAAAGACGGCGTCCTGAGAAGGGCGTTCAACGCCGCTGTGTTTTGCTCTTTAGAGCGAAATTACTCTTTTAGAATAACTCTTTCGAGTTGTCTGCGCTGTCGAGCGCCCAGGGACAAGAATGCACAGCCGTGCACGAAGGAGAAAGCAGCTGTTATGCGCCGTCAGATCCAACAGCATGCAGAGTGTCAGAGGATTAACCAGGAACTTGGTGTGTAACTCGCAGCAGAGTTCATGCACGACCATCGGCTCCGAAGAAATTTTCTGAATGAACTCCCGTATTTGCGCCGCTTAATACCCGTATGTCCGGGGGCGGGACATGCAAATACTGGTTGCCAACTCTCATTGGCCTTTTTTCATAGTCCAGAGGTGAATATCGGCACTCAAGAGAGACCCCTAGTGTCGCTTCTCTGACACAACGTGGAGAGAGCGACAGAAGGGGAACAGCAGCATTTCCTGTTGCCTTAAGGTAGAATGAAAATTTGCCTTTGAATTGTTGAAATAGATTTCTCTTCCTGGACAGTCTGTGGAATCTAGATTGGATTTAGCATGGGATGGAGTTTTGCATGTTTAAAACAGTCTCAATTAAATATTTTTTACCATCGCTTTTAAATGTATGTGTAACGGGATCAATGTAAAGGAGGAGGCGAGAACCGGCTTTTCAATATAAATAATAGTTTAGTGATAAACTTAAAAGACAACATAAACACACACATGACGGACATGTCTGCTAACGATGTCTCTCTCCCGCACGATCCCCTGCTTTCAGCCTTTATCCCTCACGGAGGCATAATTAGCCTAATACGGGACTGGGTGTGTAGGATCACGACCCGGCCCCGCCCTCCGCCCTGCCACAGTATGTTATTAGTCTCTTGTGATGTTTGAACATTACTCTTTGAATTTAATGGACCATCATTTAGAGCAGCTTACATAGGTTTGTAATGGAACAACAGTGTAGCTTCCAGTACATACTCTCGTAATACAAGCCAGCACGGTAGACAGTATACAGCATGTTGCAAAATTAAAAAATGAATGTAATCTTCAAGAGTCAAACTAGTATATGATATGCTGTCATACTATCACCTCAAAACAGTCATAATGATAAAGGCATACTGTGTTTTCCTACACAGTATGTGTATCTTTTGATCTTCTAGTTGCCAAATTAGAGTTTTAGTAGCGCAACATGGAATAAGATTATAATGCTGCAAAGGATGACTGGGATGTGGATGAGGCCATTCAATTCATGATTAAACAGAGTCTTTTGGAGTAGATCACTCTGAATTGAATACACTAATAGTGTATGTCTATCTCTGTGTATAACTACAATATATACTGTAATCAAACACATTGCTGTCATGTCCAATAGTGATATATTAGACTGCATAGACCATGAGGACATTTTCACTGCCATATAGGCTAGTAAGAGTTGAATTCTCTTAGTGCTCAATATAAGAGCTGCAGAATGGTCTTGTATATGCATGTGTAATGTCAGTTAAAGAGGATCCTCTGAAGATCCTGGTGCAGTGTAAGGAGGCTCTGTCTAATGCAGACAGCAGGGGCTGAATCTCACTGCACAAAGCAGCAGTACAGCAGAAGAAGAGCATTCTGGAGATCACTTATGCAGGTATAGGACATGTTTTGTATTTGCATTATGATATGCATAATCTCACTAAGACAAAGATTTTTTGAAATTGTTTGTTAATAAGAATTCCATATTTAGCATCTCCTCAGGGTTCAGGGCAGTGCCATACTTTGAGAGGGGAGACTCCGTTGTTTCTTGCCATTGTTCACGGTCTTAGAGAGAATGCCACATTCCTGCAACAGAATGGCTGTGAGCCTGACAGCAAAAATGATGATGATGTTTCTGCATTAGTTGCAGGTGTGGAACACTGTGCTATTTTCAGCATGTACAGTTTGCTTAGTAAGCACACATTATTCACTTAAGATTAAAACTGCAAGACACTTTTTTAGACCACGAAATTTGCATGTGTTAATTCATGCAACTTTTTATAAATGACATGTTGTGCTTTGGTCAAGTATATTCCTTTATTATTAAGTTTGATGCCCAAGAGAAAGTTTTTTTTAAAAAGGTATAGTTTGTTTAAATTAAAAGTTTTGTAATGGTTTAATCACCCTCATGTTGTTAAAAACTTTCTTTCCGAATATTATATGTGTGGTTATTTTTTTCTTCATTCAATGAAAGTAAAAGTGATTGTTGGCCTAAGGCTAACATTATGCCTGACGTGTCATTTTGTGTTCCAAAAAGGAAAGAAAGTCATACAGGTTTGATAACAATATGAGAGAGAGAGAGAGTAAATTATGAAAGAATTTTCATTTTTGGGTGAACTATGCCTTTAAAGAAATAAAATCATAATTTACTCTCGCTGATACCATCCCAGATGTTTATTACTTTCTTTCTTCTGTGGAATATTTCAGCTCTATAAGTACGTACCATGCATGTGAATTGTGACCAAAACTTTAAAGCTCCAAAAAACACATAAAGGAAGCAATATTTTTCAATATTTAAATCACATTTTATATTTTATTAGTTAATTTGAAATGGTCCTGCAGTTTGACATTGTTTTTAGTACAAACTTTCCATGTAGTATCTCAATTAAAATAATATCTAAAAAGTTGCATCAATAATCATTACAAAAAAAAATGGTCAGTACTTTAAGATTGAAGAATTTCACAATAGAGAATATGTCAAAAGTGTCAACTAACTACATGTTATGGAGTTCATGTTTATATTTTATTCACTTTCAGGGGCTAGTGTGTGATCCAAGCCTAACTCTCCAAGTTCAGCCTCAGTTTTGTTTGATACAGCAGCCTCTGGAAAAGATTATATCATCTCACTGCTGCAGGAGTACAGAGCCGATCCCAACATCCCCACCCACACAGGCCATCTTCCCATCCACTGTATAGCCTAAAATGTCCACTGTATAGTGGACATTTTCTGAGTGACACACCACTGAAAACAATTTCTTAAAGGAATGTTCTGTGTTCAATACAAGTTAAGTACAATCGATAGCATTTGTGGCATAATGTTGATTACCACAAAAGTGTATTTTGTCCCTCCTTTTCTTTAAAAAAGATAACATCTTGGTTCCAGTATGGCACTTACAATAGTGAATGGGGGCCAATCTGCAAATGTTAAAATACACACTTTTTCAAAAGTATAGCCACAAGACATACATGTACAAATCGATCAAAAAAGTGATAAAATCACTTTCTAACCTTTCTAACGATGTTACAGCTCAAATAATACTCAAGTTTTAACAGAAGAATGAAAGCAAGTGCTTTTATAAAATTATAAGCTTCATATTTATGTTTTTAAACCCTCCATAATTTGGCCATATTCACTTTCATCTTCCCTGCACTCTATTGTAAGTGCCTCACTGTAACCTCAATGGTTTTTTTTAAAGAAAAGGAGAGTCAAGTCAAAATGAATTTTTGTGGTACTTAACTTCATGCCACAAATGCTGTCAATTGAGCTTAACTTGTATTGAACCCAGAATATTCCTTTAATGCATTATTTTTGTCTTTTTCCCCCGTAAAAATACCTAAATATCCTTAAAAGAAGATAAATCTATATGTGAGATTCAAAATTGCATTAAGTACCTGTAATCTTGAAATACATTTATTTGTCTAACCTAATTGTTAGAAGCTAATTGTTTTTTTTTCTTTTTCTTTTTTAAACATAAATCTAACAGTATTTAGTGAGGCCTTTATACTTAATGGAATAGTTAATCTGTCACAAGTTCACAAGTCTGTCATCATTTACTCACAGGTGAGTGTTACGGGTGTAAAGTTACGAATTATAAATACTCAGGTTACTGTAATTAAATCAAATTCAAATAAAATAAAATCACTTTATTGTCACACGACCATATGCACAAGTGCAGCAGTGGGTGAAAGTCTTGTGTGCAGTCTTCCGAGGAACATAGCAGTCATCACAGTGACGAGACATATACCAATTTACATATCTAATATCCAATATACACATAATTACACAGCACAATAATAACATAAAATGTACAGTAAACAATACACACAATATAAAATAAACATACACATACACATAATAAAGAATACACATACAATAAAAAAAAGTATATAAAGTGTTTAAAATATTTTACAGTAGGTTGTATTGTAAAGAGAATATAATTTATGACAGTCCAGTGTAAGATTAATAAAGTGCAGTGCTGATGTATATTGATCGTGAGAGATCAAGTGTTCAAAAGTCGGATTGCTTGGGGGAAGAAACTGTCATGAAGTCGGCTGGTGAGTAAGTAGCTTTTCCCAGGAATTGTACTTTTTAAGTACTTTAAAAATGTTATACTTTTACTTGAGTACATTTTAAATACTGTAACTATTTTTACTTTGCTATTTTTCCTCCATCTGTGTGCTACTTCCCTCTCCTGATTTAATTTGTATCCATCAATGTGATTGGCTACAAGAGTCTTGTGACTCCTGGCAAATTAAATAACACACACAAAAAAACTTGAATGGCAGCTGTAGATTTGGTGCCAATTTAACTGCTGTTAATCACGGATGTGGAGCATGCCTCAAATGCAGTTCAACAACTGAACATCCCATATGGCAAGCTGTTTTGTCATTTATTACTTAAAACTTAATAGTATCTATTTTATGTTACTAGTACTTATTTTTTTGTGACTAGTACTTATTCAATAGGCACTAGTACTTATTCAATAGATACTAGTATGTATTAATTAGATACTATAAATTATGTATTAGATACTTGTAATTATTCAATATATACTAGTACTTGTTCAATAGATACTAGTACTTCTTTATTAAACACTATTACTAATTCATTAGATACTGGTACTTATTCAATAGATACTGTACTAGTACTTCATCACTAGACACTAGTACTTATTCAATAGGTATTAGTACTTATTCATTAGGTACTAGTACTTATTCAGGAGATACTTATTCAATAGATCCTAATACTTATTCATTAGGTACTAGTACTTATTCATTAGGTACTAGTACTTATTCATTAGATCCTAGTACTTATTCATTAGGTACTAGTACTTATTCATTAGGTATTAGTACTTATTCATTAGGTACTAGTACTTATTCAATAGATCCTAGTACTTATTCATTAGGTACTAGTACTTATTCATTAGGTATCAGTACTTATTCATTAGGTACTAGTACTTATTAATTAGATCCTAGTACTTATTCATTAGGTACTAGTACTTATTCAAGAGATACTTATTCAATAGATACTAGTACTTATTCATTAGGTACTAGTACTTATTCATTAGGTACTAGTACTTATTCATTAGATCCTAGTACTTATTCATTAGGTTCTAGTACTTATTCATTAGATCCTAGTATTTATTCATTAGGTACTAGTACTTATTCATTAGATCCTAGTACTTATTCATTAGGTACTAGTACTTGTTCATTAGATCCTAGTACGTATTCATTAGGTACTAGTACTTATTCATTAGGTACTAGTACTTATTCAAGAGATACTTATTCAGTAGATACTAGTACTTATTCATTAGGTACTAGTACTTATTCATTAGGTACTAGTACTTATTCATTAGATCCTAGTACTTATTCATTAGGTACTAGTACTTATTCATTAGATCCTAGTATTTATTCATTAGGTACTAGTACTTATTCATTAGATCCTAGTACTTATTCATTAGGTACTAGTACTTGTTCATTAGATCCTAGTACGTATTCATTACGTACTAGTACTTATTCATTAGATCCTAGTACGTATTCATTAGGTACTAGTACTTATTCATTAGGTACTAGTACTTATTCAACAGATACTTATTCAATAGATACTAGTACTTATTCAGGAGATACTTATTCAATAGATCCTAATACTTATTCATTAGGTACTAGTACTTATTCATTAGGTACTAGTACTTATTCATTAGATCCTAGTACTTATTCATTAGGTACTAGTACTTATTCATTAGGTATTAGTACTTATTCATTAGGTATTAGTACTTATTCATTAGGTACTAGTACTTATTCAATAGATCCTAGTACTTATTCATTAGGTACTAGTACTTATTCAAGAGATACTTATTGAATATATACTAGTACTTATTCATTAGGTACTAGTACTTATTCATTAGGTACTAGTACTTATTCATTAGATCCTAGTATTTATTCACTAGGTACTAGTACTTATTCATTAGATCCTAGTACTTATTCATTAGGTACTAGTACTTATTCATTAGGTACTAGTACTTGTTCATTAGATCCTAGTACGTATTCATTAGGTACTAGTACTTATTCATTAGATCCTAGTACGTATTCATTAGGTACTAGTACTTATTCATTAGGTACTAGTACTTATTCAACAGATACTTATTCAATAGATACTAGTACTTATTCATTAGATGTTATTTCTTATTCATAAGATACTAGTACTTATTCTGAATGTTACTATTACGATTTTTATTTTAATAGTAAGATTTTTTTTTAAACAATTGTTACTACTAAGATATGAAATGTTATTAGTAACAATATGAAAAACACTTTGAAAAATGGCACTAGTAGGAAAATGGCACTTAGTTACTACTAAGATATGAAAAATGGCACTAGTATCTAATAAATAAGTAATAGTATCTAAATATAAATTACTAGTACCTAATGAATAAGTTCTAGTATCTAATAAATAAGCATGGGAATACATATTAGTCAGAAGAGAACAGTTGATATCAAAAACAGAATAAGTACTAGTATCTTAAATTTGGAGATATCTCCAACAACAAAAGGAACTAGTAAGAATGTGAATGGTGATATCTTCATTCAAACTGATCATTGCATAAACATGAGAACCTTTCAGCTATTAACATATTCGTGGTATTTTACTTGGATTTACTTGGAAGCCGTTCCTCCGCTTCCAGGTGGGGTGGATGATAGTGGCGAGAACTCTACTATGGCGTATCCCTACTTCTTCCCGGGTCTTCAGCACCAATGTAAAGGGTGAAGATTTGTTTTTTGTTTTTATGAAGCAGATTTAGACCCAAGATTAGTGTATGTTAACATTAAAGTATCTACTAATACAATACTGAACTTAGAATAGAATAGTACCAAGAATGTTTTACGTACTTGCAGTTGTATAGGCCTACTTCATTATGAACTGAGTGCAACAGCAAGTGCTGACTGACTGCATATAAGTCAAAGAGGTACTGACGCATATAGGCAGATTTGTTTTCCTCCTAGGAATGATCCGAGGTCAGACAGAGTGTAAAAAACTATTGATTCATGAATCAAAAAAGAAAAGATTATGAACACATGTAGGAAGAAGCATTCTCCTCAGAAAAAGATGTTGGTCCCATGTTTATATACAGTCATAGTAGTTTGCTGTAATTAGTTTGTTGCTGTAATCATCAGATAAAGTATAATTTACTGTAATGTATTGCACATAATCTTTAAAGTCATCATGGATTAAGACAATCTACAATAGAAATATAAACCAACTGACTATAATTGCCTCTTATAATTGTATTAGCCATGTATTGTATTACTGAATTGTGTGTGAGATATATAGAAAAAAAATGACTCTTTTTCATTTAATTTATTTATTTCATTATGCTGCTCAGCAGTTCTGTAAAGTCTATGCCATTAATTGTCCATTCAGCAATGTTGATGTTTCAGTTGTCTATCACTAGGTGTCAGTAGGCACAATGGGTGTCAAGTGATCCTTCCCTTTTAAGAAAGAGAGTGACTTTGCATTTATATTCAACATAATATTTGCATAGAATGGAAATGTGCTCTAGAAATAGTACTACCTAAGTTCTGGATATCTGTAGGCTAAATAGTTACTAAACATTGAAATTAAGTATCTATTTATTAGAATAGGAAAATTTAAATAGATACTAGTCACTATTAGAATAACTACTAGTATCTAATGAAAAAGTTCTAGTATCTAATGGAATCGGGTCTTGAATGGTAATCTGGCATACCGGGCATTGCCCCAGTGGGCCGACACACTTTGGGGCCAATCAGGGGCAGACTGGCCATCGGGAGAACCGAGTGGGCCGGTGGGTTGGCGGCAAAATGGGCCAAATGGGCCGTGATAAGCTAAACTGAGCCACGTGTTATGCAGAACGGACCACAAAAAAAAAAAAAAAAAAAAAAGGCACCAGCCTTTGTAAAATCCCAGGCCGATTTCTCTTCCCAGTCCAGCCTTGAATGCAGTCCTGGTTCTAGAATCAAATCTCTGAGGGTGCTTCTGAAAATATCGAGGGTGCTCACTAATGTGTAAATAAATATGTAGGAAATGGCTCCTTATCTTCAACAATCTGAAAATAGTGCCACCAAACATGGTATTATCCACTGGGAAGTTTATGTTTTTTTACACATCACCAGAAACGCATCACCCGAGATTCAGCAAAAAATAAAATCAATCATTTCAAAACATTATCCAACACCATTTCAGAAATGCACTGACTTGGTATAACTATGTTATAGCATAAATCTATGAAAATGAAGAATAGTATTTTTGAATGAAGACAGATTTTTCCATTTGTCTTATGATGTTGGCTGTTACAACAAACATGTGCTGAAATTTGAAAAAGAGTAAAGTGCTTGCTAGCTTTTATAACAGAAAACTTCAAAGGAGGAGACATCAAAATATGTACAGTTTATGGAAAATAATTAGTTATGTGGAAGGATGCAAAGTATGCCTGTCAATAGGGGCCATGGACTAGGGGACACATCACCTAAATTGGAGAGAAATAAAGATGAAAGGTTAAGTGCCTAATCTATCTTATCTAGCAGTACAGAATCAGGTATGATTTTAAATAAACTAGTCATTCTCCATGAAATAGTATTGCATGTTACATAAATAACTGACAAATGGCACAGAAATGTACAGTTAACATTCGTCATATAAGTCAACAACAAAAAGCTTTTTCTTACCATCATTCAGAACAGCTGCAGCCTCCTAGATCGACTAGGGTATTTTTCTAAGCACATCACCTTTAAGGGCTCTTCCTCACCTAGGTCACTCGGCAGCACTTAATAGGGTTTGTCGCCCGGGTGTGCAAGTTGTATCAGGCGGTGCGAGAGAGGTTGTAGGAAATCGGTAGGTGGTGTTGTTTGATAGCTTAATCGATGAGCATCTTGCATAGTGGTGGTTTGGGCTTTATTTAGCCAATTTCTTATATCCATAATAAGAATTATTCATCGTGCAACATGGATGATGAATATTTTAATGCTACTGTAAAACCCAGTCTCACAAAGTCAGTTAACGAGTTTCCTGAGCGGGACGCACCTAACAGTCGAGTGGAAAAATTAAAGAGATACGCACACTTATGCCCGTCACACTTGCAAACTGATGAGGACACGTATCAAATGGTATTATATATGGATAACAAGTGGATATCGGAGACATGGAAGCATGATGAAATTAAGATTCGGATCGGATTTGAAAGATATGAAAGTGTGTGCATCTGTCTGTGTGTCTATTGGCGGTGAAATCTGGTTTGCATATACGCTATTAATAATTTCATCTGAGGGTGCTTTTATATTTGTTTGAGGGTGCTTAGCACGCTCAAGCACCCCCGTAGAACCGGGCCTGCTTGAATGGAATAGTTACTAGTCACTAAAAAATAAGTACTAGTAACATAAAAACAAGTATACTATAGTAAGTTTTAAGGAATACATGTCAAAATGGCTTGCCATAGATATCAGCGGTAAATCTGCCTTTAATTTGAAGAAACATATCGAGGATTAATATCTGCTTATTAGTTTCTTTGAGTAATTTAGCTATCTATCACTGATATTATTGGGTTGCTGTAAGAGATTAATGCAATGTTATAGGGCTGGGCGATTAAACGATCGCGATTTTTATCGGGGAAATGAGATGTCCTCGATAGCCTATCGATGATAAACCTTTGAATAATTTTCTATACTTAGCATCTGTTCTACATCTAGACCAGGGCTGTTCATTACATCGACCACGGTAGCAAGACAACCACTGGTTGGTTGATCTAGAATAGATCAAATATAAAAGATTGACTTTTTATTTCCTGGCGTCTGTAACTGCTCTGCGCTGCGCTTTACATGTGTGTGTGTTCCGAGAGCGCTATAGCGGTTATGCGCCGAAACGATCAAATAAACTTCATAATCCAGCCAATGCCCGTTTTAGCGAGGCATTAATGTCAACACAGCAGGATATGTCTAAAGTGAACATAAACAGTTGAACAAAAAGTGGATTTGTATCAAAATGTCGGACTTGAAGTGTAAGCCTCACTGTCTAATATGTAATTATAAGGCTATTATAAAACAACAATAACAATAAAACTTCTCACTACTTCTGGCTGAATAACTTGTAGCTTTAAAGTGTTAATGCAATACAATAAAACAGTGACCTTTTTAATAATATTTTGTAATTATTTTGTTAGTTTTTTAAATAATACCGACTCCTGATGTAGAGAGTGTGTTCATTTGTATAATAAATTACTAGGAAAGTAGAGATGATAAAATAATTTATCATAAATTATTTTATCATCACAAATCATACATCACAAATATTTCTTGGCTTAAAAGATTCATTAACTAAATCAATGTGAAACATAGTATCTCAAAAGGACAATTTGGCCCCCCATGTGCTACTTAAAGGGATAGTTCACCCAAAATGAAATTTCTCTCATCATTTACTCATCCTCATGCCATCCCAGATGTGTTTGACTTTCTTTCTTCTGCAGAACACAAACAATGATTTTTAGAAGAATTTTTCAGCTCTGTAGGTCCATACAATGCAAATGAATGGGTGCCAAAATTGTGACGCTCCAAAAAGCACATAAAGGCAGCATAAAAACAATCCATATGACTCCAGTGGTTAAATCCATGTCTTCAGAAGCAGTGTTGGGTAATGTTACTTTTACCCAACACTGGGTAAAAGTAACATTTTTACTTGGGAATGTGAATCACAAAAAACGTGAAAGTGAAAGGTAAAGTGGAGATTGACTGAGCAGGAAGATGACTTTAAAGTAAAAATGTACATAAATATTGATCTGTTTCTCATCCAACCTATCATATCGCTTCTGAAGACATGGATTAAAAATTTTGGCACTCATTCCCTTTTGGGTGAATTATTTCTTTAAAGCCTGATGTGGCCCTTTTACCAAACAACTTTTCCCACCCCTGCTCTACCCCATCTGTTGTGCCCGATGACGCTCCAATTGACCCTGCTTTTTAGCATTTTTTTGCATTCTTGCATTGTTTTGAACATGTTTATGCACAACAATAACTTGCTCTGTCGGCATTAAGGTTAATTTAGACCCTACACATAAACTGATTTTAATGTAATTACAACATTATGATTTAAAATAAAATAAATAAAATGGAGGTCAGTTTATTGAAAATAACTTTTTCATCTTTTAAATTCTGTCATCATGTCACCCTTTTATTTTTTTGGAATCAGATTCATGTAGTGTTTGTCATAGATAGGTGATGGATTTTAAAAGTTGGCAGTCAGAAATACCTATAAAATACATACATTTTGTATTCTTTCTGGCAAACTGCCATAAAAGGGAATGTAAATTACAGTGTGCATGCTACATTTTGAAATTACAGCATAGTGTTCATCACATTCGCAACCCAATACTCACTACTCATGTATACTTTTAAATAAGCTACTCTTTTAATCTTTCTTGAGTAGTTTTTAGGACAGGTACTTTTACTATACTCACACTACATTTTGGGGAAGTAACAGTACTTTTACTTGAGTATGATTTTTCAGTACTCTTTCCAACCCTGCTCACCGTCCTGTTGCTCTAAACCCATATGGCTTCCTTTCTTCTGTGGAACACAAAAGGAGGAAGTTCAGTTAGCTGATATCAATACAATGGCAGTTGATAGTGACTCACATTACAGCTTATAAAAAGACCAAAAAAACCCAAAATGATAATAGTAGCCCATGTGACTCATGCGTCACATTCAAAGTCTTCCGAAGGCATAAGAAGAAGGTTTTAGCAAGAGACAATCTGAAATGTAAGTTATTTTACAGTGAAACTGGACATCATAGCTTCATTGCTCACCTTTGTATGTAAATGAATAGGCCTACACGAGACAAGGTCATTTTCAATGGCTCGTGCTAAGACTTTGTAAAGGACAAAAACAATGCAAGTTGAACACATGCGTGAACACATGAATGTGGTTCTATCATACACTCATGAACACTCAAAGGAGAGCCGTGAAAGAATTTCACTGAAAAATAACTACAATTTTCTCCCCAAAACCTATCATATGTTTTCAGAAGACTTGGAATAAGACGCACTAGTCACATGGACATACTTTTAGGACTCTTTTGCATCCTCCACTGCAGTTGAATTAAAATCAGCGAATAGAACGTTCTTAAAAAATTCCTCCTTTTGTGTTCGGCAGAAGAAAAAAGTACAATAGGTTTGAAATGATGCAAGTCATTATTTTTAGGTTAATATTGTTTTCAGAAAATTAAAAATTGCAGTTGAAAAAATTATAGATATGCTTATTATAGATATGAGTCATTTGTGGGGAAAACACTTATAATGCAAATACTGTTAAGTCACTGAACGAGAATGTGAATAAATGCTTTTGGTGAACGAATTCAAAAGACTCAAGATACGAGTTAATGACAGAAAGAGAAACATCAACTGGAGTTAATTTACTCCACTAAATAAATGTGACATTTTTTGTAGTAGTAGGTTTTTTGGTGTTAAATATAACTTAAAACTAGAAGTTGCAAAGATGAACTAGAATAAGCTAAATGATTTATTAATATTCTATAATGTTTGTTAATAAATGGAGAACAAACCAACAAAAAAGGGATGAGTGGGACAGATGAAATGTGTTGCCATTTAATAGACAGTTATTATTATATATGCATTATATTATTATTCTATTTCCTTCAAGCAGTTATGGTTATTTTTATAACTTTATAAATGTTTGTTGTAGAAATTATGATTCTCTGAATGAACATTATCTGGCTAGCTTGAATGATGTTTACATTTACATTTATGCATTTTGTAGACATTTTTATCCAAAGTCACTTATGACAGAGTGTAATACATTAAATGTACACATATAAAAAGGGGCAGTCCCCCTAAGATTACAATACTAGAATTGCCCCTGGTTGATACAAATCTGTGTTTCAAGTCTTATGCTCTTTTGTCGCTATTGAAACAATCCTATATCCACCCCTCCTCTGCTTTCACAGAGCACTGGAGCAACTGATCCCAGTGACTATAAAGGCAGTTATAAAAGAGTGGTATGAGTCCGTAACACTCCGCAGCAGCACATGGTCACTCTCAGTGCCTGGAGCTGCTCCTAAGCTTCATACTGCATCAAAAAGTGCACAGGAACTTATGACTGTTCTTTGCCATTTCAAACAGTGATGTGCAACCACCACGGCTGCTTCTGGAGTCTGGGGCCATGCTCAACCAGGACCCTGTCATCTGCCTGCAGGTGGCCATGTGGCTGGGCAAATATGAGCTCATTAAAACTCTGCTGCGGTACAGTGCCAACGTCAACTACTACCCTTGTGTCAACACACTTCCCTTCTACCCTGCAGCACGCATTAAAGGATGAGGTGATGATGAACACTGCTTTGACTGTCTTTATGGACAGGCCTCTCATGTGCATGAGGACTATGAGGGCTGGAGCACTTCTGTTATTAAAGATGTGGTGGTCAGACCAATTGCTTTCCATTTCTGAGCTCTGCAAATAGATTAGAAAAGTATAAACATGAATGTATATATTTTAAGGGGTATTATCTGATATTTTAGAAGGAATAAATCACCCCAAAATGATAATTCTGTTTTAATGTACTCATCCTCATGTGGTTCAAAACCCATATGACTTAGTTTCTTCTGGGGTACACAAAAGGATATATTTTAAAGAATTTTGCAATCCCAGATTTCCATACAAGTTGATAGTGAACAAGCCTTTCTCATGCACTCATGAATGTGCACAGGAGAACTATGTCAGAAGTCAAGATCTTCACTGTAAAATTACTTACATTTTAGTTTGTTTTTCAACCAAACCCTATCGTATGCCCCAGAAAACTTGGAAAATGATGCACAAGCTACATGGACTACTTTTATGCAATTTTGGGTGCTTTTTAAGCTTTAAAGTGAGTCGCTATCAACTGCTCTGTATGGAAATCAAGGCTTCTGTGTAAATTTATATTGTAAGTAAATTTGATGTACAGATCTCAACTTTTCAGTGTTAGACTTACTGTAAGAGATTAGTTGTCTGATTGAAAGAAAGCGCATTCCAGAACGCTTCATTAAACCTAGAATTTTCTGCTCTCCAGAAAATACTTGAAGCCTGAAGTACCTCTGCAGACTGAAGATCCGTGAATGTGTGGGTCGCTTGCGACTGAGAGCTCCCATTTTCATCAGTTTCCTGCCTCTGCCCCCCTGTCTCAAAGACTATATTCACTTCAAAGAGTATGACATTTACAATAGAGGGAGAATAAAAGAACAAGAGTAAAACCAAGCGAATATTTCTCTGAATATAATATAAATTCATGGATTTATGTTTTTATAAAATGAATGCAGTCTTTTTTATTTTACAATTTTTTTTTCTTTTGAAGAATATAAAAATATTGCTTTGTAAAATATCCATTCATTTTCACAATTTGATGTTAATGTTTTGTCAGTTATGTCCAGATAGTGGAGTTAAAAAAAACTGAGACCACTAGTGAAAATTCTTCCATTTTGCATTGTTTTCTAATTTCTAATTATTATATATTTTTTGTAATGACAAATTATCTTATCAGCACAACAATATGAGTGAATAATTTATTGAAAAATATTAACATTATTTATTTTGTATTTTAGTATGTTTTGCATTGATGACATCATGCACTCAGCATGGACTACACAAATTTGTACAAAATGTGATGTTTTCCCAATGTGATTTGAGAATGTTACAAAGAGAATCTTTTGTGCTTGGAAGGAAATATGGAAGGAAATATGACCTTTTAAAAGGAGTTCTCGTGGTTAATGTCACAAATTTGCTTACATTTGATTAGTGACCTAGAAATAGGTATGAGGAGCGGTGTAGGCCATAATTGTTGAAAAGCCTCTTACAAACACTAGTGAAATTAATGCACCGATATAAACATCAGTGAAATTCATTCATATGCATTATTGAAAAGCTTCTTATAAACACTAGTGAAATGAAGATACTCATGTTCAAAACGGATTCTGTGGACTTAAAACGTTTCAAGGAACGAAAATGATTTTTTTTTTGCAGAATGTAACCAAAGATGGGAACAAAGTGATTTCAATTGTTCCAGAGTGAAAACGTTATTTTTAAATGCTGGCAACCGGTTACCAGCAAACTGGGTTTCAATAAATATATGGATGGTGCTGCAGAAGCAGGGTTGGTCTTGCCACCGGCCATCGAGCTTTCTCTTGCTCAAAAAAGGGGTTCCCCAGGGCAGGATTCTCTCTTGCCTAACAGTGAAGCTAAAAACATCGTTACTGGGTTGAGTGCCTTGTGCAATGGAGTATCAGTGAGAGAGGTGTGGTCAGCTCCACAAGAAACTCTCCACATAAACTATTTGGAGTTACTGGCTGTTTTTCTAGCCCTCAAGCGTTGTGTCATATATAAACAGACAAGGGGTGACGTGGTCTCTCAGTCTGTTACAACTGTCTCGCATGCTTTTGATTTGGTGCAACAGACATCATCTCTCAGATCAACATGTGCCACCTGAGGGTAGGGGCAGATCTCCTCTGCAGGGGAGGACCCCGTGTCAGGGAATGGCTCATTCACCCAGAGGTGGTTTTTCAGATCTGGGATTGGTTTGGAAAAGGCCAGCGTAGATCTATTCACATCACGAGAAAACACACATTGTCATATGGACACTTTCGCACATCAGTGGCCCTGTATGCATTTCCCCCAGAAGAGCTGATTCATCCCACACTGGACAGAGTGCATAAGGAGGGTTGATCACTAATTCTTGTAGCCAATTGGTGACCTTCGAAAACATGGTATCCGGGCATCATCAGCCTTCTGATAGGAGAGCCTTGGTGTCTTCCATTAGGCACAGTTCTCCTCACACAAGCAAGGGTGGAGATTCTGCATTCTCTGCCAGAATTGTGGGCTCTGTGGGCCTTCCCATTGAAAGGGAAGAAATTGAAATTTCAGCATATCATGACAAGGGGTGAATTAATGGCAATTTGCCTGGTGAGTACCCCTTACATATTCGATTTTTGAAGGGTGCGTGGCACCTCAGACCAGCAATTAAATCAGTTGTTCCCCCTTGGGTCCTGTCCTTAGTGTTAAATGTATTTTGTGATCCACCGTTTGAGCCGTTAGAGTCTGTGGATTTAAAAATGTTATCCCACTAGACTGCGCTTCTTCTTGCTTTGGCGACCGCTAAGCGGGTCAGTGATTTACATGCTCTTTCGTTGCACCCATCCTGCACTCAGTTATGTCAAAGTGATTTTGTGCCCTAATGCTTCATATATACCGGAAATCGTGGCTGTGTCTTACAGATCCATGTCTTTTGAGTTGACGGCTGTGGTGGGCAGGGCGGAGACGAGTGGCACCTGGGTAGAGCGAGGCTGGGAAGATAAGTGGCGAATTACTTTCCCCAGCGTGCCACACCGGTCTCACATTCCAGCAAGGGGCGGCGGGAGTACTTAAGGAGAAGAGATCGTGGCAGATGGGAGAAAGAGATGCATGAAGCTGCATGTGTGTATCTGCGTGTCAGTGTGGTGTTGCTGAAAATCAAACCTTTTGTGTACTACTGAAAAGCGGCCTTATTGTGTGTGACTGAAAAGTGCAACAATAAATGTCTGCCTGTTTTGTCAAGCCGGCCCTAGGTTCCTCCTTTCCATAATTGTTATACTGGTGCCAAAACCCAAAGGAGGATGGATGTGCTATCCAAGGAGTCCTCGCCGCTGACTGGGGATCACGACACCGAGGGAGTGTTCGAGCCGGTGGTGCTGGTGCCCCGAGTCAACCGGCAACCAGAAGGAACGGCTAAGGGGTCCAGTGCTGTCACCTGGCATCACAGACGGAAGTAGGACAGCGGGCAGAGGACCACTCGATGGCGTATCTGGGGTCGGCGAGCTCCTCTTTCTCCCCTCTCTGCTTTCTCTCTCCCTTTTGTTATTCCCATCCCCCCTCTTCCCTTTCTCCTCTCTTTCATCTTGTTCCCCCTCCCAGGCACACACAGGTCGTGTGACCCGTCGATGCTCCCTCCCTAGAAATGGGAGAACAAAGGCTGGAGAAATCCCGAACTGAGTTCAGCGATGGGGGTATTTGGTGAGCAGGATGGAGCCGAGCGGCATCTGGGAAGAGCGAGGCCTGGAATATAAGTGTCGAGTCCAGTGAGGGGCGGCAGGAGTACTTAAGGAGAATAGATAGCGGCAGATGGGAGAGAGAGATGCGTGAAGCTGTTTGTGTGTATCTGCATAATAAGACCTTTGATATTAGGGCAAAAAACTTTATATTTAAAAACAATTTTTGTATTGTTTTCCTGTAAAAATATCCTTAAAACAAGATCAGTTTGATTTATCTTGTTTTAGAAACAACACTGCATAAGATATTTAGGTTTTTAGAGAATGTATTTATAACATGTGGATTTTGTCTTACTGAACTGGCTTTTTATAGTCTAAACAAGTGAAAAAAAATCTACCAGTGCTGAAGATGTAATCTAAAGTATTTAGAATACGTTACTGACCTTGAGTAATCTAATGAAATACATTACAAATGACATTTTACAGCATGTATTCTGTAATCTGTAGTGGGATACATTTCAAAAGTAACCCTCCCAACCCTGACTACATATACAGTAGTATCTTATATCTAATTATGTAATACATTAGATAGATACAAATTTAGTTCATGTTTTGAAGTCAAGCCATATGACTGTATGCAAATTATATCTCTTGAAATGAATGAAATTATGTGACTGACAATGTCCGAAGACAAACAAAAGCAGTGACATTACCCAAAGCCTGACTTTATTTTTTATGACAGTTCGACTATTCCTTTTTTTTTTTTTTTGCAGCTATGAAACCCGCAATGTTACCTCATGTAAACGTTTGGGACAATGCCCTCTGTTGGAGTTGGACAGGGTCAGGTGATCAAAGCGTGCAGTGTTGTTAAGATGTCTGGACGCTGTGCGGTTCACAGGAGCGCCGATTGGGGGCATCTGCGTGAATGTAAACAGAGTGACGCCAGAGTTTTGCAGTGGTGGGGAAGGTATACGTCACAGGCATTATGGCGGAGGCTGGTTGAGGAGGAGAATTACTCCGTGAAGCTGCACTGAAAAGCAACTTCATCGCTAGCTTGCCTAGTTGATCCCTGGTCCCAAAAAATGGCCTGCAATATCGGCCAGGAGAAAAAAGGCGACAAGGAGAGCACCAAGCCCGGCGGCTTAACCGTGGAGGATTGTGAGAGCAAGAAACAATTGTTGTCTGCCTCTAGCACGGCCACATCGAAGCAAAATGGCGATCAAGCTGAATGTGAAGACGAGCAAATGCCTGAACAAGATGCTTCTGAGCGGCGGAGGGCTGGACTGTCGGAGCAGAAAATTTGCAGCAGTTCGCCATCGACTGTAACGAGGTCGACAGAGGAGCTGCCAAGGAGGAATTTTCAGATTCCGCGGAAGATCAAGGAGCGGAAAGGTTGTGTGTCCCCTTAACTACTACTACTGCCATTGCCCACACGGACTATTTCTGTTTCACAGCGCGTGCAGCCTGCAAGCTCTTTAAAACTGCGTTCTCTCACGGATGATTTTAGATTAATATAACGATGTAGATGAAAAGAACAGAGGAGGCATATAATGTACCACGCGATTAGTCGATGAGGTTTTTAATAATGCTGTTAGTATATTGATTTTTAGCTAATGCATTGCACTCAGAGCTACTGTTTAGTCAAATGCAATTCGAGCAGCACGTGAGGAACCGATTTGTTTCACGCGCGGCGCAAGTCTTTTTCTGTGGAAGCTCAAATTATGCACGAGATGTGTCATGAACGTGCATTTTTGACCCACGGCTGAGGCCGGTGTCGTTGACTCGTTGCTAGCTAGTTGGCTACTCCTGGCCGCTGGGCCACCACCACTCCTCCTACCACATGACACATGTCTTCCTTCCCCTCCTCATCCAGCGCGGATCATGAATGGCGCTAGTGTGATTCAGCTGGCCACAATGTTGGCCACGGAATTTCTTGCCTCAGTCTATATGGACGATATTTGAACGTTTTAATAGCACCTGTCAAACCAGAACAACATCTGGGGTCCCACTGACATTCATTCCCCTATAATGTACTTTTTCATTTCAGAAGCATGAAGTCACATTAATTGAATAAGAGTTAGGTTGTGAGAGGAATACAGTGAATTGGAATGAAAATAAAGCAGGACAGGTGTGCTTGTTGGGATGGGATGTGTTTGTAGTAGTTGTGCTTTCACTTTCGCTTACGGAAGTGCTTTTGGCATCTTGTGGATCTAGGACATGATTCTTTTGTGTTGGCTTTATCAGATGGTTTGTCATTGAGCTGTTTAGACAGGTGAGGTTTGTTTAGATGCTTTGGACTTTTTATGTTTGTATGTCTAAACCCAACTGGGCATTTATAACACGACTGGCTCTTATAAACTTGTTTGAGAGAGTTTGTGTAGCATCACACATGGTTCGAGACCTAGACTAGATCATATTGCACTAAATGTTTAAATGCAGTGGTCATGGAAAACCTGGAATTGTCAGGACATTTTAAAATTGTGATTTCTAGGCCAGGAAAAGACCTGAAAATTGATAATAACTGTAAAGGGAATGGGAAATTCATGGGACATGTATATAGTGAAAATAAATTTGTCTATTTTTCCTCTTTAAAGGAATATTTAAGTTCAACTCAATAGACAGCATTTGTTGCATAATGTTGATTACCATACATTAATTTCTAATTAATCCTTTTCTTTACTCGAATAAGAGAAGAATCTGGATACTCTGAGGCACTTGCAATGAAAGTGAATGGGGCCAATCTGTAAACGTTAAAATACTGTTTCAAAAGTATAGCCAAATCCGATTTTAGTGTGATAAAAGAGCTGCCATGGAAAGATTTTACCCCTACTGCTTTTTTTGTTATGTTACTGCTCCAATAATACACACATTTTACAGAAAAATAAGTAATTGCTTTTTTATAATTATAAGCTTCCCATTTCTGTCTGTAAACCCTCTAAGAATTGCCCCCTTTCACTTCCATTGCAGAGTAAATGCCTCACTGTAACCTCGATTTTTGCTTCTTTTAAAAAAAAAAGAAAATAAATGTTTTTGTGGTAATTTACGTTATGCCACAAATGCTTTCAATCTGGCTTAACTCGTATTGAACCTGGAATACTCCTTTAAAAATATATTATCAGCTAGGCCTTAATGTTGCTCTTATGTAGAGTAAAACTTGCTTTGAAGCTATAGCGATGTTCTATTTTTGCGTCAAGTCATTCTTTTGAGTCAGTTCTTGTCAATTCATTGGTCAAAATCGTTCACACATCGGTCTGAATGATTCTTAAGCGAATCACTTTAAATCAAAATTATTTGTTAAAATCTGTATCCAGTAATCACAAATGCCTGGAAAGGTCATGGAGAAGTTGTGGCATTCCATTAGTCAAAAGGGAGTCCTGTATGTATGAAGTAGCACTGGGTTATAAAGCATATCACTTTATGCCATTGTGATATGGCACCAAGTTTTGACTTACACCTCTGGTGGTGTGCATTTATATGGTCTATTTCGCATGCAATTTAAGATGTCTTTTGTTGGTCACTGACGTACCATAAAATTATTTTTATCTTGTCTTCATGTTTATGTCCTCCAGGTCTCCTCCAGCACTTGTCTCCAGATTCCAGAGAGTTTGAAGAAGTTGTGAAGCTTCTCTCCAAGTTTTATCTGGATGCTGCCTCTCGTGGGACTTTCACTTACACCAAAGCTTGTCTCATTCACAATGAGCTCCTGGAAAAAGAGGTGAGCAGTGATTGAACTTGTTTTTTTGTTTTGTTTTTTCAAGTGGACAAACATTAAATATAGTTGGACAGCAGCATTTTCTCTTTCAATTGTTAAAGACTGTAAGAATGATTTTGTTCTGAGTTCATGTAGAGACAATTTTTGGTGGTTCAAAGAATGATTCAGTGTGATGTCATGTTTTTGTTTTTTGTGTCCCATAGTTCATTGAGAAGAAAAGGGAACTGAAGCAGAATGGTAGGACAGATGCAGAGCTCACAGAATTCAATGCTTTTCTGCTGCCAGAGAGAAATAAGGTGAATTTATTTACGCTATTTTTGCTTAAGTGTACTACTCCAGAAAGTCTCGCTAGTGCTGTTTTAACCTGAGTATTGCTACTCAGACTGTGTTTTGTATGCTTGATTTTAGACCTTTGTATTGTGTTGTTTGTATATCTTGCGGACGTAATCAGCAACGCTTTACAATAAGGTTCTATTCGTTAACAATATTTAATGCAATTGGTACCGTGAACTAACAATTATTTTTTTCACAGCATTTATTAATTTTGGTTATTAATGTTTATTTATAATTTCTTTTTTTTTTTTTTCACGTAAGTTCACAATGCATTCATTAATGTTAACATATTCAGCATTTAGAATAAAAATAATTATCTGTGTATGTAGAGATTTAGCATTATACAAGATCAGTAAATGCTGTATAAAGTATTGTTCATTGTAACATTTATGTAACTAACTGCATTGAATAATGTTAATGATTACAAACATATTGTGATGTATTATATCACTAAAGCTAGGTTAGTGAAATGAAAACATGCATTAGCTACATTTACATGGATTGAATCAATCAGAATATCACCAAAACTTTAAATAGCAAAGTGCCATATAAGCAGCATTTTCTGAAAACCTAAATGTTTAAAAAGTTTAAACCTAATGCAAACTGTGACCCCAATTAGAGATTTCGGTGTTAAAATGCTAGACAATGCATACTTTACCTTTTTTGTATTCAGTTATTTATCAAGATGTACACCATAACATGAAAATATAAATGTGAATGGAATAGTTACCAAAAACCTTGTGCCAAAATACCTAGTAATTAATCAGAATTGAATAAGACCAGTGGTCAGATTAATAGAATCCCTTATAAATGTTTCAATCCACTTTACTAGGTTCAATGGATCTGTGAAAAGGGTCTCTCTGTGGGACATTCGCGGGTCACCAATCTTGGAAGTCCTCTCAAAGGTGAGCGTTCTGTCTCCAGGACATTGCTTACGATAAGAGATGTCCGTTTACATCTGTTTGGCTGTAGTCATTCAAGTCGTGTTAGGGTTTGTGTAAATCTGGTCTTTTGGTTGTGACAAGGAGTATTTGGATGGTCAAGGCCAAAAAGGCAGTTTCTCAGCTCTGTTAGGATTGGTTAGACATCAACCAAATAAATGTTAATGAACCTCAATTCACTACAGACAAACATCATTGCTCAAATAAATGAGTGATTGTGTACAGCTGTTTTATAAATTGGTCTCCCCTGATTGCTGCTAAGAGCATGTTTGAGGTTTTGGAAATAATGTTGTTAATTTTGTTCTTGATGTAAGGCAGGTCTCTCAGAGATATGGTTTTACAACTAGGCCTGTCACGATAACTAATTTTTGTTGGAAGATATATTGTCCCAAAAATAATAAACATTATTATTGTCATTTTAAGACAATTTTATGCCACTGATATAATGATAATATCATAATAATGCAAGTTCACCCTTTCAAAGAGCAGTGAACTTATAATTCTTAAGAAAAAATTCAGAGATTGGAATCGGAATGTCAAAAAGACAGGATGGCCCCTCCATCTCCAACTGTGGTTATTGTTCCCATCTCGGAAAACTGGATGGAATGGTTTTGTTTTAAATGAGTTGTAGGACTGGGCGATATGACTTAAGAAATTATACCTCGATATTTTTCAGCAACTTGAAGATATTCTATATATAGTTTAATAATTATGTTTTTGCTCTGAAATAGCATAAAAGTGTCTGTTTGTTTGTTTGTTTATTTGTTTGTTTTCAATCAGATGAACTATCATTGTAGCCAAATAGAATTCATATTTCAAAGGTATTAAATAAAAATCTATTTAAAAAAAATAAAGAAATGTTTCACACAGTTTTTCACTGTTTAACACAAGGGAGATTAAAATGTAATAATTTTCATTGATTTGTTTGTTTATACTTCTATTTAACAAACAATCATACATGGAAGCTTAATAGAAATCTTATTTACCTTCATATATTTTTGCTAAAAGTTAAATCATTTTCTTTGTGAATGAACAAGGTGTGCAAAAACTACTTCACTTATTTTTTGGACACCAGATGAACATTGCATCATACTAAATTATTACTGTGGAAACCAGTTAAGTTTATTATTACAATATAATACTGGATAATTAATATTTAATTCACCCTAAACTGGGGTTTTTATTTTGACACTACAAGTGCAGTCATGTATATTTCATCATCTCCAGGAGCTTTTATTATGAAACGGAAATTGCAACTTTGACCGTTATAAGTTTAGCATCTTGTGAACTGTTGTACAATAACTTTATAGCAATTACTGATGTTTGGAATTGTGCGAATGCTTGAACCTGCAGTACTTCCCCATGCAGGTGAACCGCACTACAAACACAAGCCCCTGCGTGTGCACAGATCAGTGCGTTGCCGGTTCATTCTGAAGCACACACAGACCATTTAATCTTTAAGTCTTTAATCGCAGCTTTTGGCAGTTAAATAAATCATATCTCCATTTTGATGTTATTTTAATTAATTCTACAGCCCTGAAGAATTGTGAAATTAGTCTACTCATGCACTCTATGAAAATTAATTGCCAAATAAAAGGCTCATTAAAATCATTGCGATATACACAATATTGTTGAATTTGATATCTTCAGCAAAATAATCGCGATGATATTGTGGGTATTCGATGCATCACTTAGCCCTTTGTATTGCCACTTTTTGTTGCCATTTGTATTTATTTATTTATTTTAGCCCCTTTTCTCCCAATATAGAATGTCCAATTCCCACTACTTAGTATGTCCTTGTGGTGGCGCGGTTAATCACCTCAATCCAGGTGGTGGTGGACAAGTCTCAGAGATATATCTGCTTCTGAGACTGTCAATCCACGCATCTTATCACGTGGCTTGCTGTGCATGACACCGCGGAGATTTGCAGCATGCGGAGGCTCATGCTACTCTCCGCGATCCATGCGCAACTTACCAACTGCCCCAGTGAGAGCGAGAACTACTAATCATGACCACAAGGAGGTTATCCCATGTGACTCTACCCTCCCTAGCAATTGGGCCAATTTGGTTGCTTAGGAGACCTGGCTGGAGTCACTCAGTATGCCCTGGATTTGAACTTGCGACTCCAGCGGTGGTAGTCAGCGTCAATACTCGCTGAGCTACCAAGGAAAACCAGACTCCCATTCCTATCCCTTAGTATTAGTGTATGTCTAATTTGACTTGGTCTCTTCAACTGATTAAATAAAATTTTATCTGCAACTATTTAATCCTGGCAAACATGCTTTACAGGGGTTGCATTCCAAAGGGTTGCTAATAAATGTTTTGATATTACTCCAGGGCCTTTTTGGAGGGATTTTACCTTGAGTAATACTTCTTATAGATAACTTCTACATTTTCTATTTTTAGGGGTTTACCTCTCAAAATACTCAGACTTGTTACAAATGAATCCATTTGAAGTTGGTGCTGCTGGAGAGATTATAATATTCAAAGTCATGAAGGTAATTACTTCAGTCATGAATTGATAACCAATGCCTATTGAATGACAGTGTATCTTATAAAGCTTTAATTAAAATAAAAAATCAAGGACAATGTGACCTTTTTTACTTGCTCTGCAGGGTAAAGTGAAAACAATATTTGAGAATATGCCCAAGGGTAATCTGGAACCTGCCCCTAAATATGACTGCCATCTCTACAAAAATGCCAGCAAAGTGACCTCATTATTGTCCTACAGGGCCTTTGAACACACTCAAGTTAGTCTGATTCAAATCATCCTTACATTTGTGCCATTTCCAAATTTTTTCACTACGATCTTTATTTTTATACTACTTGTTCAGATAGATTCTTTTTTGCTCACATCACGTCCCTCTGTTTCTTTTTCACAGCAATACTTTTATGAATTTGCATTTGATGAACTACGGTCAAGGCCCAGGCACGTGTTGCCATATGCGGTTGTGTCTTTTCAATACAAAGGCAAAGAGCCGGCTGCGGCTGCACACAGGTATGAACTGGTGACACCCAAGACTGGTTTAGAAAGTTATAAAGTGCATAACTTGATTATTGCTTATTTAGTTACATTTCCTGTTGGTTTATATAGATCTAAACGGGTTTCTTTTCTCTTTTAGTAGATTAAACAGTACTGTGCATGAAGCGCAGAGGGGTACGTTTTATATGCATTTCTCTAACATATCTGTGTGATAAAATTATTAGATATTCATTTATGTAATCACGTGCAGCATTCCTGAGAACCCAAACTGTTTATTTTGCATTTGATGTTTTAGTTCGACGCAGATATACGGTTTGGAGTGGCTTGCTGGTAAATAAGGGAGATGAGGTCTATCAAGTGCACATACGGTCTACAAGTCTCCCTCTCCTTCCCCTTAAACTGTAAGTGTCTTCTTTTCTGTAAAGACTAATGAGCTCAGTTTTGTCCTTTCAGATTTTTATATTGGTTTTAAATTACTGTATTTTTTCTTATGCAATTTTCAGCCCAGACAAGCTTGACATCAAAATGGCAATGCATCTCGATCAAGTAAAGAGAAAGATCCCATCTTCTCTGCTATCATGGGACACATACAGTGGATCACGAGAGGGTAGGAAAAGTACCAGTTATGGTTATGAAAGTTTTGTGTTCTTATTTCTATTTTCAATTAAAAAAAATTTATTTATTACTGTGAAAGTGTATATATATTTATAATTAGAGGTCGACAGATATAGGATTTTGCCGATACCAATAACTAAGTTGGGAAGACAAGCCGATAACCGATTAATCGGCTGATATTTTTTAACATTTATACTAAATTAAAAAACAACATTTAAAGTAGGGATGCACCAATACCATTTTTTCTCTTCCGATTCTGATCCTGGAAATCTCAGTATCGGCCAGTACCGATCCCGATCCAATACCAGTGTTGTTCTTTTGCATAATCAGTTTAGAATATCTTTAAATTATTGTGTGGAACTAATTGGGAATACTCTTTAATGTGTAAAGAAACACAAACCTCTAACTACACATTATTTCAATTTAAATGTCTAGTTTATTACCTTGTTTACTGGATAATGTAGCAGCAAAATGATCAGTAATTCCAGTCTTCAAGTCTTCAGTAGAAAATAAACCAGTGTTTTATTTTTTATTTTTCTTTATTTTTTTCCAAAAATGTCTTAACTTACATCTGGACTTTAAATGATTTGGATCTCTTTTTTGTTCAATTTAGTTGTAAGACATCAGTCCACTTTTCATTCACAATTATTTTTTCCTGTGTGAAAAATCCCTAACCCATTCAATTTAAATATTGTTATAAATTGTAAACAAATACTAATGGTGACAATAATAATAATAATAATAATAATAATAATAAATATATATATATTTTTTAAATACAACAGTAATAAGTTGTGCAATTTTTAAACTCTCACGCTTTTAAATTTGACATTCCATCCAAACTCTCCAGGAAGTCCTGTATGTATAGGCAAGTTCACAAAATTTAATTAGCTTCTTATTCAAATTCCGGTCAAATGCACCTGCGGTGCCGTTCTAAATGCATATTATATGTGAACCGAACTATTGAGCATCTACATCTGAGATTTTGTTCGCGAGTAGCGCTCCAATATTGCGCGAAGTCTAAAAATAGCCGTGGGTGTGTGTAAACAGCAGCACCATTCACTGATGCCCTGGCGTTGTTCGTGCATTTTATATATTTACTTATTAAACACAGCCTTTTGTGATTCTAATCACTTCACTTCTGGTGAGGGGTCTTTAATGTGAAATATATATATATATATATTATACACACATCGATCAGCCACAACATTAAAACCTTAAAATATTGTGTAGGTCCTACTTGTGCCGCCAAAACAGCACCAACCCGCTTCTCAGAATAGTATTTTGAGGTGCTCTTTTTCTCACCACAATTGTACAGCGCGGTAATCTGAGTTACCGTAGACGTTGTCAGTTCGCATTTCCTTCCACAGAACTGCTGCTCACTGGATGTTTTTTGTTTTAGCACCATTCGGAGTAAATTCTAGAGACCGTTGTGTGTGAAAATCCCAGGAGATCAGCTGTTACAGAAATACTCCAACATTAAGTTAAAACATTAGTATTGTGTTTTTACAAATTAATATGGACTTATTTTCTTTGCATTATTCGAGATCTGAAAACACTGCATCTTTTTTTATTTTCACCAGTTATCATTTTCTGCAAATAAATGCTATAAATGACAATATTTTATTTGGATTTTGGTAGAAATGTTGTCTGTACTTTATAGAATAAAACAAAAATATTAATTTTACTCACACATACCTATAAATGGTAAATCTAGAGAAACTGTTTTTTTTGCAGTGGTCTCTTTAATTTTTTCCAGAGCTAACTTGATTAAAACATTTGAACCTATTAATTGCAGTTTTCTATGATTTAATCACAGTTAATTATGGCACATGTACATTACAATAAACATAAAAAAAATCCTCATAAATATATTCTCTTTATACTTTGTGTGCAAGCAATTGGTCAGTCATCATTTATTGTAATAAATTATTGTTTATTATGTACGTACATTTTAAAATGTTTTATGTATTGTTTTTGCAAATAGAGTTAATTAGCCACATTTTTACAGGTTTTAATCTTTAATACAAATATATTTTTACACGGCATATCATGTTACAATTTGCGCAAAATCTTCTGCCATTTTCCAGTGGACTTTTTTTATAATATGATCAAATAGGCAGATTCAATGCATATCAAACTTTATTGGCAAGAGAAACTTAATTGTGATGATACATACAGATATAAAACATATTAAATGCTGAAGTTTAATTTGTGAAAGTTTAAAATTTCAAAACTATTATTTTCTCTGGCTGCCTTTCAGTCTTTTCAAGTATACCTGGCTGCAGCTGAACGGCCATGTTTATCAGTATCGCGCATACACTGGGTTACTCTCGGGTGGTTTGGCTTTTGAAACTGGTTCAGAAGAAACTGAGTGAGCATTTTTCCAGCAATGCAAATAAATACAGCAGGTTGCCCATATCTCTCATAACACTTGCGGTTGAAGTCATTCTCCATACAGTAAATCCGCTCCTGTGTTTATTATGCCTGGGTATGTTCCTGACAGGCAGCAGATGCCGCCATCACCCTAATCGGAGCATGTAAGGCTGAGTAGCCTGCCAGGAAAAACTCAGGACACCTTCTGTTGCATGAAGATTCATGAAGTAAAAAAAAAAACAGATACTGCATTAATTGCTTAAAAAAACTGTTAACTTTTCTCTGGGCTGTATCGCTATATAGTAGTTTTGTAATGTTTCGTGAAGGCAGGTTGTAAAGGCGAAACATAATTTATGCAAATGCAGACATGAGTTCTTGGCCTACGCATGGTCCTGTTGTACATAAATTACATGCGCTCTTGTGTTGCTCTGGTGGTTACAGTCCGGGGAGGTGAGTTGATAGTTGAGGATTGGGGAGAGACATGGAGAAAAAAGTTTGTTTGAATGGACTGGGGACAAAAATATAGTATATAACTCAAATTGCTGCTCAAGGCAGCATGACAGTTGTTGATTGAAAGAAGAAAATCTGCTCTAGGGCCTATTGCAGAGAATGCAGTGCATACTTGCATTGGGCTATGAATTGGGCACTGAAACATTTCACAATTTATTGATGCGTGAAATCGAGCTCAAATTTGCTCATGGTAATTTCAGTCTTTTATATATAATTTGTATTTTCATTAATGATAAAAAATACCTATGATGTTCATTTGCTGCGATGGACTGGCGACCTGTCCAGGGTGTCCCCCGCCTTTCGCCCAATGTTAGCTGGGATAGGCTCCAGCCCCCCGCGACCCTGTACACAGGATAAGCGGTTGACGATGGATGGATGGATGGATGGATGGATGGATGTTCATTTGTCCAGGAGATACCAAAACCTTCTAGCGCACAATACTTTCTTTATCTTAACATGGATAATCTTTTCCCCTACAGTGCATGTATAATTGCCGAGGGATTCAGTTGTGTTGTTTGGAGGCTAAGAATGTGTTGTGTTGTGTTGCAGCATTGAAGTGTGGTATGTACTGCAGCCTGTATGAGGTCAGTGGGAAGACTAAACAGGAAGACAGTCTCTCAGGACTGCTGCAGCGGCTTGAGAGAGAGAGAATGGTGAGCTCATTCACAACCCTTTTCTAGTACACTTTGATTTAATTAACCTCTGCAGCCTCACTATAGCATGGCGAAGTCACCGCCTACCATCTTTCCTCTTTACCAGCTTGTTGATGAAATCTGTGTCAGTGATCTGATATGGAGAAGTTATACTGGGGATGTGCTTTTATTAAAGTAATGCTATAATTAAATTATTTTTCACTGTAGGTTCTGGTGAAGCCACTGGCAGACAAAGGATTTCTTTTCTTGCTTTCATCCTCTCAGTTGCACACTACCAATGGTAGGTCAACACATGACAACCTCTTACCTTGTTTATCAACACTGACAATATGGGTATGGTATGGAATAATACTGCCTGTCTCTTTGTTTCTTTGAAGAGAGGCGAGGCAGATATGATAGGGGTTTACAGGCACTTTTTGTCTTTCAAGAGCAAAGAATCATCTCGAGGTTGGGTGAGTGTCTCTTGTATAGTTTTTTAAAAATTGTTTTGATTTGGGTGTGTAACCATCATTGACTGCTCCTATTTACCTTCTTAAATTTTATCTATTTTATTATTATGAAGTTTCTAAAAGCTTTGGAGTAGATGATGACCCTCTGGTTACACTAGAGCCTAAAGACCCAATCAGCCACCAACTAGATAATTTTGTACCCGCCCTGCACCACGGGCTCTTCAAACTACGTGCTAATCCACCCAAAGAGCTTGCTGCAGGGCTGAAGCGCCAGGCACTGGACTATCTGAGCCAACAGGAGCAAGGTGCTATACGGCCCTTTCAGGTGGGGGAGTACCGGCACAGTTTGGATGACCGGACCAACCTACACCCAGCACCTCGTCCCAAGAACATGGACTCAGCACTAAAGTCTTACATATATGGGCCGGGACAGTTTCAGCTACCTGTGGAGGCACTGCAGCAGGGCCTGATGGACAGCAGGCAGGGGGCAGTGTCTCCCCCAGCAGGCGCTGAAGAGTACAGTCCTGTTTCAGACTGGGGAGGGTCAGATAGACAGGCATCAAGCAGCAGTGGACTTGGGATTTCTCAGTCTAACGGTGGCGCTCAGAGGCCACAGGGGGAATATGACAAAGACAAGATGGAGAAATTGCTGAAGTTGATTCAGTTACACAAGAGGACTTTGGGAAAGGAGGAGGAGAGCGGGCCGGAGAGAGAGGATGACTGGGACCCAGTCAGTCTGAAGAGAAGGCTAGAGAAGGAAGGTGCTGGAGGCATGAGCAAGTACCTGAGGACGGATCTGCTGAATGGAGAGCCAGGAAGAGGTGAGTCTGTGCTGAACGAACTGTGTAGAATATGGTACTGGATGGTGCTTGCGGGATATACATACTGAAGAAAAAGAAATATGAAAACAGCCTTGGCTGGTTTGCTGGAAGAAGCTGGTCTCCTGGCCAACTAACATGTGGATAAAACCCTTTTTAAAACCAGCCAACCAGTCCAGCTAAGACCATCAAACTAGCCTATGCTGGTTTAATCTGTTTTTACAACAGAGAAATCATGAAGAAACATTTTTTATATTATTTATAAGCCAAAATAATTATGTATAAAGGCAGTAGTTTTTAGGTCTTAGAAAAACATGTGTAAAATTTAAAAAAAAAAAAAAAAAATGGCTATGACTTTGTAACAAACAGTTTTAGGTAGCAGAAATATAATGCTTTTAATTCTCAATGCAATTTTTCTAAACTGCTTAAAGGGATAGTTCACCCAAAAATATAAATTCTCTCATTATTTACTCGCTCTTGTGATATCACAGGTGTTTATGACTTTCTTTCTTCACCAGAACACTATAAATAGAAAAATATCTCTGCTCAGTTGTTCATAAAAATGCAAGTGAATGGCGATTTCTCTTTTGAAGGTCCAAAAATCACAGACAGTCAGCATAAATGTCATCAATACGACTCCAACTGTTAAATTAAGGTCTTCTAAAGCGGTACGATCAACATTTGCATACTTTTTAACTATAATCCAACGCTTTAGGAAAGGGTGGAGTCCAAGCGGTCTCTCGTGTGACATATTCGCATTGCCATGGATTATGAGGTAATCTCATGTTCTCCACTTGGTTGAGACATCCAGGATAAGCACACAAATGCACCATTGTGAGTAAAGAAACAAATAATAGGGCTGAAACGGTTAGTCGACATGCGAGAGCAGCCCTGCAGTTTGCACCTGACTGAGGAGAAGAATAATTACACAGACCAAAGTCCAGATGCACTCTAATCTTTCCAAACACCTTCAGGTGATGTAGACCGCAAAGTATGATGGAATTATAATGCAAAAATACCAAACCAGTAAATACAGAAGCACTCTCGTTATGGAATAAGTGGAGCTGGAGCTCTTTAAAGGAAACACCCAGGCATTATATCTTAAATGCAGTTTTAATGTGTTATAGCTTTATTAAAGTTCAAATAATACAGAAGCAGATCATGTAAATAACTATAAACTCAGAAACTGGCATTTGTCTGTGTGGTCAGTGCCTCTTTTATGAGTTGTGCAAATGTCCCGATCTAGGGGGGAGAGATTGAAACAGCACCCGGCTGATACATTCTGTTGCGGGAATGCTTATCCCTCAAGCGCGGCTAGATTAGAATGTGATGCTCGCGACTTATTGAATCATAATATATGTCACTGTGCATTTCTTATCGTGAAGAAAATTGGCATTATGCAGCTTTATTAAAAAAACATTTGTGAGTTCAAGATGGATTGAAGTGAACAGAAAGGTGAGAGAGGGTAGTCTTTGCCCCATTATACACCGCAACAAAATACTTTTTGATTTGTTTTTGTTTTGGCTTGTTTTCCTATATAAATATCTAAAACTCCTTTAAAACAACACACATTTACTTCAGCAGTTATACTGCGGAATAAATACTAGTTTTCTGAGAATGTTGACTATAATATAAAAAATGCTAATATTTTAAAATATCTAAAAATCCTATTAAAAATATGTAATCACCTGAGAAGCAGTATATAATATGTTTATGCTTGCTTTTAGAGAATAGATCTTGAATATAAGTATATTTTGTCTTTACTGTACTCGCAGAATTATAACCAAGTGAAAAAATACACTTATATTTAAGATACATTCTCTTAAAGCAAATCTAAATATCTTTTATGTTGCTTCTCAATTAAATGTATCTTGTTTTAAGGATTTTTAGACAAACTTTAATGGAAAACAAGACAAAAACACTTGATAACTATAGGATTTTTTGCAGTGAATTTCTTTACTGAATTTAACTTTAATAAAACGTTTTTTTCCCTGTAATTCAGTGAATGTCATTTAGAAATATTTTTTAAAGATGATTTTGTTCTTTTTTGTTAGTAAGTGCATTTAATCCAACCTTTTTAAGTCAGGACACAAGCTCAATAATCGGTTAAGAGCTAATGATTAATCATTGCAATAATCGGAAATAGTCAAATAATCGTTAGTTGCAGCCCTAGAAGACATTAACAGCTGGTTTCGTATGGATCAAGTTAATGCTGACTGCCTGGGAGTTTTGGACCTTCAAAAGAGAAATTTTAAGGACCTACTGAGCTAAGATATTTTTTTCTATTTTTCTTCAAATGTGTTCTGGTGAAGAAGTCGTACACAAGTCGTTTTGGGTGAACTATCCCTTCATACATTAGAGTTATGTGGGGGGTTGGGTAGGTTAAACACAATCTTTCCTATGATGTCTCAGTCATATTGCATTGTGGGATCAGAAGCGTACATATAATAGGCTTGTGCCCTCTGACAAAATCGAGAGTTTGAGGGTCTGTCAACAGAAACTTCCCTTGCCCCTTAAAGTTTGCAAGTGCATGTTCAAAGTCAAGTGCAGTGCAGACTGAGAGAGGTGTAATGTGCCACAAAGGAGCTCCAGCACAATAGAGTGATTGATACTGCAGTTCCTCAGAAAAATGAGCTCTTTGTTGAAAGCCTGTTTTTCTTTCTGATAGTGATGATGGACAGCATGGGGTTGTGTGACACGGACCTACGGGAGCGCATGACTCCGAGTACCTCTTTACGAGACACGCATACGTTGCTTAAACTCTTCCTCAGCACACTCAACAGGATGGCCCAGACCTCTTCAAGTGGCCAGCCTTTAATTCTCCCTGACAGCTTGGAGATCGAACCCACCGACTTGGTGGCTCACTGTGACCTTGACCTGCGGGGCAGGCGTGCTGATGCGGAGCAGGTTATCCAGGATTATTTAGAGGTTTCGACAGTTCCTCGTTATGTCACACTCATTTGTTATCTTGGACATATCTTGATTTTGCAAGCTTTCTGCTTTTTAGTTGTTTTGTTAACCTCTAGCCTGTATTTGTAGGAGCAGATGGTCTGCAGCAGGAGCAGTTTGGATGTGCGCAGTCCCTCTTCTAGTATGGATCAGCAGCCCTCCCGTCCAGCAGAAGTCTCACATCAGAGCCACCACTTCTGGAAAACACCCACCACAGGTTCTTACTCACCTGCATCCTTATAAGTCCAACATCTATTGACTTAAAATGTGAATAAGCTTGTGTAGTAAAACAGGGGCAGAAATAAGTGGTATATTTAGAATATATGGCACATACGACCAAATATGTGCCCATGACCAATCTGAAAATAGATGACAATAGAAAAATAACCCATAACAATCAAGGAAAAAAGTAATAGTCATAAATTTATAAAGATTTGTATGGTAATAATTTTGTTTTATATCTGGTTTTATATTTAGAGGGTGTTGGTGAGGCTTGTGTGAGTGGAGGTGAGAAGCAGGCAAAGACCACAGGAAAAGCGGTAGATGCCATCCTTGACAGTGAGTTCAAGAACCTCTGCACAGGAATCCATGAACTGATGGAAGCCCAACATATAATGTACATCTCCCAGATTCCTTTGCCTCGACGTAAGGAGCAGGCCAATTGGTCGTGCCTGTCCTTCTCTACATTTGTTTCAAAATATGTCACATCACCGCCAGTGCAGGCTCATGTCAACACTCTCTGTGAGAAGATGAACCGATTGATTTGTGCTCCCAGTTCGTCATTGGAACCTGCGACCATTACGTCACCAGCTGCTATTGCCCCAGTGCTTGCCCCCTTAACTGCAGTCCTGCCCTCTTCTGCCAAGCTGACTAAAGCCCAACCCACCCTGCCCTCTCCACCTGTCCCTTGTCACACTAAAACATCATCTCCAGTGCTCAAGTCTCAAGCTTCGATCAACAAGCCACAAGCCCCTGTACTTGCCCCTAAACCTCCCTCTTCAGGCAAACCTCGCCTTGGCACTGTCAAAGAGGTCCACCTATTTTCAGAAGAAAAGTCAACTGACCTCAAGAGTACAAATGTTTTGGAAAGTCCTATGTGCTCTCCATCAACAGTAAGCGGCAGTAATCCTCCAATTCCTCCAGTATTGGCGATACCCTCAGATCCTATCCTTGCAGGAACCTCAAGCACTGTGGGTGGCAACATTATTGGCCAGATCAAGCCAGATGTGTTGTGCACACTGGTGGAGATCATGCAGAAGAATGCAGTGAAGTTCTACATTCAGAGAGGAGATGAGGAGAGTGAACTCTGCACTGAGATCAAGGTCTGACGCTTAGTACATAATGTGTCAGAATATTCATTGTGTACTTGCATATTGACTCTGACCTTTGTTTTGAAACTTATCTGTAATTCCTTCCGTGTTTTGTTTTCGCAGGAGTATTTAAGAAGTCTTGGCAATATTGACTGCAACCCACTGACCTACCTGATGAATAAAAGCCAGCAAAAGTTCATGATCATCATTCAGAATGAGGATATCGCTGCTCATGTACATAAGGTAACTACTAACAAAACCTTTCAATTTACTGTTGTATATAACAAACTGAGAGGCATTCACTTTGATATTTTTTCCCCTCCATACCTCAATTAGATCCCAGCACTGGTGTCTTTGAAGAAGTTGTCCACAGTTTACTTCGCTGGCGTCGACAGTTTGGATGATGTGAAAAATCGCACTTACAATGAACTTTTTGTGTCAGGTGGTCTCATCGTGTCTGATGAGTTCATTCTCAACCCTGACAATATAACACTAGGTAAGAGCTTCCAAAAATGTGGTGGGTTTGCAAAAACTGTAGTACCATCTGCTATAATCAATGGGGTGATGGTAGAAATATTATGAATTATTTTCTTAGGATTTGATTAATTGTAGTATTTTGTGCTTGAATTCAGTGGGTATGCAAGTTGGCATACCTTTTTCTCCCAATACTCACAATTTAATTGTGCTTGCAGAAAAGCTAAAGGCATTTCTTCAGTTCCTGGAGGAACAGGGCTCACCCTGGAAGTGGAAGGTTCACTGTAAGACTCAGAAGAAGCTTAAAGAGCTCAGCAGGTAGAGACCGTTTGAGACTGTTCAGCCAATTCTGACAAAACCTAGCCTCCGTTATATCACTTTACTGTCCACTTCACTTTCACAGGTTAAACGCAGAGGCCCTGGAGCTGTTAAACCTGCTAACGGCCTATCAAAAGAAACACCTGGTTGAGTTTCTACCTTACCATGAGTGTGACACTCCATCTAAGCAGGCTCCTGATTTGGACTGCCTGGTGAAGTTACAAGCTCAACACACACAGCTCAGACACATCATCTTCCTTACAGGTACATGCACCCAGTCTAGGCAAAGATTATGTTTCAGTGGTATATATGAATAGTAGTATTTCAAAGCTGTTTGAGGTGTTTCTTTTGATATGACATTGTTGCTGTGATCACTTGTTTATATACAGAAAGGCATCATGAGACATTCTCACAGTTCTCTGGCAGTGGAGTTATTGTGGCAGGTATGAATGACATCATGAACAACTTCCAGAGTTTGATCAGCATTCCGGAAGTAGTAGTGAATATCCGACCTGCTCCAGGTAAAACCTGAATATCTTGACAGTCAACGGCAATGCAGTGATTGCCTAATAGTGCAATCACTCCTTGTTCAAAAATCATAAGATTTATTTATGCTCAGAAATCTTCAGTAGTGACATTTAAATCCATGTTTATCGTCTCCTCTTTCACCACTCAGTAGAGCCTGATGCAGTGGTAGATGAAGAGGACATGTCCATAGACTCTGAAGATGACATGCTGGTTATCGACGAGCCTTCCATTCAAGCTGAAAATAATCTGGAAGGACAGCAGGCCCCTCTGCCCCCTCCGCCTCATACAGATGGATTTCGTCCTCCTCTCCCTGACCAGCCCCATTTGGACCCCATTATGGATCCCCCGCCAAACCCTTCCACCTACCCTACCCAGGGCTCATATGCGACTGATTACGTGGCTCTCAAATCTGCCATCGCTCAATATAAAGCCGCCACTCAGGAGGGCACACCCAAGCCTGAAGTGGAGGACACCCTGGTCAGTTTTGGGGTTAACCCCCACCAGAGCTACCTGTGTCCCAGCTCAGCACAGTGGAGCCCTTACTCTGGATCACCTGCATACCACATGTCCTCTGCATATTCGTCCCCAGTTAGGGCAGCCTCCAAAGGTTTAGAGTACAGCCAAACTGCCACCACAAACACCTCGACTTTGCCCATCGCCCAGCCGCCCACCATTCCGACCTCCCTGCCCCTCCCTCAGCCCCCTGTTAGCTCAGCGGAGGTGCATCCAACTCCAGAAACAGCCTCCTCCCTTCAGCCCCCTGACAGTGTGGGTACGGCTGGGGCAGCAACAGCAAGCAGTGCAAATCAGGTGGTTCTTGCTGGCACTCAGGATGCTCTGAAAGGTTTAGAGACTGCATCTTTCTCCAGCTTATCCTCCTCTTCCTCTCTTCACACCACTTGTCCTTCCTTACCAGATGCTTCTCTCTTTCCAGCCCTCACTGCTATTCCTCCTGTTCCACCTCTCTATAACTGGGGGCCAACACAGGGAACTCAGCACAGTTTTGCTGCAGGACAGAGTGGGGGAGGTTTCAGCGCTCTCCCTACCAACCAAACTGAGGCCACAGGGCCGCTGGGGGCCACAGGTGGATTGTGGGTGGGAGGAAGTGAGAGCAGAACCTCTAATAGTCAAGAGGAAGAAGGCACTTCTGCTCCAGCCACCTCTACAGTAGGTCCTGTACTGCATGAGGGAGAAGGCAATAAAGGAGGTGCAATGGATAGTTTGACCTCCTGCACCCAAGGCAGTAGAACTCCAGTGAACTCTTCCTCAGAGAATAAGGGAGGCAGTCAGGTCCCACCCACCAGGGGTGGCACTGCTAGTAGAGGACTCCTGCCCATCCCTGGAGCTGCACGTGGAACCATGTGCAGAGGTGGGTCACATGACAACAATAGCATGTACCATCCCAGAGGGGGCATGTCAGGATCTGCTGATATGATGCGTGGTGGCTTCAGGGGTAGAGGATTACCGCCAGTTCCCATGAGATCTCGACCAGGTTGGGGACAAATCAGAGGAGGCCCATCCTGTAATTGGGGCTATCCCCCTGGGAGGGGAGGGGGTGGACGGCCGGACTACTATTCAGACTACAGCTACAACTAAATGCCATTGGGATGTCATGGCTTCCCTAATAGACTACTGGCATTATAAATGTATATATTTAACTGTAAGAGCACATCAAATCAAAATGTCATCAAGTGTAATGGGGGGGGGGGGGAATCTGGTTTTGTATGAATGAGATTTGTGACTCAGTGGCCAGAGCTTCACTGTTTTCAATAATGCTCTTCCTAAACAAATGTTTGGAAAACCTTGTTCATACCACTATATTTATATTGCCAAGAAATGTAATTGCCTTTCAATGTTTAATTTTTGTCAATAGTTTATGTTTGGATTTTCAAATCGGTTTGTGAACAAGGAGCAAAATGCAGACAATATTTTTTTAAAGAAAAAAAGTGAGTCATTCTTCATTTTAGCTGTTTTTGTTTTTTACATTCTTGGTTGTACAGATGTTCTATTAAAACAAGGTTGTATCAAACAATGTGATATTGTGTTCCGTATTAGCTCCAGTTGAGAATGTGTTAACTCTTTGTATGTGTACATAGTTATTTATGATATTATATAAAAAATTGTTACAGATTTTCTGTCCAATGAAATGTATCAATGCCATAGTTGTTTCATATGACAACATTGACCTAATAGTTATACAAGCCAGCAGAGGGAGTCATTTCCTCATTGATTCTGGTGGTGCAACGCCAAAGCAGATTATTGTTTTAAAATGGAATTAAGGCAAGAATATGCATCTTAATTTCAAAATCGCTGAAAATGAAACCTCTTTGGAAATGTTTTTATTATTTACCAATCAAACATATATGCCTCTGACAATACTGTTAATTCCAAAATGAACTGTGGGAACTGTAATGCTAAAAGCATGCTTGAAAACTATTGGTCTTAATGGATTTGAAGCTTAGAAGCAAACTGCTCATCTTCTGCAATGAACAGTATTCTGTATATCATACATTATCTCGGGAACAACAGATGTTCTTGCTATATGGGCTTTATTTAAGGTCATATGGATTTATCATTTGTGCTTGTTAGATTAACTAAATAAGCATAATAGATGTGGCAGAACAGCATATTAATTTATATGCATCCTAAATAGAAATGTGTTGCCTTCCAGACAAATGTCAATATTAAATTATGTGATATGTTTTGTTCATGTAGTATAGATGTGCCATTTACCATGGCTGTAGGTGGATTAATGCTTTTGAGGTAGAAAATATTTTTGGGATGGTTTGGAAATCTGGATTATACAGAGTTACAATCATTCTTATTTGGGGGATCAATTTGCGTTTTCCACTCACTTCCATTCTTTATTTATCATTTTTTTACCACCTGAGTTGAGTATAGGAGAGGTAGAACGTGCTATACAGCATGAAAAGAAAACAAAGGATTTAAAAAAAAAAAGGCTGAACAGTTATTGGAGTGCCTAGTTTGCCCGAAAAGTAATCTGCTAAAAACTGACCTTAGGTTATATCATCTCTTATTTGGCAGTCATCTCTAAAAACAGTGTTGGTATTACACACAAAACAGAGGCAAGACCATAACGAAGTAGTCATTGTTATATAACTCTTAAGTCTTAATAATGTGTGTAGTGAAGTTGTTGTTGCAAGCAGCTGATTATTAATGTGAACTGTTCTTTTGTTTTTCTCACTTTTGCAAGGGCAGGAAGACTGAGATCAGTTTAATAACTTAAAGAGTGTGCACTTTATGTATGGTCAAAACAGTCTTTATCTGTCTGTCCAAGGATACATGATGGTAATAATCAAATATTTGAAGGAAGGGTGACAAATTCACCAGGTTTAAAACACGTTACACCTCACTGGTGTTTCAGAGCATGCATGCGGTCAATTTCAAGGCCAGTTGTGGTCCGATCAACATGTATACATGCTGGATGAAGTCGAGCTACAGTCGCATTATTTAGGTCTATTAGTCACAAAAAACATTTTGACTGAAATCAGACTTTTAAAGCATATGGAAACGTATAGACAAAGTCTGAGAACAAGACCACTATGCTGGTTAATTGGCAAAAAAATAATCTCAAAAAAAAATCATAAAATATTCTGTTATTTTAGGTCAAAACGCAAACAGGCATGCACACAACACTTGGGCTATTTGGATAAGCCTGTAAGAGTGCTGGTTAAGGAGTTAAGGTTTACATGCATAGCAAAATTGGGGTAGTGGGCAAAAATAACGTGTGCTGAGCGGTTTATGCTAAAACCATTTCTGACCTTACCCGTATAAAAGACAGCCTTTTAAGCTTTTTACATGACTACACATTGCCGGCCTATTCAGCCTAATCTGTGCATGTAAACACACTTTCTGAGGGTTGTGCTCTCTTGCATCTCGGAATGCTTTTTTTTTTTTTCAATTCTTTTAACTGATCTGATTGCTGTTTGTAGAAGCATTGCTTGTGGCCAGGCTTTACAGCTGATGGACAGCCAGGAAGCACGTGTCATTATATCAAGTGGGTTGCTGCAGTTAAATCTGATCACATCTGGTAACGGGCTGCATGGATTAAATCTGTACCTTTGCCTCGGTGCTCTTTCATTTTCATGATTTGCTTTTAGTGAATATCGTGCATGGTGTGGGAGGGAAAATTCGGGCATGGGTGTTTAATCCTCTCCTAATCTAGCACATCCCAGTAATGAAAGAACATTTTGCTTAATGCAAAGTGGCGAGGATGAATCCTATCACACATAAACAGACATCACTACATTTCTCTGGGTTTTTCTTGTCATCTCACTCTTTTGGGTTTGAGTTGTGGAATTATTCAATTTTCAGAGAACTGTGTGACTGCTAAGAAGAACATTTATTTTCAAGGCTTTTTACAGAGTAGTTCTTGACAACGATTAGATGAGTGTAAAGTTAATGACCCAATGGGATTGATCTAGAAGGCCTTCTGTTAAGAATTTTGATCAAGACTGACTAACACGTCATCTCTCTTTAAATCAACATCTTATTGTGCCTGTCTTATGTACATGTGCATGACCCTAAATGTTTTGTACCGTCTTTAAAGGGAGTTTTTATCCTTCTGAAACAACATAGCATGAAGATCGTCCAATCTGAGAAAATCATGGCAAACCTTGTAAAAAGAGCATAGCAGTGATCACCCACTGTCATGGCGCACTAGAAATGATGCAATTGAGTTGGTCTGCCTACATTCCCAAACTACTTCTAGATGTGTAAATGTCTTACTTTTTTGCAATATAATTTTAAAGCATTGATTCTATACTTATATTCAACATCTTTAAATGCAGGGGTGTAAAGTAATGAATTACAAATTGTCATGTTACTGTAATTACTATTTTCCCCCAAGAATTTTACTTTTTTAAGTAGTTTACAAATTTTAATACTTTTACTTGAGTATATTTTATGTGCTGTAACTGCACTTTTAATGCATTATTTTCCCACCTTCTGTGTTCGCTACTTCCCTATCCTGATTTTATTTTTATCTATCAACAAGATTGGCTAGAGAGAGTCTCGTGACTCCTGTCAAATCAAATCACACACTTGAAAAGCAGCTGCAGATTTGGCGTCATCTGTTCAAGCACAGTTCACCTGAACATCATGGCAGCACCTGAAAGGGATTTTCGCAGTGAAAAAGGTCAATTGCTTGATTGTGTCATGTGAGTTTAACTTGCTCAAGCCAGATATGAGCATTAATCCTGCCTCTAATTTTAAGAAACATATCGAGGTAAATTTCATATTTCTGTTTACTAGATTCTGTGTGTCTATAATTTAGCCTGTAATTTAACTATCTATCACTGAGATTATTGGGTTTATGTGAGAGATTAAGGCAAAGTTATCAATTGGGCAGGGCAATAAAACAATCTTGATGTTTTATGAAAAAAAAGAGAGATGTCCGCGATATGGATGATAAACTTCGGAGTAATTTTCCATACTTGGCCTATGTTCAATATTTAGAACATGCATGTTTTTGAATCGATCTTGATAGCAAGACAACCACTGGTTGGTTGATCTAGATAAAATATAATAGATTGACTTTTTATTTCCTGTCTTCTGTCGCTGCGTGCTCTTTGATTGACAGGCGCTAATGTTTCAGCGCTAATGCGGGTTCGCCCCTAAATGATAAAATACACTTTATAATTCCGCTCATGACCTTCTTGATTAGACATTAATGTAAACGCAGTCGGTTTGGTCTGATAAAAATTGTATTTTCATCAAAATGTCAGACTTGAAGTGTACATATAACTGAATTATATGGCTATGCCATATAAAGTCTATTAATCAAACAACAATAATAAGGAAATAAGAAAACCACTCACTGATTTTGGATGAATAACTTGAGTAGCTTTAAAAGTATTAATGTAATATTATACATTTTATAATAATATTTTAAATAATATTGTTAGTTTTTTTAAATAATACCAGCACCTGATGTAGAGAGAGTGTTAATTTGTATAATAAATGACCAGGAAAGTAGAGATGATAAAATAAATTATAATTATGCTTAGCCTTTATAATAAAGTATAAAAAAGTATCAACATTTGCAGAGCAATACATCAGCAGAACATTCCACCAGTCACAAACTTCAGAAAATTGTGCATCATGCATGAGAATGAGAACACAACTATTTCTGGGCTTAAAAGATACAAGAACTAAATCAATGTTGAACATTGTTTCTCAAAAGGTGGACAATGTGGCCCTCCATGTGCTACTTAAAGAAATAGTTAACTCAAAAATGAATATTTACTATATCTTCAAATGAAGGTTTTTGGAAAAGCATTTCAGCTCCGTAGGCCCATACAATACAAGTGAATGGATGCCAACATTTTGATGCTTCACAAAGCAATGCAGCATAAAAGTATGACATATAACTCCAGTGGTTAAATCCATGTCTTCAGAAGTGATGTGATAGGTGTGGGTGAGAAACAGATCCATATTTATGTCAATTTTTGCTAGAAATTCTTCACCCTGCCCAGTAGATGGCGATATGCATGAAGAATGTGAATTACCAAAAACAAAAGAAGAATGTGAAAGTTAAAGTGGAGTTTGACTGACCAGGGAGGAGAATTTACAGTACAAATTTACTTAAATATTGATCTGATTCTCACCCAACGTATCATATTTCTTCTGAACACCAATGGAGTCACATTAATTAGGCTAATTTTATGCTGACTTGTTATTTTTGGAGCTTCAAAATTTTGGCACCCATTCACTTGCATTGTATGGACCAAAAGAGCTGACCAAAAAATCTTAATTTGTGTTCTGCTGAAGAAAAAGTCACACATCTGAGATGGCATGAGGGTGACTAAATAATGAGAGAATTGTAATTTTTTTTGTGAATTATTCCTTTGAAGCCCAATGTGGCCCCTGTACCAAACAACTGTTCTACTCCCTCTATTGTTTGGGACATAACACACCAAGTGACCCTGCTTATTTAGTGGGTTTTCACACATGTATTTTTTATTTTTTGCATTCCTTGCATTATTTGAACATGTTTTATGCACAACAATAATGCTCTGTCTACATTAAGGATATTTAGACCCTACACATAAACTGATTTTAATGTAATTGTTTCTTATATTATGATATTGAAAATAAAATTTTCATCTTCATTTCAGTAATCTTGTCATCCTTTTATTTATTTTTTCCATCAGATTAATGTAGTGTTTACATTATCATAGACAAGTGATGTATTTTTAAAGTTGTCAGTCACAAACACCTATAAAATACCTATATTTTTTATTCTGTATGGCAAACAGCCATAAAAGGGAATGTAAATTATTTTATGTCTGCTACATTTTGAAATTGCTGCATAGAGTTTTATTATAAAGGGGCATAGCTTTCACAACTCAGTACTCAATGCTCACTACCCATGAGTACTTTTAAATGAGCTACTCTTTTACTTTTACTTGAGTAATTTTAGGACAGGTACTTTTACTCTACTCAAACAAATTTTTTTAAGATTGGGACTTGATTATTATTTTTCAGTACTCTTTCCACCCCTGTTTAAATGAATAATTTTATATTTTTACAGTTTTTAATTCATTTACATTATTTTCATTGCTTCATGGCATTGTAGTTAATTCCCTCTTGAAAGACATTAAAGGAATAGTTCACACAAAAATGAAAAATCTCTCATCATGTATCACCCTAATGCCAACCCAGATGTGTATGATTGACTTTCTTCTGAAGAACACAAACGAAGATTTTTAGAAGAAAATCTCAGCTTTGTAGGTCCATACAATGAATAGGTCCCAAAATGTTGAAGCTCTAAAAGCAGCAATGTGACAGCAATCAGCTCTGTATTCAAAATATTAAAGCTCAAAAAAGCACATAAATGTAGCATAAAAGTAATCGATACAACTTCAGTGGTTAAATCTGTATCCTTAGCGTTATGACAAGTATGGGTGAGAAACAGATAATTTTAAGTTCTTTTATTATTATCAATCTCCAGTTTCACTTTAATTTTAACATTCTTCTTTTGTTTTGGCTTAAATATTGTTCTGTTTCTCACCCACACCTGTTATATCGCTTCTGAAGATCTGGATTTGACAAATGGAGTCTTATGGAATACTTTTATGCTACATTCATGTGCTTTTTTAAGCTTTAAAATATTGATACCCATTCACTTACATTGTGAGGACCTACAGAGCTGAAATATTCTTCTAAAAATCTTAATTTTTTTTTCAGCTGAAGAAAGAAAGTCATACACATCTGGGATGACATGAGCGTAAATAAATGAGTGAATTTTCATTTTTGGATTAACTATCCCTTTAAGTACGAAGTCTTCTACCTTGACACACCAAAGCTGGTTGGTTTGGTTCATGGCTTAGAATTCTTTTATGTAGTACTTTATCATTTGCTCATGGAAAAAAATGTAATGGGAAAAATGCCTCCAGCACCAGAATAGATGAAAAAGTAGGCAGACACTGTTGTGCTTTATTAAAGTAAATGGTGACTGAGGCTGTTTTTCCTTAACATTCTTCCTAACATTTCCTATGTGTTCCATGGAGGAAAGAAAGTAATTAAGCATTGAAACAACACAAAGTAAAAACAATTTTGTGAACTATTCTTATGAGAAATCCTGCAGGATTCTGAAGTCATAGGTTTGCTACTCTGAGTCATATCTATCTTTGCAAATTGTCACGTTTTCCATGTCCCATTGAATTATGGAATGTTCAACAACAAATGCTTCTTTCAGTTGGCCATTTTCCCCCTCCATTAGTGGCTCAAGGAACACTACATGCCTGTCAGACTGAGACTTGCCCCTCAGTCGATCTCCAGTTGACGGAGCTGCAAAAATAGAGGCCAGAGTGCATCTATCTTCCCCGAAGGTGGAGATGGCTGGAGAGGGAGGAGGGGGTTTACAGCAACCACAGTGACATGGGGTTAAATACAGATACATGAGTATCAGTAAAAGTGTCACAACACAGCCCAACAGGGTGGTGTAGCCGGTGTTGAATGGCTCTTCCATGGAGCGCTGGACTAAGACAGTAAGATTCACTTCTCGTGATTCATTAATCATCCTGGTGTTATCCACAGCAGTGCACAGGTAGACCCCTGAATCAGTTGACTGGGCTGCAATAATATCCAAGCTACCATCTTGATTCAGACATAGGGTTCCATTCTGAATCAGCTGAGAGATGTTCTCTTGATGGGGGATTATCCAACTGTAGGACAGATCTTCCCCATTCAGAGTTCCCGTGCAGTCCAGTCTCACTTGTTCTCCCACGTACACAACTTTATCAGTCTTTGGGGAGATGAGGGATATCATCTTCCCTATTGTACAATTCTCGAATAACTGAGAGGTGCGCAGAAAATGAACTGAGATTTGAGGCTCGCCGTACATCAGACACGTATAGTCCTCCTTGTAGTCTTTCACGCTTGCATATCCCTTTTGTTCCCAGTGCCAGAACAAGCGATATACAGAGCAATCGCACTCCAGGCTGTTGTTGTGTAGGAATAGGCCTCTTTGCACTGCCACAGGTAACAAAACAATGTCATCCATAGGTAATCGAAACAGGCGGTTGGAGGAGAGGTCTAGCATCACCAGGTTGGGATGGCTGTGCTTGCGAACAGTGAAGAAAGGGAAGTCGGTGATCTGGTTGAGGCTGAGATAAACCTTTCTGAGATTGCTGAGCCCCATTAAGGTGTTGCTTTCCACACGGGTAAGGAGGTTGTTGTAAAGCAACAACACCTCCAACTCCAACAGGTCCTTAAAGTTGTACTTCCCCACTACCTGTAATTTGTTGGAGGAGAGGTCCAGATACCGTAGACTGCTTATGTTATGGAAAGCTCCCGGGCTGAGCAAGGAGATGTGGTTATGGGACATATGCAAAGTGTGCAGCTTTTGGAGCCCATAGAAGGTGCCTGCTGCCAGCCAGGTTAGTCTGTTATGACTGAGATCCAGGACAGAAATTGTGAAAGATATTGGATAGGGAAATCGGTCCAGACCCAGCGAGCCACAATTTAGGATGTCAGAGGTGCACAGGCAGCCGTGAGGACAACTGGCCCATGAGAACCGAGCCAAGAGTGAGATCAAAACCATACAAGATATAGAGGTCATTCTTTTGGTTACACGTACAAGAGTACAGATTACACCCGGAACAGCGTAGGAAAACCAATAGATACAGAAAGCCCTCTGATCTTAAATCCTAGAAAGGATTTACATCTGTCATATCCTCCAAATGATGTTGTGATTCATAGATGGGCATTTAATTCACTCTGTACAGTAATACCAGATGGGTAGTATCTGGGGCAATTAATTAATTAAGAATATATCACCCTTCTTTTGATATATTTATTTAAAATATATGTCATTCCACATCGGTTAACTTATTCTAATAACACAATGTACACGAATATGTTCCGGAAAGCCTACCAGAATGTCGCATAGTCACTCAAAACCTTCTTAGGTCTGGTAACTCTGTGCTCACTCCGCTGTAATGATCCATATTCATAAGTTATGTGTGAACATTGTTCTGATCAAAAAACATCCAAAAAGTTCACAGCGTTTTCCTGGTTGCAAACAAAACTGGCTCCTTTCACAGTTCCCCTCAGGTTTAGCGTGCGTGTTGTTTGTAGAGTGTTGTTTCATTGAGTGATGAGTCCACAGAGTGCAGTACTAATCTCACCCCAGCCTTTCCTGCTTTCTATTCAGAGCACTGCCTCACATCTCCCCCTCTCGCTCTGTGAATATCCCTGATATTACTCTCTTTTTATCTTTCTCTCACTCTGTATCTTTCTCTCTCCCATTGTTTGGTTCCTTTAATCCTCTCTGGATTTGTCTCTTTCTGTTTCCCTTTTTTCCATTCACACAGCACTTAACTCTCTTAAAAGGATTTCAAATGCTGTTTGTTTGTGGCATCTTATGTTTCATGAAAATCATAAAAACATTTGGACTTGGATGAGAATTTGTTTGTATGGCATGAGGTACCAGTCAGCTTGAAAACTGCAGTTTTGACTCCTCCTCATCTCCCTAGCTAGGCAGTGTTTGGCAGCTGTTGTTAGTTGTCTTGGTCATGGTAGTCCTTAGGGAGCTGATTGCGGTCACACCGCATTGGTCTTGTTTTTTTTTGTGTTTCACCAGGGGCACAGAGTGTCACCCACACTGAATAGTAGTAATGATATTCTTCTTCTTCAAACTGATATAATCTGAGTAATATATATAGTGTGCGTGTGTGCGTGTGTGTATATATAAACTGATGTTTCCAAGTCTGAGTAATATATAATATACAGACTTGGAAACATCAGTTTGAAGAAGAAGAATATCATTACTACTATACTATACTACTATACTATATATATATATATATATATATATATATATATATATATATATATATATATATCTGTGTGTGTGGGAGAGAACTGAGTTTATGGATCATTTCGATTGAGGGAATTTATTTATTTTTAATTATTATTTTTTTGACAATGACACTTACCTTTAATAATTATATCATTCAAAGCACCATGATTGCATAAATGTGGACAATACAGGCATAAAGTTAAGCATAATTTGGAAATATAATGGCTCTAGGATTCAAAACAAGTCAGTATCTGTGCATAAACCTGTTAAAAGTAATTATATGTTTGTAATAATGTTTGAGTGCCATACTGTTAGGGTGCCATCTCTTCATAAACACTAACACTTGGCATAGCTTTCAGACAGCAGTCACACTGAAGCGCACAGATAACTCCCACACACCAAAGTCAAATACAGAGGCATGTCTTACAATATTACTGAAAATGATGGGAGATGGCTTTGCAAAGTAGATCTACGCCATATTCAAATGATGTGGGCACGTTATGAAATGCTGAATATGTGGAAAATAGTGAGATTAATTTAGAGGGAGAAGCCTTGAACTCAGTTGTAGCATCAGATTTCCTGTACAAACCCCTCAGATACGAAATATACGACAATGATTTATATCCTTGAATCAATAATTTACTTACCTTTAAAGTTCACATCTCTCTGTGTCTGTGTGTGTGTGTGTGTGTGTGTGTGTGTGTGTGATGTCAATGAGGTTGTTAGACAGTTTTAGCTGAATATTTTCTAATGTCTTTTTGAGGTGTTGAATTAATGGATTCACCCAAAAATGTAAATGCTCTCATCATTTACTCACCCTTGTGCCATCTCAGATGCATATGACTTTCTTTCTTCTGCAGAACACAAATGAAGATTTTTAGAATAATATCTCAGATCTGTAGGTCCAAACAACGCAGGTCAACAGGTTCCAAAAGTTTGAATCTCCAAAAAGCTCATAACGGCAGCATAAATGTAATCCATACGACTCCAGATGTTTAATCCATGTCTTCCAAAACTATATGATAGATGTGAGTGAGAAAAAGATCAACATTTAAGTCCTTTTTTTCCACCATAAATGTTCCTCCCTGCCTAAAAGATGGTGATATGCACGAAGAATGAGAATTGCCAAAAAAAAAAAAAAAAAAAAAGGAGAGAAAAGTGCTTAGGATATTTATTGTAAAAAATAACTTTAAAGTTCTGTTTCTTACCCACACCTATCGTATTTATTCTGAAGAAATGTATTTAACCACTGGAGTTTATGCTGCTTTTATGTGCTTTTTGGTGCTTCAGAGATTTTTTACGCTGTTGACTTTCATCGTATGAGCTGAGATGAGATATTCTTATAAAAATCTTCGTTTGTGTTCAGCAGAAGAAATAAAGTAAAGGCACGAGGATGAGAAAACTATGAGAGAATTTCCATTTTGGGTGAACTGAACCATTGCAATTGAGTTTGTTGAATCGCGCCCTCTAGCGTTGCCATGGCGTGGGCTACAGAGCGCAAAATGAGCTGCGCGAATCTCTCACACGAGCCAATAAATATTTGAAAGATTTATTTTCAAGAGTTTTATTTAGATGTCATTTTTTACCCTCTAGTCAAATGTTCTACCAATGTCTATTGCAAAGCTAATAGATTTTTAAAAATCAATATTACACAATCAAATTGACATGAAAATGTCAACTTATATACACAGCCAGTAGATGGAAGCACCTACACATGTGATAAACTGACTGAACCAGGGAAAGGACAAGTGGAGACCGGGTCTTGTTGTCCCTCCGAGAAGAACAACTGAAAGAGGCCTGTACTGTCAGATTTAAATCAAAAGTCAAATTGCTTGTTTTCTTTAGCAGTCTACTTGTTTGGAATGTTGGTTTCAAATACCTGTTAAAAAATTAGGATACTTATGTTAATTCTATCCTTCAAATTAAAATTCCAAATCATCAAATTTTTGAAGTAGTTGGTGGGTAAACAAGTGTCAAGTTGGGTAAACACAATAAAACACACATGGACACATTTATTCGCCCTAGCTTTATTTCCAAACCCTTATGACCTTTTTCTTCTGTGGAACACAAAAAGAGATGTTAGCAACACGAAGCTACACAAAGGTCAAACTGAAGTCAAGGGCATTTTTCATAAATGTCAGGTTGTCATTGTGAAAGATGGCTTGTGAAAGATTTTAGATAGTGTTTCTATCTGTCAATTCAAACAGGTTCTCATTCTGACAACAAACTTACCCCTATATACTTTATATGACAGCATGTTTCGCTAAACAGTGTTAGCATCTTTTCTTTACAATGTTTAATGATTTTATTCTACCTTTGTTTCAGGGTTTGAAAGATGTGTTGGCATGTCAGTGCTGTGCTTGAGGAATTTGGTGACTGAAGCATCAATTTCCTCCTGCTGACCTCCTGTCTTGAGTAGTGGACTCACACAGAGACTCTGCAGAAGTGGTCAATTGGGAACAACGGGCTGTAATTTCTCCTCAAGAGAATGTGCAGATGAAACCAACTGATTGAGTTCACCAAGGATAAAGTGAGGAGAGTCATCAATAGTAGCTGAAGTGTCTTTGTATGTGTCTGTGTGTTTGTCCATGCACAATGTATCTTTGTTCTTTGTTAGTTTGCAAGTTCGGAGTGAACAGTAAGAATTAAGAGTTAACAGTAAAACAATGAGTTAATGCTTGGAAACAAACAGGAGAGCAGAGACTATTCCCCTATTTATTTTATTTTATTATACCTCACAATGATTATAATACATTAGAATTGATGTATGCACTCTTTTTTTTAGAGGTAAACTCAGTACTGTTTGCATGGATCATATAGCAAATACTTATTCCTCTGCTATGTTTCTCTCTCTTTCTCATTATCTCTCAAATGTTCAACCCAGTGGTTTTCCTTAACCCTCTCTGCTCTCTCCCTGGTCATTCCAGGACCGATGCACTGCGATGGAGGTGGAGACATTGGTCCGGATCCCTGATGCACCTCAGGCTGCCCCCGATCGAGCAGGAAAGTAACGTATACTTGTGCGTATTAATGGTGGTACATACCAAGCCTTAGTGGATTCAGGTTGTAATCAAACCTGCATTCACCAAATCTTGGTTCAATCCAAGTCTTTGGATACAGGCCAGAAGTTGAAGGTAAGGTGTGTGCACCATAGTGACGGTCATTATTCACTTACGGTGACAAATGCATAGTGTCGAGGCTACGGTTAGTCCCCGCCTCTCCCATCCACTAATTTTGGGTAAGTATTGTCTGGAATTTACAACTTTATTGAGGGGAATGTGTGTGGATGGGTGCTGCAACAATGTGTATCAGTGTGTGGTGTGTAATCCGCTGGTTGGGGTGGCAGTGCCAGGGCCATTTACGTCAGCTCCACATCAGGTGGACTTAAGGGAGGGGGAAGCTTCAGCTTCCCCAGCCCTTAGAGGATTCCCTGAAGGGGATTTCCCTTTGGAGCAGATGTGAGACGAGACCCTTAGGTATGCCTTTTACCAAGTGAAAGTGATTGATTTTTCAATTTAGCCTCCAGCTAGGCATTGCACTCGCATATCCATATTTTTCAATTATCAAGGATCAGTTGTATCGAGTGATGCAAGACACTCAGACAAAGGAGGATACAACCCAATTGTTAATACCATGGAGCCGTCGGGAAATGTTATTCCAGACGGCTCATTATAATCCAATGGCTGGTCACTAAGGGCAGAACACTACACTGAACCATCTAATGGCCAGTTTCTATTGGCCAGGCATTTTCAGGGATGTTTGCAGGTGGTGTGGGGGTCTTCCATTGATCGAGGTCCTCTTAGAAAGAATTGGTATGGACCTCGTCGGGGCATTGCTTTGTGTTGGTTCTGGTGGACTATGCAACATGATATCCGGAAGCAGTGCCTCTGCTCAACATTTCAACGTAAAGTGTTGGACAAGGACCATGTGAGGTCACACGGCAAGTTATGGACATCGATTAGAGGAAATTGATGATGACCGGAAAGAGGCAGATCATGTCAGATTTACCACCTCAACCTCCTAAAACTGTGGAGAGAGGTGGTCCCCGTGACTTTGGTGGTTCTGGAGAGGGAGGATCTTGGACCGGAGGTGAACTTAAAAAACCACTGATCGAGTCACCCGGTCATTTGTGGAGACCAACTATCACCATCCCAAGTCACAGAGGTTTCCAGTTTGCAATGAGAATTTTCGGACGTGTTATTGCCTCTTCCTGGTCATACGAATCTCATAGAGCACCATATTGAAATCACCCCAGGGGTAGTGGTACGTAGTCGTACCTACTGATTAACCGAGCACAAAAAATAAATGGTTCAGGAAGAATTAAAGGCCATGCTGGATATGGGGCTAATAGAAGAATCCTACAGTGACTGGGCCAGCCCGGTGGTTTTGGTTCCTAAGAGTGATGGCTCGGTCCGGTTCTGTGTGGATTATAAAAAGTAAATGCAATGTCTAAATTTGATGTGTACAGATCTCCCTTTGGTATAGCTATCCAGCCTTTTAAGTGGAGGTGGTCCACAGGCCGGGGGCACAGATGACTGTTGCGGATTTCCTCTCCAGAAATGGGGGAGGGGGGTAGTAAGTGACAGGTCGGATGACTTCCCGGATTGAGTTGGGCGATGGGGGTATGTGGTGATGTGGGCGTGGTCGAGCAATGTCTGTGGAGAGCGAGGCTGGGAGAGGAAGAGAAGGATTGACACCTGTGGGAAATCACCTCTAACAGCTGTTTTGTGTTGCAGTGAGAGCTGTAGTGGGGATAAAAGGGCAGTCCAAACAGCTGGAGGAGAGAGATGCATGTAGCAGGGATTGTATGCACCTTTAATGTTATACTGAAAAGCAGATCTTTATGTGTGTAACACTTCAAAGTGTGATAAAACTTACATTGGATCGTTTATCCAGCTCCCGCTTCCTCCATCACGAGAGAACGAGTGAACTATCACACTAGACTTTACTTTCACTTTCTCATTCTTCTTTTCTTGTGTTCTTGGTGATTCACAGTCTTTGTGCATATCACCCCCTACTGGGCAGGGAGTAGAATTTATGATAAAATATGACTTAAATATTGATCTGTTTCTCATCCATACCTATCATATCATGTCTGAACATATGGATTTAACCACGAGTCACATGGATTACTTCTATGCCCACTTTATGTGGATTTTGGAGCTTCAACATTTTGGAACCCATTCACTTGCATTGTGAGGGCCTACAGAGCTGAATTCTTCTAAAAATCTTAATTTGTGTTCTGCAGAAGAGAGAAAGTCATACACATCTGGGATGCCAGGAGGATGAGTAAATAATGAGAGAATTTCTGGGTGAAATATCCCTTTAAAGCCTGATGTATCAAATATGATACAAAATAAAAAATTATAATTATTGTGTTTACAGGTTTAAAAATGACTGACTATTATTTTGTATGTCAGGCTTTATAGGGTTAAACATACGTTGACCTTTTGTGGGGTATCACAGAATATGGGATCACTGTTAGTTAAATGGGGGTGGGGGTGTTCCCCCTCCCTTTGACCACTGTGGCCCTAGCTAAAATGATATATCTGACCAAACTATTATAACTTTCCAACCCATATGGGAAAAAATCTGTTCAATGCCTACATATGGAGTAAGCTGACAAAGTGGAACCTGCCATTAAAGAGCCTACTATAGGCTTTTAGAGCAAAATTTTAACAATAAAATAATTAAGAAACACAAAATACCCCCCACCCCAATTTAATGAATCAATTATGTTTAATTTATAACGTATAAAATATGTGACATTGCCCTGACCTGATATGAATATGTGACAACTTCGCTGTATATGACAAATAGCCCCTGTAATTCGTCAGAAATACAGAAATCAAAACCCTACCATCACCATCCCGTCCAGTTTGTATTACTGTTTACCACAAAGGGGCAGTGGTGTTTCAAACGACAGTTTGCGCCTCATTAGTGATGCTGTGTCAGGGACAGCACCCCCATAACCCATGCCATTTGTCATAATAGTCGGCGCACACGAGGCGCAGGAGCGTTTGCAGGAGGCTCGATACAGGATCACAAATTCTTCATTTTATCAAGGTGATGCTTAAAATTGACATTGCGCGTTCTTGGAATCTACAGTTAGAACACTTATAAAAATAAATGATAAAATAAGATTTATTTTATGGTCTTGTAATAGAACTCTGAACTCGTCAGGGATTGGTATAGGCTAGAAATGGCTCACTTTAAATGATCTGTATTAAATTTAAATGATCTCCATCATTTTTTTTTTTTTTAAGTCATAACAAATAATACATTTGATTTATTCAGAATCAGTTGACTTAAAAATCCATTAAAACTTATGCAAGCTGTAAAATATTTGTTTTCGTGAATAGAAACATGTATTTGCTATTAAATCTACTGTAATTAATGGGTTCCATACATTGTGCAGAGAGCGCGTTGTGAGCATTCAGGGTAGGGCGAAGTAAGTGATGCTGAGCCAATGGAGATCCTCGCGCGAAGAGCATCTGTCCGAAACTAGAGAGCGAAATCACTGGCATAACGCATCCGTCTCCGATGAGGAAAGTACTTCGGGATGTTATCTGACTGAAGTTTAATGAAGGTTACTCCAATTCAATGACGTTTGGACATTTGCTTGAGTAGGATTTTAAAAAGGTAATAACACGCATAATAATGTTAATATTGAAAGTTTTGTCCTGTTGTTTTGCATATGCTCGCATGTTTAGGTGCTGACCGGTGTTTGTGCTTATTTACGCGAAGGGCCACCTTTATAGCATAATATCACTTTATTTCCACATAAATGACGTTTAAATTATAAAATGATTTTTTAAAAAAATTTTACCGTCGGATAATTATGTTAGACATTTTATGAATGGCTTGACTAACTGATAAATACAGCATTGGTTAAAATTTAGGAAAGCAGATCTGGGAGAGCGCTAGGCTATTTTGTTGCAACGAGTATCTTAATGGTTTATTCTGTTGTTTGTTGGGGGAGTAATGTTATGGTTGAGTATACTGCTGTTAAATGATTTTTTTTGTAAATTTAACGGCTTGGTAAAGAGGTGCAGTCTGTTGTTATGCACGGAGCGTCTTCAGTGTGTTTTCGCGGGTTTTGGAGGAGCTTTTCCGCATTGGATCTCCGCACTGCCACAACCCAGCTGTTTTGATTCTGAATTGGAACAGGAGTGCTGCAGATCTCTCAATGGTTTGTTAAGAATTACTATTTCTGTTACGGATAATGGCTTATCATGCCTGAGAGGCATCAACTTTATTATTCGCTTGATTGAACCAATTAAACCAATAACAACACTAGTGCTGTCATAGTTTCAGTAGGCCCTACGTCCATAATCTCGCCTAATTTGATCACCTGTTGCGTGGCTCCTCTGTTTCATCTAAGGGTATTTTAAATTTGTGACTAACGTTTCAGCAAAGTCATTTTTACAAAGCTGCCACAATGGTGCCCTTTATCTATTATCCTTGCAATTACTCTTTATAACCTCCTCAGGTTTCCTTTAATCACTGCTTTCACCATTGTTTTCAAGTTTGCACTCCAAGATTCATTAGGAGACGCTTTTATTCAAAACGACATAAATGAGGGGGTTAAACAATGAGTTTAGTTTCAGAAAGGAGCCAACGATATTAGCAGTGCCACAAAATCTAATTTCAATAATAATAGGTTTAATACATTTCAATACTAATAGGTTTAAAACATTTCATTATAATTCAGCCTTAGGGGAGCTCAGCCCACAATGAAGTTCTTAGCTAATGTGGTCTTGAGGTGTGTTATTTGCTTTAAGTGCTTTTTTAATGTGAGTGAGGGAAAAAAAAGGATTATAAAGAGTGAAATAGTCTTAAATCTGATGACAGATGAGTTAATCACAGATATGCAAAAAAAAAAAAAAGCAGTCTAGAAATGCATAGGCCTTGCTCGTATACTTTTAACATGGTTGGGGAGTAACGAAATACAAGTAACGGGAATACATATTTAAAATACAAAATATAAGTAACTGTATTCCACTATAGTTACAATTTAAATAATTGGTATTTAGAATAGAGTTACATTCAAAATGTATTTTGATTACTGAAGAGATTACTTTGCATTTTATTGTCATTTGTTTAATTTAATATTTAGTCCTTTCAGATGAAAAGATTTCTACATATAAATTATGTGATCCAAAGTGCATTTGAACAGCAGTGAAACACTTTCTTATGAAGTGTTACATTCATACAAGCAAACAGAGAAGTAAGTTTGAAGTAAGTCTGGAGCAGAAGAAATAGAAATAAACCTTGTGTACATTGTCAGCTTTACGCTAAGCTAAAATGCTATTTCAAGCCATTTCACATGCACATGTTACCAGACACAATCATATCTTTTAATCAAGAAAATTCATGTTAGATCATAATTTATTTTTTCTAGAAAGACCTTTTGATATTAGGGAAACAATCATATTCTTGATCATTTTTATATTGTTTTGCTGTAAAACATCTAAAAAGCCTTAAAACAAGATCAATTTGATGTATCTTGTTTTAGAAACAACACTGCATAAGATATTTAGGTTTTTCAGAGAATGTATTTTTAACATGTGTGTTTTGTTTTACTGTACTGGCAGAGCTTTTATAGTCAAAAAGTGAAATAATCCTCCAGTGCTGAAGAAGTAATCCAAAGTATTTAGAATACGTTATTGACCTTGAGTAATCTAATGAAATACATTACAAATGACATTTTACAGCATGTATTCTGTAATCTGTTGTGGAATGAATTTCAAATGTAACCCTTCCAACCCTGGCTTTTAATATGGCGAACATGTGAATTCCTAATAATTTATAAATTACAAACTTCCTAGTTAGCCCCCTTCACTCTATTTGTTGGTTGATGTCATGTTTTAAATACAGTGCTGTGTTTCACACTAAACTCTTTCACTAAATGATCACATCTCATGCTTATCCCTGGAGGCAGTGATAACTGCCTTACATGCTGACGATAACCTTCATCTGCTTATTGATAATTTTCATAATCATTAGAAGAATTAACATACACTTTCTCCCATTTACACCACAGGCTAATATGTATGCAGCTCCTTTGTCGCCTGGTAACTAATGAGCAGCGTAATGAGTTGTGTGTATGTGCTCCCAATAAACCTCGCCTTTTATGGCTCTCTGTAGTTTTATGATTTGAGGAACTTGCCTCATCTTCCCCTTTCAAAGTGACCTGACACCAGTTCTAGTAAATAACACAAAGTCCCAGGAAAGTCGTTCTGGTAAGCCCTTTAAACCTGGCACCATGAAGGCAGATGCACGCACAAGGGCTGATTCATAAAAAGCAGAGAGTCATTTCAGGAAACTGCAGGTTGTGTAAAGAAAGTAAAGAAAGAGAATGAGAGACTGAATGTCAATTAGCAAAGCTCTATCATTCCACAAAGCCCCATCATTTCACAGTTTCACTGTTTCATAGATATCAATCCATATTCTAGTGCTTCACAATTGACTGCCTAATCTAGTCATTGGATTTAATTAATTTTCATTGAGCAGGGGGCTGGTTGGTTGAATGGGGGCTTCTTCCTTCAGTGTCTGCTTTATTTGAGCCCTTTGCTGTTCTGTCAAACATATGAGATGATGTATAGTCCAATAGTGTTTCAAAGCTAGAGATATTATAAAGGTGGATTAGGTAAAATGCTCCCAAGTGGTATGAATTAAGGAGACAAAATGATCATGCATGGATTTCCAATTAAAGTCTTATTGGTCCTGTATGTTATATAATCTCTATTTACTTATGGATATTTTGAAGGTTAGATGAGAGATTCTGTCTCTGATCTCCTCAAATACACAACCAGAGTGAATTTTAAAGATGGCAAATAATGGCCTGTAGTGATTCTCTTCTAATTGATCATTGCTGTGTAAGGCAGGGCCTGGCTTTCTATGTAGTGCTCTTCTAGTCTGAGAGGGGCCACCACAGAGAAATTATGTGGTTACAGGTGATGGATGGTCTCTCAGCACACTCACTTAACCAGCAGCCTCTGGGTCCCCTTCACAGTCCCTACAGCCTACAGAGTGTACAACATTAAATATAGAGTTGTTAATCGCAATCCACAGAACATGTTCCCTTAAAATGCTTTGAATTTCACACCACCCATGCACACAAAAACACATACAGTATACCTATGAAGACACTGACTGTTTGCAGAAAGGTTAGTTATTTGACAACAGTGACATTGAGATGCATGAAATGCATAGAGAAAATGCATGTTGATACTCTAATAATGCATTTATGAATGTCCTCTGTTTTAAAGGGATAGTTCACCCAAAATGTAACCCACATGACCGTTATTTGCTTATAAATATTTAGATAATGTAAGTCCCTTGGCTTCACAAGACACATTTCTCTATTTGTGGAATGATGTGTGTGTGTGTGTGTGTAAGATCAAGAAAGACTCGAAATTAAGGGATAATACGAGAGCTATTTTAAAGGGAAGCTGGATTTTGTGCTCTGTCTCAAGTGGTGCTGCTCAGTTCCACTGGACTGCAGAGTATTACTGTAATGAAGGATTAAATTTGTGTTGCTGGTTTGGAGTTATGATCGCTGTGAGCATCTGTTAGAATGCACAAGTCTTTCGTTCTTCATCTACACTCTCTTTTATTCCAAACTTGCTTCTTTTAGGTTACAGGTGAATAAAGATGTGGTTTTACAGAAGGAAATAATAATAAACAGTAAATTCCTTAGTAGTCACAACAAGCATCAAACATTAATATCAATACAGTGAAATCATTATTAGACTGTCTCATAATGTAGAAATATTCAAAAGAGACAATAACATGCTCTTAAAGAAACTATATGAAACAATATGTCTAAGAAACAATCTGTACCACACGTCATATGAATCATATCAACAATAATTATAACAGTAAATAATCTTCCTTATTGGAAAATACAACATAAAGCTGCCCATACTTAACACGATTCAAAAATACAAGATGGAAATGTATGCATATCAAACTGACGGTAAATAGAAAGTGCTGAGTCATTTAGTCATTCATAAAGTTGCTCATCCCCACACAATATCTACATATAGTGTGTAAATATGTCACTACTCACAATTTCCTGCATGCACAAATCCACCAAACAATATTAATCAAAATGCACAAAACAATATTAACTGTATCAACAACACTTAAATGACTGGTGTTCCTTCTGCCTGTCGCTTCACAAACTAAACTGTCCTCCGCGTAAGAATGCGATAGTATTTCAGGCAGTCATATAATAAGGCAGTCCATTAGCACTCTCTGCTTGACTGTTTCACACAATCATTTACAACAATTACAACGATGATCCTTTTCTTATTGCTTGCCCTCCTAGTGATAGAAGGTTTCTCACAATTTTTTAAAAGTTAATTAGGAAAACAAATACACTAACAAGTAAACCAAATCATTATAGTAGTTAAATTGCTTTAAAGAATCATTCACCCAAAAATGACATTTCTGTCAATATTTACTCACCCTCATGTTGTTTCAACCCTGACTATTGTTGTCAAATGGAGCAAAAAATTATATTTTCTTCTGAAGAATGTTCATGCTGCTCTTTCATATATAACAAATGCATGTAGTGACCAAAGGCTTTCAAGCTCCAAATATGTTCAAAAATCACCATTTCCATAAAAGGTCCATAGGAATTGTGTGCTATATTCTAAGTTTTCAGAAGCCATAAGATAGCTTTGTTTGATGAACAAACAAAGCTATCTTATGGAAGTTTATAAGTTTATAAGTTGTTATATATAGTTTATAAGTTGTTATAAACTTCCCTCTACTGGAGCTCAGAAATCTCATTCACATTTCTGCATCTTTGCAGATCTTTGATCCATCTTTGATCATGTTTACATGCATAGCAATGCACTGATAAAAACAACAACACAAGTATCCCGAATTTATTTGTACATTTCACCCGGAAACTGCAGGGAATTGTACCTTGAGACACATATAACAAGTTTTGCAATAATAACTGCATAAATGTAAATGTAACAAATATTGTAACAGTTCTTTTTTACCTTGGTTTATCCACTGATCTTCAGAGCACCAGGTAATAGACCAGTTTTTGTCTAGGTTCGCTACGGAGGGCAAGACTGATATGACACAACACAGACTAGGAAATTATCTTGAAACAATGTTATATTTAGAAAATGTATGGATGTGTGTGAAATGAAATTACAATACAGGAATAAAATAAAAATAAAAAACACAAATTTTAGACCCTTTGAATTCCTTTTCTGGATGTTATTTTTAGCTATTTTATTATTTTACTTATTTATATTTCAATTATATAATTTTTAATTTTAGATAATTTTTTCTATATTGACTTTATATATATTTAGATATATTCACTAGTAGTTTAATAGCGTAGTTTAGAGCTTTTGCTAATCTTTTGGATTTGTTCTGCACTATTTATTTATTTATTTATTTATTTCTGATATGGAACTATTAACCCATAAACAGAAATTACAGAGTCTCAAAAAACAGGTTGAAATCAGTAAGAGAACAATTCAACTCCTCAAACATTACAACAGCTTAACAACATTTCACAATCTGTGAAACAAAATTCTCAGTCCCTAGAACTTAGTGTGTGAATGAATGTCCTTTGAGGCATCCAAAATAGATATAATAGTCACTGGTAGTAAGTAGTAGTGCAAAAAAGATCAGTAGTGCAAAAAGAATCAGTAGAGAGGTAGTCAGTTCAGTCCTACCGATGAGAAATACCAACAGAAATGAATGGGCTCCACTTGTAACAGCAGAAAGGCTCTATTCTGGTGATCAACTTTAGAATCTCTTCTTCTCTCTAATCAATAATCAGTCACTGGGTGGCTTGCCATCTCTGTTTTTGAAGGGATCCATCCAATCGCAAAACAAAACATGACCAAATCCAGGGAATTTATATGCATTCACCATCCACATTAGATTTTACAGGTTCACAATCAGCAACCATCAGCATCAAAATCAACAAATCACCACTCTTAGATTTGTCATCCGCGATCAGCAAAACGTGTCTCTCTCTCTACTTCCGTGTCTCGTCTTTATGACATCACACACAGTTTTTTCGATCTCAACCTAAACTCATCACACTTTCAATGTTGGATTATTTTTTAATTCTTTTTTTTTTTTTAAATTACACCATGGCTTTTATTTGACATTATATTGCATCTGTTTAGTATTTCTGTTGAAAATATAGTTATTGCAAATTATATTATTTTTCTAGTCAGTATGACTTGTGTTACATAAACATTTGCCAAAAAATGTAAAACATCACCAACATTAACGACTTCATCCATTCAAATACAAAAAGTACGCGGGATATTTTCAAACAAGAAGCCTTCATTTTCGGTGCAGCCTTGTAGATGTCATTTCCACAGAGTTTAACGGCATTTGGTGCTGATGTGTGAATTGTGCTAGATAAATGGAAAAGATGCATGTGTAAATAGCACATGTTGTACATTTAACAGTAAAGGCAACCCAAATATTTTCCTGTAATTTACCTGGTTGCAAGTGTGGTAGGGGCTATTTTTCGGCTTATTAAGCATAATTGGTGTAGGATCGTGCATGTAAATGAGCTCAGTGACATCAAATCGAGTAGTAGCACGTCTTAATGCAAAAGGTTTTAATATGTGTATAATAATAACAACATTTAAGAAATAAAGATAACCCACAGCACATCAGTTTAGAGTGTGCTAAGTGGTTTGACTAATCTTATTAGGTGCCACTGGCTGGTAGATCTATCTGAAGCACTAAGGTGGCTTTTACAGTATACACCTAAAGCCTGTGAAGCTTTTTATGTGTTACAGACTGTCCAACAGTTATTTTAATTAAAGGCACTCTAGTGTGCTCTCCAGCTCCAGTCTCAGCTCTCCAGAATATTTTGTTCCCTTGTGCTTCAAAAGGGTAGTGTTTAAAAAGACATGTCAACTTGAGCTTAGTGTGTCACAAACTCACATGCGCAGAGTTATGGTTTCAATGGCTTAATTAATTGCTTGTGGAAAACTCTCAAAACTTACTACAACAACGTCCTTCAGCAGCACTGTCGTACATACGTCACTTCCCGTGATGTCTTCCAATGAAACATTATGGGTACTAGTTAAACACACATCACCACAGTGTAAAAAGACAGAAAACACTCAAAGACACTCACTTGCAATGTATGGACTTACAGAGCTGAAATATTCTTCTAAATATCATAATTTGTGTTCTGCAGAAGAAAGTAAGTCATACATATCTGGGATGGTATGAGGATAAGTAAATTATAAGAGAATTTTAATTTTTGGGTGAACTATCCCTTTAATTATCTCCCTCTTCTTGGAAGGCTGTAACACAAGTTTCGAAATTTTAATATTCAGCGAATTTAAGATTGAGTTGTTGCAAGTGTTCCAAGCACTGGTGATGATGAGGTGGAGATTTTTTTCTGTTGTGTCTTTCTCTCTTATCAGCATCACAAGCAATGCTTTTTAAAACACTTGTCAGGAAAATAGTTTAATTTTAAAAGTGCATAGTATTTTCATTCTGTCTAGCGTGCTTTTTGAACAGCCAGCATTGCAGCCCTGGTCTCAAATACATGCTGTTACCGGTGTGAGTCGGAGCCGGAAATGCAGCTTTTACAATTGAGTTCAGCCCAATACCACTACTATCAGGGAATATTACTACATACCAGTGGCGTGTGCCAGACTTTTGAAAGGAGGAGGCAGAGTGCCATATCAGGGTTCATGCTTTTTAATTCCAATGTAAATTCATGTTTTGTTTCCATTTGCTATTTACATAGATTTCAGATTAAACCTATACAAATCTGAAATCTGATATATCACAATAGATGATATAAAAAAGTAGGCCTATATAAAATTCACATATTTAAACATATATGCAACAATATATATTTACAAATACTAAAAAAATACTTCTTGTTTTCACATATTTAACATATTTTATGAAATCATATTTCATTATAATCTTATTTGAATAGGCTATGTAAGTGATACATATATGCCCGAATAAATAGTCTATAGTTTTATATACAATATATGTTAATTGCCATATATTAGATTTCTGCATATAAAGTCATTTGAAAAACCTTTTATTATACACTGTTAATAAGAATTAAGTTCTTACATTTTTTAATATTCATATTTATTAATCAAGTCAAATTGAAGACACGTGGACAGTTCTTTCGCCATCATCTTGTTACGATCCCTGGTTGTCTGCCCCGTGTTTTCCCTGTCAACGTCATCATGTTCCAGTCTGTCATTGTTCGCACCTGTTTATCGTTTGTAATCATCCTGTCCTTGTGTATTTAAACCCTGCTGTTCCTCCATTCCCTTGTCGTTCGTTGTTCCCACTGTTTTGATGTTCCCATGTTTGCTCTGCTGCCTGTCTTGCCCTGTTTATCGTGCCGTGTTAATCCAGTCCGTGTTCCTTCGTTGTTTTCATGTTTTAGTTTCAGTTTGCCCATCGTGGTTGTTTAATTTGTTCATGTCTGTTTATTTCCACCGTTGTTCAATTAAAACCCGCATGTAGATCCAAACTCCTTGTCTGCCTCCTCCTGCAATCATTACACGCGCGCCCCAGCGGCTTTCACTTTCAAGTGCTGTGTCCATGTTTTTATCAGTGTCTCCTGCTGAACGTGCTTAGATGGGATATACATTATAAAAACATTCTTTCTATGGGCCCCCTCCCTCCAGTCCGGCACCCGGTTAACAACATTTTGCCACAAATAGAGTCGACTGAGCTTAACTTGCACTGAACCCAGAATAATCCTTTATCACCCAAGTTTTTAAAAGAACTAGAAGTCGTGTATCATGAGATGATTATTTGAAGCATAGATAAGAAAAAATATCTCAAAATCCAATACTACCAAAGCATCTTTCTAACTTCTTAAACCCTGTGATTCACTCAGAATTACTTTTCTCTCTTTGCTTTCCTCTGGCCTAGTTTCTCTTATCTCTTATGAGCTATAATCTTATGATTTTGGGGTCAGGGATCAGGTAAAGTTAAAGACAGGAATACTTTCTCTCTGTGTGGTGGGACAGTGAAATGAATGTGTGCAGGGCATGAATTAGAAAAACCTCTTCCATCTTGTTAGTAAAACAATGTGTCCCCTTTGCATAAATGCCCTGCTTAATCATCACTTACTATTGTAGTGATATGCACAATGCAGTTAAGAGATAATGATAGGTTTTACAGGATGTTAGGAGAAGCTGCCTTGAAATTGTGTAAATTTGTGCTCTTCGATGTTATAATGTTGCATTAGTTAAATTAGTTAGTTTTCTGTGCCACATTAGTAAATGTGTTTGTGGAGCAGACAGAATGAGAGCACTACAATAAATAAATAATTTCTTAATCGCTATGGTATTGGTTTCCTGTAAAATATCTAAACATGAATAAAACAAGATTAATTTATGTGAGAAGCAAAATTGCATAATATAATAAGACTTTATGTATGTCTTGAATTAAGTTTATATTTCTTACGGCAATTTTGCTTCAGCTTCAGTTTGTTTCTCCTTTTTTTATTTGTTTTTGTTTTCTGTTTGTTTGTATGTGTATACATTTATGTTGTTTTCAGCCTTTGGTGCTAGTAGAAACGCTGAGCAGTGAGGCAGAATGTTTTTTGATTAGGGAACCCTGGAAGATGTTTGGTTCAATGTTAAAAACTCTCATAATATGATATATGCCCATTCACAGTTCCTGTGCTTGTGTATGCATATCCTCAGGCTGATATATCTATATACAATTCTTTGTGTTTTTTTAATTTTTATTACATGGTTCTGTTTATCCTGTTCTCCCCTGCTGCTTGCACCTTAGTTTCCTTCCAAATTGTTGCTCCTTTTTTGCAGTTGAGCAAGAGAGTTGAAGAAATTCTTGGATTATGTTGTAGCTTTGTGTATATGTGTGTGTAAGTGGTCATTTTGAGTGTAACTATAAAGTGTGCAGACACTGAATATGTCTTTGATTGAAATGCTACCTTTGAATAGATTAATGTATACATCTGATGCATCCTGTGTTTCATGTCTCCAAGCGTGTGCACATATGTGTGTGTGTTTCTTGTTACTTTGATTCTATTTTGAACCCTCCCCAGTAGCAGTAATCGTGCTTTTGTGCTGTAGGCTAAAAATATGGGAAATGCAGGGGCTTTTTGTGATAGACGAATGTCAATGGGAGGGAAAAGGGAGAGCTTGACATGAGATGGAAGAAAATTGTGGATAATGGGAACAGCACAGAGTACACGTGGTCGGACAGACTGTAAATGATGGCACGCATGAATAATTCACATTGCGCAAGAAGGATGTGAACAGATAACACAAGTTTAAGGCTGGATCAGTTTTGAAGTTGCAGGATTAATGCCGATCAGCCTTTTAAATATTATTCAGGAGCCTAAGCACTATTCAGATTGCCACAGGTGATGACTTTAACCCATTTTCTTACTGAGCCAGAAGCCTTACTAAAAACACAAACTATTATTTTGACAGAAATGTTAATAATTCATATTAATATATGGGGAAGAAATAAATACCTATATAATACCAATACAAATTATATTATAAACACAAGAGCCATCGTGTTATCCTGTCCATGATCAGATGTTCGAAGAAGACGGGTTGGAACATGTGCGTCTGACAAACAGCCGTTGCATGCTTAAAGTGCGACAAACATGCTTTCTCTGGTATGGTTATGGACTGCGGTCAGTTCTGATGAGGGATTTTGATCTAACCATGGTGTTTAGTGTAAAAGTCTCTCTCATTTCTGTTCCATGAGTGCTGATGAACTTGGCCAGGAACCACTGTCCTGTCTGTGAGGGGTTTTGAATTCTCTGCTCTAATGCGAGCTCATGCATGAGGCAGAGCAGTAATTAAATGGAAGTAATTCCATGAATATTATGGAGAAATGCTCAAAATCAAATTATGTATTAGGGTACTCTACTACCAGTCACAGCTCAGAGTATATGCTTAAACATAATATTTTATGACATTGCTTTGTACTTATACTTCGCATATTATCACAAATGCTGATTGTAATAGTGAATCCAAAGTGATTCTGTCACCAATAGTGAATATAGATTTGTATTAATTAATTTTACAGTGGTTTTATGCAGTTTTTTTAGCTCACAATCACGCTTTTTAAGCAAAAGATTTCACACAAAGACAATAGATATGCTGTTGAAAATAATTTTCTTTACTTTTGTCTACCTGGAATATGTCCATAATTAATTTGATAAACTACACCTGTGATTATTTTGCTGGAACACTGTGTGAACTTGAAAGTAACTTTATACATCCAAAATGACTCTAAAAAGTTATGCTGTTATTTCTAAAGAAAGGTCTAGCAGTATTTGTTTGCAAATGCTGCCTGATTTGTTTTTTGATTATTTAATTTGGTTTTGTTGTCTAATCAAAATTTTTTTGGGGCCAGTCCATAATCATTAAAATACACATTGTTCCCCTTCTGTCACTCACGTTGTTCCCCTTCTGTCACTACGTTGTGTCGATGCAGTGACACTAGGGGTTACTCTTGAGAGCCCGAACACTTCTATTCTTTTGAGAAAATGCCAATGAGAATTGGCAAGTGGAATTTCCATGCTTCTCCCCCAGACATACAGGTTTAAAAGGAGAAGGAATGCCCACTCTCATTCAGATTTTCTCATCGGAGCCGAGCGGTTGTACTGTCAGTGAGCTGAATACTACTGCTGTTCCATTCACCTCTTAAGAAGCGTATGCTGTTGGATATACAGCGCATTTCCAGCGGCTTTCTCTCCTTCTCCAGGACGAGTGCAGATTTCACCCCTGGGCGCCTCATCAGCTCTAAAAGTGTGTATATTCCTGCTAAAGAGTATATATTCTCTATTAGAGCACACACATTGACGTTGAACATATTTGTAAAGATGCCTTTCCAGCTTTGTGTGATTCCTGGATGCGGTCGTTATCATGTTATCACGTGCAGCAATCACACTAAGGCAGCGTTTGTGGATGGTTCATGTTCTCATTGCGAGAATATGGCCATGGAAACGCATCCTGCTAGTCTTTGATTGCTGCATCAGAGAGCGTACTGGCGATGTCCGATGCTGAGGACTCGACTGGGCTGTCACCTTCAGGTCTGCCCGCCCAGACTGAGGCTGATGCAGGGCTGACTGCCATGCTTTTCCCGGACCGCCGCAAATATTGGGTTAGACTGGAACCCTCCATGCTCACCTGAGTGCTCGCGGCTTGATGGTTGATTCCTAGGTTTGGGGCGCTGCTCACTGCAGGTGGTCCAGGAGCACCACCTGTGGCTGAATCTGGTCGAGATGAGGGACGCTGACAAAGCATGCTTTCTCAACGCGCCCATCATTAGACTTTTCGGCGACGGCGTCCATCCACCCTGGAATGGCTCAAGATCCCGCACCCCACCTGCTCGCCGAAGGCGAGAATGCCGCCACCCTGTGGGCGGAGATCACGACCCTTATTTGCAAGGGCACGATAGAGCCTGTCCCTCCTGCTGCAATGGGGTAAGGCTTCTACAGTCCTTACTTCATCATGTCCTGGCCAAATTCCCCCATTGGCCCCTATCTATCATGGCCTCGTATAAATCTCCATCCCTGAACTGGCTACATCACTCTACTCTCTCCTCCCCACCAATATCCGGTGTGTGTTGTGGGCGTTCTGGCGCACTATAGCTGCCGTCGCATCATCCATATGCTATGTAAAGCGCTTTGAGTGCCTAGAAAAGTGCTATATAAATGTAAGGAATTATTAATTATTATTATTATAATTATACCAAAGAAAGGCGGTGGGTTGCGGACAATCTTGGACCTGCGAGTTCTGAACCGAGCCTTACACAGACTCCTGTTCAAGATGCTAAAGCAGAAACACATTTTGACTTGAATGTAAAACCTCTTAAAACAGTATACCTTGTTGACATGTTAAAGCTTCATAATAGGACCATCAAGTAGCTGCAGGGCTCCCTGTCGGGTTGGACGAAAAACAAGTTGAAATTTGTCAACCGCTAGAAATGTTTAAGTAACAGTTCTGTTGCAGTTATGCAAAATTACATTACATGAAAGGGCATGCTTGTTCCAAAATCGTAATATTATAATCATCATATTTGTCAGGATCCCTTGTTGTCTGCCCCGTGTTTCACTTGTCAGCTGTCTTAAAACTACACTTCCCATAGTTCCCTGCCCTCATTACTACCAGCAGTCACTCATTGTTCTCACCTGTGTCCTGTTTGATCTTCACTCTCCCTGTGTATTTAAACCCTGTTTGTTCCCCAGTCATTGTCGATTGTTGAATGTGGATGTAGATGTTTTGCCGTGTTTTCCCAGTTTGTCAATGCTACCTTTGCCCACCGTGGATGTTTCTCCAGCCCGTGTATTCTTGGTTGTGTTTCGTGTTTTGGTTTTGGTGTTCCCATTGTGGACGTTTCCTTTGTTCCAGTCTTGTTTGTTTTCACCTTTGTCAATAAAAACCCGCACGTAGATCCTCACCCCTCGTCTGCCTCCTCCTGCTTTTGTAACAATATTGTTGTCAGTCATTATACTTTTGCACTGAAGCAAGCACACGCATAGTGCACGGGGAGAGAGAGAGAGGATAGACAAGCAAGTATATACTGTATATAAACCAGATGTTCTTTTATGTAAGTAGGAGGGGCTTCAAGGAAAAAAGGTTGGGAATCCCTAATGTAAACAATAGCAAAGGAATTATAGAATGCTACTGCACATGTGTTGACCTTAAGCATTTCCAGTAGCGGCATTTTTATAACCCAGATCTGTCTAAATAAAATACTAGTGCATTTTTTTGGAGTCTAGTTTAAACAGAACAAACAAGATTAACTGAAAATAAACAATGAGGTATCATTACTGGTTTCTTTAAATAAGACTATGAGTAAAACTTTTAGTGACTTATCCAGACTTACATACTGAGCGTACGCAAGCGAGGCGACGGAAGTGTATTGTAGTTTAGATGCTCACAATTATTTCCTCAACAGCATGGTGGGGAACATTGGATCACCCCTATTATAACTAATTATTCAGTTAATGCTGCAAGCATGTGACTTGTAGACAAGGTAAGGGGTTTTCATTTAAATTAACAAACGTTCTTTGTGTGTCTCTTTCTTTTGCGGTAGCTTTTATTATATCCCAGCTACTCTGAGAACTTGGCAGTGCGATACTGCAGATATTGTTGACTTTTGTATGACAAATTGCTTATGTTCCTCATTTGTAAGTATCTTTGGATAAAAGCGTCTGCTAAATGACTACATGTAATTGTAAATTAATTGCTCGGCTTCATTCAATATAATGGGAGTGATCTATAGTCTTTTTTTATAGCCTGCAAAGAAATAGGCGAAGATGGGGTAAGAAGCCTTAAAGAATAATGTGCATTTACTTTTATATTGTAACATACAGTATATATATATATATATATATATATATATATATATATATATATATATATATATATATATATATATATATTTACCATGTAAAGGATGATGATCCATCATCCAATATATTATCAAGGGAAATAAATAAAAAACAGTTGCTAATTTAGCTGTCATTGCACAAAAGAAAAAATTATGAAAAGGGGCCATCTTACCCCACTACTGGAGTAAGATGGTAAGATATATTTTTTTATCTGTTTAATAAAATACTTCTGATATCATTCTTAGTAATTTATTTGTGCTATTATGTTTAAAATAATATATAAATATTTTATGTAAAATGTTTAATGCATGGAAGTATTTAACAATAACCCATAAGTTATAATTATTATTGAATTAAATAATAATAACATCAGAAACTACCTTCTGCCCCAATTATGAGGGGGGAATCTTACCCCAAGGGCCTACCTTTACCTTGTCACTTCAAAATAAAACAATATTTTTTACCCAAAAAAATCTAAATACATAACTGTGTCCATAATTAACAAATAGTCATAAAAACATGTAATATTCTACATAACAGAATATCACAGATCACTATTTTCCAATGACACACAATTAGATCAATTAACCTCAAAATGTTTGGATGGAATATATCTCACATATGTTGATATTCATATGAAATATAAAGATTAGGAGGAGAACAGCCATTCAGTAAAGGTATTGAGATGAGATTTAGTGCCATCTATGGTCAAACGAAGAAGTTAATGTGGGTGGGTCATCTTACCCCAGGGGGCGTCTTCCCCATCTTCCCCTACTCTGACTTAACTAGCCAGCTAAGCTACATATCAAACTTACTATTAGTTTGCAGAAATGTCGTTCACCTACCAGAGATAAGGTGTGTGCTACAGTTGTTATTGCTGCATGTATCCAGCCGTCACTTCACTTTACAATTCACCTCTCTGCAGCTGTACATGCGTCCATTTGTTGTTATTTTTTCGGAGAACTAAGCACTTTAATTTCAGTTAGTTCCAGTCATCCAAGGAGCATCCAACCACCGAACAACGTGGTCCACATTTTAATAATGACATTCTATTGCAATCGTATTAACATTATTAACGTTAATTGTGTTGCAGTTACTATGAATGAAGAGCCTCCCACTGTTTTGAACGAGTTTGACAACTAGCTGGAAATGTTCAAGAACAAAGACTTCACTTTCTTAAACTGAAGATTAGTCATTAAAATGTCCTATAGTATTAACAGATGACCTTATTAGCTCATAGTTTAAGCCTTCATATCAGTCTACATGCAAAACATTACTTTTTAGATATGGAAAAGTGTCCAAAAACACAACGTTAACAACTGTTTCTCTTCCATCTGGCTCTCTGCCTCTTTTTCTAACTCTATTCATCACTCTTCCAATACTTAATTTTTTTTTAATATTCACTTCTCTCTTTGTATTTCTAGGCAATGCGGACAGAAGCTGATGTTTATTCTCCTGTTTCCAACTGACATTGTCTGGAGACACCCCTCTATCTTTTATGTGGAATAGAATTTGAAGGAAAACAAAGAGAAGTGAACTAGAGCTTGGACAACAGAAAATCATTCACATAAAAAAATTGTTCCCCAAGACCCACTGACCTCACCTGGAGGAACCCACAGTTCGCATGAAACCTATAAATTCTTCTTTTCCCAATATATGGAGTAACATCTGAGAATTAGAGGCTAACCAGCAGAGGCTCATTCACATGAACTGTCCTATAGGACATTATATTATAATATTACCAAATTGGGACAAGAACTTTCCAATTACCGCCAAAGTGGGACAGGAGTTGTCTAATTACTGCTAAACCCAAGAGAGCCCTGGTGGTTTAAAATGATCTGGGCTGATTCTACTCAATTAGAAGGCTCAGATCAGACTCTGTGCTTACGGCATCAGAAAAACTGATATTGTTCTGCATAATTTTTATTCTGCACTGTGTTTTGTAGTATGTGGCTTGGAATCAACATCAGCAGCATCTTTATTAAGCAGCCTAGTCATTTCAGACAGAGGAGGAAACATCTCCACATCTGCAGATAAACTACCATATAGAGACATGGTATTCTGACCAGAGTCTTGTTCTATTCCTCTTTCACTGTACCTCTGTCCCACCCCACCAGTTTTTAAGGATAACTTCCCATTTGGAAGACCTTTTCCTATGGTTTTCTCCTCTGTCTTTTCCACATTGACGGCCCAACTACACACCCCATATAATGAAGTCTTTAATTAATGATGCACACGTCCAAATTATACTGGTTCAGTGACTGGCTGGGGCTCTTGGTCCCTGCAGACGCAGTGACCTTTGGAGAGGGCCAGACTGCTGCTCTGTGAGTACCACTGACGTTCCACCTTTACACACACACTCACAGACATGCTAGCTTGTCTACCCTTGAGCCCTCATCAGTAAATAATGAGTGGTAAATGTCTGCAATCTGGCCATTGAAATATAAGGTTTATTTGAATTAGTGTTTTGGATATCTGTCCAACATAGAAGATCAGATCAGCTCACAGGATCCACCACCAGCTTACAGCCCCACATATCATCAGGCTTTAGCAAGCTTTAAACTTTTTCCTTTGATCAGTTTAGTTATATTTCCTTTTAAGTTGTGCACCCTTATTGTCCTTTCTTCTTACATTTGCATATATTTTTTTGGCAGACACATTTATTCAAAGCAACTTACAATGTATTCCAGGTTCATCAGTATGTGTGTTCCCTGGGAATCAAATCCATAATCTTGGTGTTGCTAGCGTCTTTCTCTTACAGTTAAGCCTCTTGCTCTTTCTCTCTCAGTTACTCTCTCTCTTCCCCTTTCTCTCTGTGCCAGGCATGAGGGTCACACTGACACAGTTGACAAGACTACACAGAATCAAGAATCCTGTTACATGTATCACGTGGATAAATTAAAGAAGTTTATTTTGTGTTGGAGTTACACTGCCTTGGTCATCTGTTACCAGTGGAGGATGAAAAGAAAGACATAAAATTGCCAGATGCACCTAATAAAAGAAGCAACAAAAATAAATAAATCATCAAGAGGGAGAGAGGGCTAGATCTTCACAGTGAAGGAAGCGCTCTACCCCACACCCACCTGCTGGTGTTGAGCGAGCGATAGGTAGAACTGAGTTCTCTGGCAGACTGACAGTTACAGCCTCTCTGGCTCTCTCTAGCCTGGCAGTTTGTTTATGGATTTGCCTTGTTTTTTGTGTTCCTCGGCCCCCTGTGCATGTGTCATGATCTGTTGCCGGCATCCAATCCTGGAGTCATGCCCATCCCAGAGATGGCTTTGAGCCCGGTGAAATCTCTGTACTGGGAGGTGTTCCCCCCCATGGCCACACACAGGGTGTACTGCACGCCGGTGCTCTGGGCTGGACACCTATATGTGCTGGGGGGCTGTAACGAAAATGGCCTCCCACTGGACTCTGCCGAGGTGCTGGATCTGGAGAGCCAGCGTTGGTGTGAGCTGCCCCCTCTCCCCACTGCACGAGCAGGGGCATCTGCCACGGCAGTCGGAGACCAGCTGATGGTCATGGGAGGCATGGACGCACAGCAGAATCCGTTGGCCTCAGTGGAGGTGTATCACCCTGATGAAGGCAAGTGGGAGAGGAAGACAGGACTGGGCCAGCCTTCCATGGGTATCACCGCACTAGAGAAAGGTAAGAACAATGTTCTTGTTTATTTTGACCTGTTCCCTGATGAAAAGACAAGCAAAGCTGGTGATGAGTGTATGTTGGTTTTGAACAGTAGTTGGTTCTGGTTGTTGACTATTTGTATCATTCCACTTGCCTATGTATGCAGCTTTCAAACGGACCCTTTTCATATTTCCAGGTTTGGAATGTGGAAGTAAACTGTTGAGGTAAAATTCCATAGTGGTGAATGGGAGACCACAGCAAATATTATTTTTGCGTTCCTATTTGCTCCAACTGCAAGTTTCCTCAACTTTCTAAAAGAGGAAAAAATAGAGAGTCAGAAAAATGCTTAAGAAAGAGAAATATGCCATTTCACGCGTTGGTACGCATAGTACTGGAGCATATTATGTTAAATGTATTTGACTAGCTGTCCATAGTGGAGGGGCTCGACTGCAGGCTGGGCTTGAGCTCTGAGATTAAACTAAAGTGAGAAATGGAAAGACTATTTGAAGTGATTGTATAGGTGTTATGAAATATAAAGGTGGAGAAGGGAAGGAGGAGGGATGCCGGAAAAATCTTAGCTTGAGCTAGGGAAGAATCCAATAATGTATCATTGTGTTATGAATGGCAGGTCTAGATGAACAAGCTCCTCCCAAACTTACGTCGTAAATCTTCACATTTTCTGTCACTCCCTCAGGAACTGTATTTAAATCCACATTGCAGAAGTGTTGATTTTTTAAATGAATACCAGAGTATCATACAAAGAATACTGTTATAAAGTAGCTAAATAACTAAAATATGAGAAATGTAAAATTGTAATATAGCCACAAGCAGCAATCGTAGGGGTCCAAGCACATGTGAAGAAATAACCAAAATAATTAGAATTGACAGAAATGATCCAGTGGATGACAAATAATACAAATTGATGGAATAGATCCTGCCTAAATTAAATTTGTTGAAAATTGGGGAACATTTTTCTTTTTTACTTGGTTGCTAGGCAGTTACCGAGGTGATACTCAAAAGGCTCCTTGCTACCCTGAGTCAAATGAATGAAGTCTGAAGTCTCTATGATGTTCTGGTGCTGAGATATGTGATTTGTTACACGGTTGATAGGATAACCACAACTGGTTACTAGGCAGTTACCAAGGTGATACTCAAAAGGCATCTTTTTAAATAATTTTTATAAAAAGTATTTATCAAACATTTTCTTTCACACCAATGGTACTTGTGGCTAAATTGTTCAGAATAAGGAGATCTACAGTTGTAGTAGTTTCTGCCAATTTTGTGAAAAATCACTCAACATCTTTGGGATTTTGATTTCAGAAGAATAGACTTTATTATCATTCCATAAAGCCGAGTTGCCTGCAGTACAACCACAACAACAACTAACTCATCTCTGGGTTTTGTTCACTTAAATACATCTCCTCAAACAAGGTGGGGCTTACACTTTTTTAAACATGCATTATTTATCATCCTCTTCTTTGACTCTGGTCTGACCATTTTTAGAAGTGAACAGGAACCACCTTTGGAGGACATAAATTCTCCCAGTGGTCATGTGAGCACACATGTGAAGCTATTCCTGTTTCTGCACACACCTTCAAATAGTCACACATATGTTGAGCATACATTCCATCACGTCCACAGGCCTTTACACACACACAGTAAACTGCATGTTTGCCCGTCAGACATAAATGTGGTACAAATCAACAATGTTTTCATTGATTACACCTGATTAACTTGATAAAAATATACTACACAGTATGGTATTCAAAGTGTTTATTTGTGGAAAAAGTATTATACAACAATTTACATGTATGTAAAACGCCATAGCGCTTCCTGGTGGCCAACGTTTTTTAAATTTTGCACAGACCTCTTGGGCCAAGAGACAAATAGGTGTACCAAGTTTCCGATCTGCCTTAATTAACCCTATATAAAAGCTGCTGAAAGCTGATTGGTCGATGGTGGCCATGTTTTTAAAAATATCCTCATATACCTTGATGGCACCTTGGACAATGACGGTGCATGAAAAATATCAAGTCGATCGGACAAACAGTTCCATAGTTAGAGCCATTTTATTTTTGTAATTATTACAGTGCCACCAAGAGGCAATGTGTGCAATATTTTAGTCCTCAGACTGAACTCATACATACGTTTACCAAATTCTGTGATAATACCTCAATCCGTTGAAAAGTTATAACCGTTTTGGTCAAATGGACACGGCCACTATGAACGTTTTGGCGTACCGTTTGACAATACATCAGAATTTAAAAACTCCTTTGATACCTTTTCAAATTGGGACTCTGCTGAATCTTTCAGCACTGGTTTGGTTCCGATCGGGCAAATGGACAAAGACAAGTTCGTTTTGAATTTTCCCTATTGGAACAAATACAATAGGCTTCCTGCACCTTTGGTGCTTGGACCCCTAATAATAAGAAAATTGGAACAAATACAGTAGAGTTCCTGCATCTTTAGTGCTTGGACCCCTAAATATGAGAAACTCAGTCTCTCAGTTGTGAGAAACTCAGTCTTTGAAACATCACAGTCTTTAAACGGGTTTACACTGGTGGGGATTTTGATTAATCCAAGTGACTCAAGTCTTTTGAATCCATTTGCAAAAAAGATTTATCCACTAATTAGTTTGGTGACCATTTCTGCAGATTATATTTTAGACCAATAGGTGGTCACAAATGAGTGACTTTTATGTTATGAGTGAGTCATTGAATCTTTTTGATTTATAAATAATTTACCAACAAAACAATTGAATTGAACAAGAATGATTTGCTTACTAAAGATTAATTCAAAAATACAGATTTGTTAACCAAAGAAACACCATTAGTCTAGAGAATGACAGTAGTGCAGAAAGTAAGATGTGCTTGATACTTTGGCTTTCTTTGTTTGGAAGTTCTTCCGCTGGTGAAGGTGATAGGCCTATAACTTTTATTTGTCTGAAACACAAGTTATTCAATGTTGTTTACTTGTTTGAACTGAATTGTGTGAACTGTTGAATATATGAGTGACATTTTGGATGTCTCTGTCATTTGACGCACACAATCCAGGTTATGTAGCATCTACTAACTAATTCAGCACTACTCAACACACAGCCAGCGGGCCACATGCGGCCCTCGAGCAATCTTTTGAGGCCTGCATTATGATATCATCATCAGCAGACTAACAAATCTGTATGAATTGTGTGATGTCCATTTTCCTGACTATTTACGCTAGTTCTCTACATTGCTGAATCTTGTTTGAGAGGAAATTCAACTGAAATAGGATGTTACAAATAAATATTAATAATTAAATAAAAAATTAAATAAAATATGTGAGCATGGCTATTGTTATGAGAGTGGCGGCTGGTCTGTGCGTGCGTTAATACACAGTACATGTGCACTCGTACAAATGCTTTATAGTGATCTACTTCAACGCAAAATTCTAAGTGGGGTGAACAAATCTTTATCAAGACTTTATCACTGGAGGACTTTTGGTGCTAATTTTGGATAAATCACTCTTGTTTTTGAACAAATTTCTGGTATGTACAGGGTTGGGAGGGTTATTTTTTAAATGTATTCCACTACAGATTACAGAATAAATTCTGTAAAACGTAATTTGTAAGATTACTCATGGTCAGTATCTTATTCAAAATACTTTGGATTACTTCTTCAGCACTGGTAGATATTTTCTCTTGAATACACTTCAATACATTGTCTGAAAAACCTAAATATCTTATGCAGAGTTGTTTCTAAAACAAGATAAATCAAATTGATATTGTTTTAAGGATTTTTTTTAAATATATTTTCAGGAAAACAATGGAACAATTATTATCAAAAATTTCTTTTTTGCCCTACTTGTCTTACTAGAAAAAAAGAAATCTAATGATCTAACATGAATTTTGATTAAAATAAATGTGATCGTGCCTGGTAACATGTGCATGTAAAATGGCTAGAAATATAATTTTAGCTTAGCATAAAGATGACAATTAACATAAGGTTTTATTTCTATTTCTTCGAATAGAAGAATTCTTTAGAAGAATATCTCAGCTCTGTTGGTCCATTCAATGCAAGTGCATTGTGGCCAGATCTTTGAAGCTCCAAAAGCAATTAATACGATTCTAGAGGTTAATTCTATATCTTCAGATGTGATATGATAGGTGTTGGTGATAAACAGATCAAAATGTAATATATAAATAATAATATATTAATAATATATATATTATTTATATATATTTATATTAATATATAAATGACAAACTATGTGTTGCTGTCTTCTGGCATTTTGGCAGCAAAGCACTTTTGTGCTATGAAAAATCAGACGAAAATAGTGATAAAAATAAAGAGACAAGGTAATTATACAAGAGAAATGATATGAAATAACCAAATGATTTGTTATTTTAATATTTATTTTAAACGAAAAGATACATGGCAAATTGATGTTTAGCTTAGTTTTGCCCCATTGTTGAATGTTTTTTTTTTAATTAGACAATAATTTGATAATGGGTATATATATATATATATATAAACACACACACACGCATTTAAGCAATATCACATGAGAAAGAGTGCTATTTGGCCCTACATCTGATTTAGGGCTATATACAGAGGTGTAGTAGTAAAAAAAGAGGTGGGTAAACTATAAATTCTGGTGGACCACGACGTGGTCACCCGGTAAGGTGGGCCACTGCCTACCGGTGTATGTGTATCCTGATGACATCGCTATAGGCTATCATTTGATGGTACTACCAAGGGTATCACTGGTTGTTCCCTCATCATAGGTCACACAATCACTATTTAATTCATACATTAATCTAAGTTCTTGTTAAAGAGACCCAAGAAGGAATAATATGGTTGAAATCTATAAAGTTTACTAAATGACAAAACAGAGAGAACAAAAATATTTAAGAGAGATAGAGAGGGAGGCTTATATCCAGGGCTTCCAATGCAATGCACTTCTACATAATGATTAGGGATTTGGGATTATTTTCATAGTCGATTAATCTGTTGAATATTTTCTCGATTAATCAATTAGTTGTTTGGTCTATAATATGTCAGAACAATGTGGATCAGTGTTTCCCAAAAGCCCAGGAGGATGACGTCCTCAAATGTCTCGTTTTGTCCACAACTCAAAGATATTCAGTTTACTGTCACAGAGGAGAGAAGACACTAGAACATATTCACATTAACAAGCTGGAATCAAATAATTTTTTACTTTTGTCTTAAAAAATGACTCAACCCGACTAATTGATTATCAAAATAGTTTAGATAGTAAAATAGTGCAGATTAACGACAGAAGAATGAATCTGGTGCCACATATTTTTAAAAAAAATTGCCGGATATCCATTTTTACATGAGACGTTTGGGCTAGTGAGTGACGGATGAATCTTGATGCAGTCTGCTGCTTCCTGCTGATTGGTCAACACTGACAGTAATGCAGCCAGGGTTTCCCATACGTTCATTTATTTGTGGCGGCCCGCCACAATATCAACGCTGACCGCCACACATTGATTTTCGATTTATTTTTTATTTTTTACTAAGCCTATTTAAAATCGTATTTGATTGCAGAGAGCCGTAGCGCATTCGCGCAGCACTAGGCTACCTCTCGCTCGTCCCTCTCTCTCTCTCTCTCTCTCTCTCTCTCTCACCCGTACCTCTCGCGCTCTCTCTCCGTCATGGAATACCGCTGCATAAATCTGTCCAACACAGCACTGTCAGTTATTACTTATTAGCCAGCATGCAAGGAGCCTAGCTAATAAGGAGAGCTAAGTTATTGTTAGAATACAGCTGGATTTTTGAGGTCAGCACGCTGTATATAGCTGGTAGTAGTCAATATCGATGCACGTGCATGGGAAACACTGGCAGCAGCGCATTATGAAAGACATCGTCTTAGGTTTAACAACCTATGAAACTAATAATGAACAATATGAAACTAAAATGACATAAGCTTAATTTAAAATGGCTTAGGAACTATCTATTTAGAGGTGGATAAACGCAATTTAGAGGTGGATAAACCCACTTTGCAGGTGGGTAAACGCTATTTCCGAATTTTGGGAGGTGCGTAAACGGCGTTTACGTGCGTTTAGCCTCCACTACATCCCTGGCTATATAGCATGATTGCGAGTGTGATATTTCTTATATACAACAGTTCAATGAACAAGTACATTTAGAAAAATTTGGAAAAATTGAGTACAGTCACAAAAAACGCATTTGTGCTTGGAACTACTTTCTTATGTGACGGATCAGAATCTGCCATTGCTGGTTCAAACCAAATGATGTGTCCAAGCCTCTAAAAACATAACTTTAGAACTAATAGTATCACAGCTTGGGCTGTTTCTAACATGTTATTGGAGAAAGGATGTGTGTGAGAGAGAGAGCGAGAGAGTGAGAGAGAGAGAGAGAGAGAGAGAGAGAGAGAGAGAGAGTGAGAGAGAGAGAGAGAGAGAGAGAGAGAGCCGGAGCATTTGCGATCACCTGTTGATGATGCTGTAGTCTGTTAGTCAGCTTTCTGAAGAAAATTTAATTTGAAATGCATCCTATTTTCTCAGTGGAAAAATTGCTGTTCAAGCGGGGGTATTCCTCCCTTATTGCGATAGCCTATGCTCAAGAGTCATTCACTATAGAAACCGCCATTTTTCCTTTCCAATGTGGGAAGTCCGGTAAGAGGTAAACCCATTGAGTAATTAATCAGTCTATTGTGTCTCTCAGCTGTGATGAGCCTTAATGCTAAAGTTGTTAGTTTAAAGCCTAATTTTCTAGCTTTAGTAGTGTAATAGTAAAACGAGTGATCACAGAAGTGCTGTTGAATATAAACAGTGAGTGAAGCTGACTCTCTTCATGGCACCAACTTGCTCATATTACACACAAATGCCTCCACCTGCTGGCTAAAATATGTAATGTCACAAAATTAAATGTAAAGAGACACATCTTTTAACACATCTGCATGGCTCTTACAATTTAGTTTAGAATGGCATGAATGCAAGCGGAGTGATAAACACAGTGAAGTGTCCGAGTGCTGGGTGTCAGACCATCAGTACACATGGATTGTATCTCATCCAATCAGATTCGAGGACTGGAACTAACTGTTATATATATATATATATATATATATATATATATATATATATATATATATATATACACACACACACACACACACACACACACACACACACTCACAGTTGAAGACAGAAGTTTATATATACTTTAGCCAAATACATATAAATAAATAAAAACTCAATACATATAAAAATTTTAACAATTCCTGAAATTTTATTGTAGAAAACATTCCCTGTCTTTGGTAAGTTAGGATCACTACTTTATTTTAAGAATGTGAAATATCAGAATAATAGATTAGAGAATTATATATTTCAGCTTTTATTTCTTTCATCACATTCCCAGTGGGTCAGAAGTTTACATACACTTTAATAATATTTGGAAGCATTAACTTTACATTGTTTAACTTGGGTCAAACATTTTGGGTAGCCTTCCACAAGCTTCTCACAATTTGTTGCTGGAATTTTGGCCCATTTCTCCTGACAGAATTGGTGTAACTGAGTCAGGTTTGTAGGCCTCTTTGCTCGCATATGCTTTTTCAGTTCTGCCCACAAATGTTCTATCAGTTTGAGGTCAGGGCTTTGTGATGGCCACTCCAATATCTTGACTTTTTTGTCCTTAAGCCATTTTGCCACAAATTTGGAGGTATGCTTGGGGTCATTGTCAATTTGGTAGAATCATTTGTGCTTCGAGCTTTATCTTCCTGGCTGATGTCTTGAGATATTTCTTCAATATATCCATATAATTTTCCTTCCTCATGATGCCATCTATTTTTTGAAGTGCACCCCCACAAGATGATACTGCTACCCCCATGCTTCATGGTTGGGATGGTGTTCTTTGACTTGCTCGCCTCACCCTTTTTCCTCAAGTTTTGTTTCATCAGACCAGAGGACATTTCTCCAGAAAGTAAGATCTTTGTCCCCATGTGCACTTAGTCTGGCTTTTTTATGGTGTTTTTGGAGCATTGGCTTCTTCCTTGCTGAGTAGCATTATAGGTTATGTTGATAAAGGACTCGTTTGACTGTGTTGACAATATATACTTGTCTACCTGTTTCCTCCAGCATCTTCACAAGGTCCTTTGCTGTTGTTCTTGATTTGCACTTTTCGCACCAAACTACGTTCATCTCTAGGACACAGAATGTGTCTCCTTCTTGAACAGTATGATGGCTGCGTGGTCCCATGTTGTTTATACTTGCGTACTATTGTTTGACAGATGAACATTGTACATTCAGACATTTGGAACTTGCTCCAAATTTCTTTTGATTTTCCCATGATATCAAGCAAAGAGGCTCTGTGTTTGAATGTAGGCCTTAAAATACATCCACAAGAACACCTTCAAGTCAGTACACCTCCTATCAGAAGCTAATTGGCCAATTGTCTAAAGGCTTGTCATCATTTTCTGGAATTTTCCAAGCTGCTTAAAGGCACAGTTAATTTAGTGTGTGTAAACTTTTGACACACTGGAATGACAACTGGAATAATGATATAGTCAATTAAAAGTGAAACAATCTGTCAGTAAACAACTGTTGTAAAAATTACTTGTGTGATGCACAAAGTAAATGCTATAAATGACATGCCAAAACTATAGTTTGCTAATATGAAATCTGTGGAGTGGTTAAAAAATGTGTTTTAATGACTTCAACCTAAGTGTATGTAAACCTCTGACTTCAACTGCATATACTGTATATATATATATATATATATGTAGATGGATGGATGTATGGATGGATGTTAGGGATTCTTCAGAACCAGGGTAGGAAAACAATGTGCTAGCTTCACCATACAAGTTTTTCTGGTGAACAGCATAGCTAGCTGGTCTAAGCTGATCTTTTCAGCTGGGTCTTTAGTGGTCTAGTAGTCCTTGTGGTTTAGAAGCTCCGTTGAGATATCTTAGTACAGATTTTCCTAAATGTTCTCTCCTCTCCTTTTTTTAACTGGATGCTCATTCAAAGTGTGCAGAGTTTGGTTAATCTGTCATCCCTCTGCTTTTTCCTGTTAGAACACAATTAGCTGTTTAATCTCAAATGCTGTTATCTTTGGGGTGATCACTGCGGTTGTAATGAATGTCTCTTATACTCTGTGCCTCTGGAGTGATCTGGATATTCAGTACCAAGGCATCAGTCATGCCATATTGTGACATAAAGAATTACACTGCAGAGAAAAGTCTCTCTCTCTCATATTCCCTCTTCTCCAAATTGTGTAGGTGTGTGCAGGTGACATTTTATCCAGTTTGAGACCATGAGGAGATGGCAGTGTATATTCACAGAGCTTCTCCTCCATTAAGCTGCGTTTCACTGGCCCTTTTCAGGCCAAGACTGATCAGGAATCAGGTTTAGTGTTAAAACCGTCAGTAGGCCAGCTAAAGCGAGACCTGTAATTGGATCACTGTGTGGGATACAACTTGATTTTAATGAATACCTCAGTCACAACCCACAGATATATGAATAGTTTGTCTGCTCATCCACTGGATCAGCAGGACATTTGTAATTAGCATTTAAGTAGTGGTCTCGACTTTTGCCATGAAATAGTGAGAAAGGGTGTTGGAGAGACATCTTAAATAGGTAATATCATATGTATATTGTTTAATCAGTTTTTTTTCCCCCTGAGGTCCACATCAAAATGTCATAATTTAACTGTTTAAACACTTTTCACACACTCTCTGACACTTGGACAATGTTCTGAATGAAATATTCATTTATATTGCTCCTATGTGAGAATTATTCTTTATTTTAAACAGCACCAAAGCACATGATTTTAGTGAGTTTGGGAATAGGATTTCTACATTTTCATGTGTAGCTGGAATGCAAATATGGGATACAATGAATCTATAGGCCTAAAGTATTCAAATGACCATATTAGCAGAGGTTCTTCACAATGGCTTAAAAATAGACTGTATCATTGTAAAGTGATGGTAATAACATGGTATTTTTATTTAAATTATGTTATTTAAATTATATTCTAAGGTATCTGAAGTATTTCAGTACTCCAAGTTATTTTCCATTATCTAAGCATCTGTAGCATTTTGAATTTGAATGTTTTTAGATTTTTAGTTTAGTTTATAGGGATAGTTCACCCAAAAATGAAAATTCTCTCATCGTTTCCTCAACCTCATGCCATCCCAGATGTGTATGACTTTCTTTCTTCTACAGTACACAAATAAATATTTTTAGAAGAATATCTCAGCTCTGTAGGTCCATACAATGTGAATGGTGGCCAGAACTCTGAAGGTCCAAAATATCACATAAAGGCATCACAGAAGTAATCCATTCCAACTCCAGTTGTTTAATCAATGTCTTGAGTATTCTTTTAATTTGATACTTTCTTCACAAAAAATAACTCTCTGAAGTTTATGGAAGTATACTGTGGTAAAAATTAAACATATTTTAAATGCTATTATATAGAGAGAGTATATCAAATGTGGGTAGAGTAGCAAAAAATGTTACTCAAGTAAAAGTACAATTACTTTAAAAATAATTACTCAAGCAGAAGTAAAAGTAATAATGTTAATAATTAATTGAGTAAGAGTAAGACTCTATCCAATTAAAAGAATACTCAAGTAGCAGGTAACTAGATACTTTTACATATAATAATGTACGTTTACTTCCATATTCAATTACATAATATACATTTAACATGTATTACATAAGTCAATACATAATAATAATAATAATTCCGTACAAAGTTATTCCATACATAGTCTAATTTTTTTATTTTAGATTAAATCTTAATAGTAAATAATATTTTTTCAGTTTCAACTTTCCGTTTCAGCCAAGAATTTTTATTTCTGTGCATCACTAGATATTAGGCAGAATGTTAGCCTCAGTCACCATTTACTTTCATTACAACTTTTACCATACAATGACTGAGGCTAACGTTCTGCCAAACATAATATTTTGTGTTTCACAGTGGAAAGAATTCCATACAGGTATGGAACAAAAGAACATTCATGAGAGATTCAAGCTTGTAGTACCACCTGTTTACTTCAGAGGGCAGTAAGAGAAATTTCAGCTGTGTGAGCAACGCGCAGTTTATTACAGTGAACAAAACATTAACAACTCTTCAGCGGACACACAACATAAACGTGCGAACTAAGGGATCTCGAGATGTGTTTAAAGATTGAGTATTAAACTATATTTAACTTAACACAGTGACCTAAACATTTTACTTTTATGATGCAACACACCCGAGACGCGACACAAGCATGTCTGACGCAGGTCGTATGGTCTTTACCTCACAAATATTTAATTACCAACAAGGTTAAGGAGGCGTCCTTAAAACTGTTACACCGTTTTTACCCAGTCAATCTTTATTTAAGAAACATGCTCCCTGAAATAGATCCACTTTGCTCCTTCTGTAATGCTGTATATGAATCTGCCCCCTCACCTTTTTCGGGAATGTGTCCACGCTGTAGTATTTTGGAGAAAATTTTGTTTTGTTTGTTTGTACTTACCTCTATTTTAACTAGTTTTTCTTTGCTTTATAAAGACATTTTATTTGGTTTTCACAGTTTTGATAACTTAAGTTAATATTTTCTGATTAATCTGTTTATTTTTCTTGCCAAGATTTTTGTACATAAGTGTAAATTTATGTCTATAAAACCCCTATTTGCACTTTTTTGTAAAGACTTAAAATATTATTTAAATACTCTTTGTACCTCCAACAACTCCAAAGCATTGAAAACCATTGCACTGTGTAATGAATATAATGTCTTGGCATTATTGTAAAATATATTTGTAGTATTGTGTATTATGTATACCCCTGGCTTGTTTCTAAAAAAAAAAAAATTGTTTTCTAAAGCCACTTTTTGAATGGTCTTATCAATGATTAACTCTTCTATGTAATGTAATGCATTTTAATTATCTGAATATTTTTTATTTTATATATATATATATATATATATATATATATATATATATATATATATATATATATATATATATGTAATGTTGGATGTGGGAAGCAGGAGAAGGCAGACGGATGGTTAGGATCCAAAAGCGGCTTTATTATAAATAACAAACAATTAAACACAAAGAAAAGTCCACGATGGGAAAAAAACTAACACTGACACAAAAGAAGGACCACACAGCTGAAGAACATAAACGAAGGGCAGGAAACAGGGCCATAGGAACGACATGTAACCATACAACGAACGACAAAGGAAAAGGAAAACAACAGGGCTTAAATACACAGACACAATGAAGACTAAACGAGACACAGGTGAGAACAATAGGCCTTTATCACAGTGCTCGTGTCGTCACTTCCAATGGCGGATAGTAGCGTAAAGCGACTTCCGGTTTAGTCTGTAGCAATGGCGGTGAGCACAGCGAGGAATTGTTGTTGCGTTCCTAAATATTCTAATAGTTCAACTAAACAGCCGTATCTCAGTTTCCATTCTTTTCCAACCGATGAAAAGCGAAGAAATGTGGATTCATGCTATTCGGCGGGATGAAGGCAAAAGTTTTGCAGTTTTAAAAGGGAGTACGTACGTGTGCGGGAAACACTTCACAGAGTCTGACTACTCGTCAACAGCCGATCGTAAACGCTTGAAACGTGGAGTTATACCGTCCAGGTTCGAATGGAACAACTGGGGGAGTGTTCGCCCAAAACGATCCGATGTGCTAGATAAGGTAACTTTAAAGCGCCAACATTGCAGTGAATCAGAGATCAGTGATGAACAGCCTGTAGTCTATTACGGACCCGTCCCACCCACAGACCATGACTACTCAACACCTCCGTGTCCAGGTCTTTTGGATGCTGCAGCAGAGAGAATTAGAGAGCTGGAGGTTGAAGTGCGAGCTTTGTCTGTCTCCTGCATTCAAATAAATAGACTTTGTCTCAGTCGAGTAATCATAACATGGGCAAATTGTCGTACTCACATTAAATATATCTGCCAGGAACTTCTCTCGTAGACCTGCAGACACGCGACAGCAATAAAGAAAAAACTCATCAATAAGCTGAAGCTTTCTGTTAGGGCTTGGTCCTGAACCGTCTCTAGACCATGTCTCTGCCTTAGACCCATACACAAGGTTCGATGCTGATGGTTCTATTGATGCCCAGAAATTCCTGAAAATCTTCTCTGAGGGAAAGCGCGTGTAAAATCGGAAGTCGTCATCCGAGAGACAAAGTCTATTTATTTGAATGCTCCTCAAACCTGCTCATGTGTCGATTCAGGGACCCTTACCGTGCATTCACATCAGAGGCGGCGAGAGCGTTAAATCGACCAGAAGTCATTCATTTTCAATGACAGCAAGCGTCTCTCGGCGGCGAGAAGCGGCGTGGCGAGACTTGGGCGGTGTGGGCGTCAGATGAAAGTTCAAGTGCAGTCAACATTATGGTAATGAGCTGTGACGCGGTTCGCTTTTTCATCGGTTGGAAAAGAATGGAAACTGAGATACGGCTGTTTAGTTGAACTATTAGAACATTTAGGAACGCAACAACAATTCCTCGCTGTGCTCACCGCCATTGCTACAGACTAAACCGGAAGTCGCTTTACGCTACTATCCGCCATTGGAAGTGATGACACGAGCACTGTGATAAAGGCCTATGATGAGTGCAGGCAGTGAGGGAGGAATTGTGGGAACTGTAGTTTTTTAGACAAAGACAAGTGAAAGGGAGCGGACAACAAGGAAAACGTGACATGGAACGGGATAAGTGACATGTGAAACAGAAAACACAGGGCAGACAACACGGAAACGTGACTATATATATATATATATATATATATATATATATATATATATATATATATATATATATATATAAATTCTTTTTATATTTAAAGATAACTATGTATAATTATTTCATCATTATATATTGAATTATTGTTATATATCTCTGCAAATATTTTATGTGCGATTAATTGCGATTAATTAATCGGGGCACCAAGTAATTCATTCGATTAAAAATGTTAATCAATTGACAGCCCTAATTATATTATATTATATGATGTTAAAGAGTGTTTATAGATTATATGTGGTGAATCCTTATTATAATTGTGTGATGTGGTATGTGATGAGTGGGCAGAGCATCAGCTTTAAAAGGCCTCCTGATATTTTCTGTCATTAGTAATTGTTCTGATCCTTGCTGTGGTTTTAAATTTTGTAATTTTGATTTTTCATACTATATTACATTTCACTTTGTACTGTATATATGTTTGCACAACTTTCACTCAGTTTTTGCACTTTTGGGAACACCTTGCACTGTTCAATAAACACCTTGTGGCTGAGCCATCTTTTTGTATTTTAAAAACTTTAAAAGTGCCTTTGCCACACAACCCATTCAGATCATACAATTGGATTTATGAAGCCATCATTCTCTTTCAGGCTTTGGTATCAAAGCCCTCTGTGTTTACATCTTTCTCTTTCTGACTGCACTTCTTTTGTCAGCGGACATTGTCTCTTTGATATCCTTCACATCATCTTAGGGACAAATTGCTTTGAGGGTCCAATCTGTATTTGTATGGCTTTGAAATCCCATTTTCCTTTGCACCCAAACATTCTAAATCAGAATATCAATCAAGGTCCGAGCCAAGCCAGCTGTATGTTTTAAATAACATATCCCAGAGTAACACATTTAATCTCAAATTAAAGAATATATATAGATTTTTTTTTAGTTTATGCTGTTTGTGATAATGGCAATAACAGAGATCCAAACCAGAGAAGTGCAGCTGTGCCCAGCCAATACCACAGTGCAGTCCTGTATTTTTGTCTTAAAAATGAGACTGGTGTGTGTTATTGTTTGTTATATAACAGTTACTGTAGTTCTGGCCCACTAATCTAAATGGTGTTCAAGAGTGATGATATTTAGTCTAACAACACTGTGACACTTCACTGTTTGTTCCTAACATTAGATTTATTCTTAACCTGTTACAGAAATGACTTTCCTTCTTTTGGGGAACACAAAGGCAGATGTTAGGTAGAATAACTACCTCAGTCACCATTCACTTTTAAAAAAACATGACTGGCTACATTTTTGGAAAATGATATTATTGCAGCAAGAGGTGAAAAAAAGGTTTAAGGTTACAAAATCTTTTTTAAGGTTACTGATCTATTGAGTTGTAAATCACCAAAACCTCCCACCTAGCCTAAATCTTACACCTAAACCTAACTGATAGTGCCATAATAAGCAAACGTGAGATGAAATATATAATTGCTGAAACAGCCATGTCATTTTGTGGTGCTTCTATGAAACCTTTGTCTCTTGCAGTGTTGGGAAGGTTACTTTTGAAATGTATTCCACTACAGATTACAGAATACAAGCTGTAAAATGTAATTTGTAACATATTTCATTAGCTTACTCAAGGTCAGTAACGTATTCTAAATACTTTGGATTACTTCTTCAGCACTGGTATATTTTTTCACTTGTTTTGACAATAAAAACTCTGCCAGTACAGTAAAACAAAATAGACATGTTAAAATACATTCTCTGAAAAAACAAAATATCTTATGCAGTGTTGTTTCTAAAACAAGATACATCAAATGAATCTTGTTTTAAGGATTTTATTTATATTTTTACAGGACAAAAATACAAAAATTATTATCAAGAATATAATTTTTTCCCTAATATCAAAGGTCTTACTAGAAAAAGAAATCCAACGTGAGATCCAACGTGAATTTTCTTGATTTAAAGATATGATCGTGTCTGGTAACATGTGCATGCAAAATGGCTAGAAATAGCATTTTAGCTAAGCGTAAAGCTGACAGTTTACACAAGTTTTATTTCTAATTCTTCTGCTCCAAACTTACTTACTTCTCTGTCTGCTCGTATAAATGTAACACATCGTAAGAAAGTGTTTCACAGCTGTTCAAATGCACTTTAGATCATTTATATGTATAAATGTCTTCCACCTGAAAGGACCACATTTTCAATGAAACAAATGACAATAAAAAACGTAATAATTTTTGAATGTAACTGTATTCTAATTACCAATTATTTAAATTGTAACTGTAGTGGAATACAATTACTTATATTTTGTATTTTGTTACTCCCCAAACCTGCTCATGTGTCGACTCAGGGACCCTTACTGTGCGTTCACACCAGAGGCGGCGAGAGCGTCAAATCGACCAGAAGTCATTCATTTTCAATGACAGCCAGCGTCTCTCGGCGGCGAGAAGCGGCGTGGCGAGACTTGGGCGGTGTGGGCGTCAGATGAAAGTTCAAGTGCAGTCAACATTATGGTAATGAGCTGTGACGCGGTTCGGCGGCAACCTATTGGAATATAGAAGTGCTCCGCTCTAGCAAAGTCTAGAGAACACAACCGTGTAAACTTTGGTTCCCACCAAACATTAGTTCCGAAGATAAAATGGAGGAGAAAATAATTATTGCTGTGGCGGGTTTCCCAGTAATATATGATCTGTCCCTGTTTTCTTACAGGGATATAAAACAACCAAGACCACAGTTATTATTACAAATGTATTTTATTTTGATAACAAACAACTATAATTTTAATTACTTTCTGCCATCGATCGATTTCTTATTTTCACATTTTAAAGAGTTCATGAGGATACACGCTACTTGTGATAGGTCGGCAAAAAGTAAATGGTCAACATGTCTGGATGTTTAAATTGCGGCCCCTTTAAATATTGTTCACAAAACAAAGCATTCTGAACAAACGTTGCTGCCTATTTCAACTACATCAGAGCGTCCACGAGCGTCCTTGAGCGTTGAAGGCAGGGCAGCCACAGCTAATATTGACTCTCTCGCCGCTTCTGGTGTGAACGCACGGTTACAGGACTCGTACCCCGGTCGTTGATCACAAGTGCAACACACTATAAGTTTGATCATGCACGAACAAGCTTATATATGTAGTTATGTAATGCAAATGTTAAAATGTATTGCCTTACAAGTCATGTGCTATAGTAAAAGTGTTTAGATGTCAAAATATAGCATTGTGTGAGCAATAGGGTAAAAAGTGTGTGTTTATGAGCTGATAATCTGCCATTTTACTTGTGATTTGTATGAAAGGAAATAAAAGTAATTTTTGTTTGAGTGTCTCCAGTGTTTATTGCACCAGGAAACTGCCGCATACAACAAGCCACATTTTTGTGAAAATGTAGGTATAGTGAAATGTTTCTACAGTATTAGCACAGGTAGCAAAGATGCAGTGAAAGTGAATGGTGTCTGAAACATAAAAATATATAAATAACTCACACGGGTTTGGAACAACATTATGGTGAGTAAAGTGATGACAGAATTTCATTTTTGGGTGAACTATTGCTTTAAATAGTACAGAGCAAGATGTAAGTGATTTTTGTGGGTGTGAGGAGATGTCAGAATGGTGCTGGGCTGTTTGCCACTGGGAATGTGTTTGGAAGGGCAGGCTATAAAGGCAGACATGGTCTTTTTGATTACAGAATTGTAATTTGAGGGAACACTGTGTCTCACCAACACGCTGATGGCAAGGTAACTGACAGCTGTCTCTCTCTCTCTCTCCCCATCCCTCTCACTTCCTTACCACCATTTGATCAAGAGAGCATTCTTGTTGCCAAGCAACAGGTGTGTAAATCTGTGTGTATATGCATTTGTGTGTGTGTGTGTGTGTGTGTGTGTGTGTGTGTGTGTGTGTGTGTGTTTTACCCAGAGACATTTTTAGAACAGAACAGAACAGGCTGAGTTGCAGTGCCAATCCATGATTATTTTTCTGCTGTGGTACTTGGCTGTTTCCATCTCTCCTTTTTAAGAGAGACAGAAAAGAGCTTATTGCCCTTCTGACCATAAAGCCTTCTAGCTGTGTTCATCTGATACACAACAATTAAGAGACTCTCCCAACTCACTTTGGCAGTGCTCTGATGTCCAGATGTGTGTTTATCTGCCAGTTATTATTCTATGTACTGCAGATGTACAGTACATGGCCCAGACCCATTGGACTGTTTTGGGTCAGGCCCCAACACCCAAAATTTGTGCCAACATCACAATGCATGCAAGTCGACACATAAGCTGCAAGTGTCATAGAAGCACCACAAAATATCATGATTGCTTCAGCAATTGCATTTTTTATGTCACATATGTTTTTTATGGCACAATCATGTAGATTTAGGTTTAAGGTTTAGGGTAGGGAGGTCAGTTTTTCAGAAGTTTCTGGACAAGGCTGATTTAATATATCTAATGTATCTGTGAGCATCTCTTTGGCTTTAATCCCCATAGACCCTATTGGTCCACTTTTCCTGGAAATATGTGAATAGACTAAGTGAGCCTACCATCAGTAAATTATGAAAACCCACAGTGAGAGTGCTGCTACATTTCAAAGACTTTGACTGCCTACTGCTGTACAAAGTTAAACAAATCAAGGTCAGTTCTAACAGTGTTGCTCATTATTGTGCACCAACGTGAAACAAATGCATGCAAACAAGTCAGAACACAGAAAACATCTAAATAAAGACTGGAGGTTTGCTAAAATGGGGTTACTAAGTATATCCCCAGTGCTCAGATGCAATGAGGGTTGATTTACTAATGCATTACTGAACATATGGAGTATATGTGTGAATCTTCACTGGCCTTAAAGTTCAATCCGATTACAATTCAAAGGGTAACAATTAAATTACGAAACAGTTCTCGATGCATCATGAGACATCTTGTCACGATACATCTAATACACTCAGTATGAAATAGTATTAAATTATTAATTTAGAATTAATCGATCGGTAACCTATAACTATAACCACAACTTTTGCTAGTCCAGGATGGTTACATAAGATATCTGCTTCTCTGAGAGTGCAGATGTGAGCTTCTCCTTTCCTCAGCAGAGTTAATAGTAAAGCGACACAAGTAGTGGGGTTGCTGCTTAAGAAATCAAGCATCTCTTATGCATGCTGATAAGATGAGCGCAATGATGGATTACGATATATATATATATATATATATATATATAATTGTTAATTTTAATTGTTTTTGCGATGTCTTTAAGAAGCATGTCAATAAGTATGTCTCGGATGCCAGCAGATGTCTTTGAGACATGATTTAGATGATTTAGACAGGCTGCGTCAAACTGCATGTACCCTTCCCCAATGCCTCATAAAATCGTCATAAACATTTTAGGTGACGTGTATCAAGCATGGGAGCAGGCCGTGCCAGCCGCGCCTTTTCTCTCACTATGTTTCTCGCTTAGAGTCAAAACGGCTGGAGCCATCTTAACGCTATCACACGCATTGGGGAAGGCGTTCTTTTCCAACTCATATTCTTTCAGGGGGAAAAGACCCCATGGAGACCACCACCTGCCCAGGCTGGGGGGATGTAAAGAGTGGTGGAATACGTCACATGGGTTTCCAGGCGACATGTGGGGATGTCACGGTGTTAGAACCTACCTGCTGCAAGGGAGGAGTTGCTACAAACACGGCGACCGAGGGGCAGCGGGAACTGCTCAAGGGAGACGCGGATCCGCCCATAGGGGGACCGCACCATGGAAAATACACACAGGGGGCTTAATTTACTCAAGGGCCCATCCTGTGGAGTAGTTGTAGTAGTTGGTCTGGTTAGCCCACTGGGTCATCGACGCCATCTCCCTGGCCTACAAGACCCAGGCCGTGCCCGCCTCCTTGTGGGTTCGAGCACACACGACGAGAAGTGTGGCATCCTCTTGGGCACTGCCCAATGGCACCTCCCTAGCAGACATCTGCAGAGCAGCGGGCTGAGCAACACCCAATACCTTTGCGAGATTCTATAATCTCAGGGTTGAGTCGGTCTCATCCCGTGTTTTATCAGGTCTGAGCTGGTAGAATTCGGTAAAGCAGAACATCTGACCGGGTATACCGTGTAGGGCCTTGCCCCACTGAAAATGGCAGCAGAGACAGCATGGCCCTTGGTTCTATGATCAAAGGTGAGACATTGAACTTGGTTTCCCAGAATGCTTCGCAGCCAGACGGAAGTCCCGCCCATAGACTCAATCTCAGACGTCATTGGTCAAAAGCGGCCTATGACCGATAACGTCATCTTCTTAACAAAACTAGCGCTTACACCTACAGCCTCGCTGCGCTCTAAAGAGACATATCTACACAAAGGAATTTCCCTCCTTCTGGACAAAGAGAGACCACGTTTTTCTAAACCTCACCATTTGGCCATGGTAGAGTAAGATGAACTTAGCTCTGTTCCAGTGGTGTAGTGAACTTAACCGGTTCATTTCATCTTCACTGTGAGACAACAGTGAATTTATTTAGAAAACGGAAAAGGCGGCCAGCTTCCCTTCTCAATCGTTTTCTATCAACGTTGACAACCTTCCACGTTTCTTGCGATCACCCGAGAAACAAAGCAGAGACGCGTCTTTTCGCTGACGAGCGTGAGACCAAGGACCGAATCCAGATTGTTTTCTCCTGACCGCTCAATGCAACAAGAATTCAACAGACAACCCTGCTGAAATCACACAGGATTTCACAAGTAAGGCTTGATATCTGGGCAGATTTATTTTAGAGACTGTGACTTTCTTATAAACCTAAATCATATATTTGTTCACTGAATGTTTGATGTTTTGTTTACATTTGTATGTTAACTGCGATCGCTGAACGTTTGATGTTTTGTTTACAACTGTACATTTAACTACGATCGCTGATTTCTGTTTGGAGTTATGAGATCGTCATTTTGGGGGAAATGTTAGTTTATTGAGTGATCTGAATCAACGGTTCAATCGCGCTGTTACCAGCGTGTCTCCTCTGTTAAATTGCATGAAACCCTTCGCTCTTTCCCTCTCTCTCTCACACACACTGAAATTCGCGGAGCGAGCAGCACCACGGTTTATGTATGAATCAGGCTGGTGTTTTTCAAATTCTCCTGCCTGTTTCGTTCAGTTCCTTTGTGTGTCTGCTCATTATCACCCGCACGTGGTATTAGCTCTGTTGTGCTGGATCTGATCCAGCCATCTTGCTTTCACTACACCTTCACATAATCGTTGGCTCTGCCCTTTCTGGCCTAGCCCTCCATTTTGACTAGTTCCTCACTAGGAGTTTAGTCCGCCATTTTGTGTCTTTGTTACCGACTCGAGACACACACACACATACACTAGTATATAGCTCCACCATTTAGTTAGGATTTCCACCTTATGTTTTTGTGTTATATTCATTTAGTATTGGCAGTGTTCATTACTGTTTGATTATAATAAATCTTGTTATATTATAATAAGTACTTCTGGTTTGTTTGTTTGAATATTGTGTTGAAGCCAGCCATTGCCACGTCAAGAACTCCTTTATTACTTCAGTATTGTTAAATTGTTGTTGTTAGAAGCCAACTGTAACCAGATTACTGTTGGGTTCATATGGCAATAATTTTACTAACTACTTCCCTTTTTGATTATTTTGATTCTCAATCAGAATACTCAATCTGCAGGGTAGAATTTTATGAGACTTGATCAGTCACTTACTATCATTTTCTCTTGTCAAAGAGTGGTGCCCCGATGTAAGACTCCTCCTGCAATGACTCTCCAAGCCACTAGGGAACACGGTCTGATCCCTCTTGCAATGACACTCCAAGCCACTAGGGTGAGCTGTCTGCTCCCTCCTGAAATTACACTCCCAGCCACTAGGTGGCACCACCTGCTGTGAACTCTTTAGTTATGACTGCTAATCAGGTTAATGTGTTCCTCCTGTATTTTGCCCTATTTAAGTTGGCAGTTTTCATTGAGCTGTGTTCAGTCTTGAGCCCACCATCTATGGATTTCCTGAGTTCTAGAAGAGTTAAGTGCTGTTCTTATGTTGCCATTGGGCTTACTTTATGTTTGGTTTTGTAAAGCTATGACTGCTTTTCTGTTTGTATCTGAGAACCGCAATCAAGTAAAGACTGCCTACTTTTGAGTTATCTGAGCCTCCTAGTTTGCTTTTTGCTTCTGCACATGGGTCTTCTACAGACTGTCTTCCCCAGTAGACCAGAGGTAGAGAAATAGCTTTCTCTAACTGGGAGACCCAGGTTCTAGACCCACCTTCAACACTTTGTCAGTCGATTGTGACACCCGAGGATTGAATTTAATTATATTATTTAATTTAATAATTAATAAACATTTATATCTGATAGTAAAACTGATCTAACCAACCTGTGAGCCCTACATAAATTGGTTCCCGTGTGAAGATAACATTGATTCTAATCAGTGTTCTATTTAGTTTAATAATTGATAGTTATCTATGATAATTATTAATTATTGCTAATAAACACACCCGGTCCAAAACTGTGAGCCCTACAACCGCTTGCACTCAGCGCCTTTCCCCTCTACTGAGGCGAACACGTGCACTCTTTTCCCAGGAGATCACACTAACTCGGCTTCCTGGATGACTCCTCCCTAGCCCTCTGGCCTGCAAATTCAGCGGAGGAATTTGCGACCAGACCCACTATGAGCTTGAAGTGCTCTGTAATGGGGTAGGGCTCCACATGCCTAATTCCCTTTTCAGGCAAACCCCTGTAATGTATTTTCCACGGTATGGTCCCCCTGTTGGTGGACCTGCGTCTCCCTTAGGCAGTCTCTCTGTTTGTAGAGCTCCTCCCTTACTAGGTAGGACGTACCACTGCGCCACTTCCACGTGTGGCTTGACAACCCATGTGACGTATTAGTCACATGTTACCTCCCCCCAGCCTGGGCAGGATGTGGTCTCTGCAGAGTCTTTTCCCACTGAAAGAATAGGAACAGAAAAGAATGCCTTCCCTGATGCATTTTATAGCATTAAGATAGCCCCAGCCTCTTTATGAGTCTATGACGAGAAACAGGCCGCGGCTGGCCGGCTTGCTCCCATGATTTTCATGTCGCTTGTTCCCCCCTCAGGGGTGCTGGGAACCTAAGGAACTGTATATGACACTTTTTTGGGGTGTTGGGGAGGGTTACGTGCGGCTGATACAGTTCATCTAGCACGCAGCAGCTTGCTTGCGCCTGTGTCAGCAATTCACGTAACACAGTTTAGTGCTTTTTAAAATGGGACCCCTTGTGTCACTACAATCGACGCAACGTCGAGTGAGTGACAGAAGGGGAACGTCATGGTTACTGTTGTAACCTCTGTTCCCTGATGGAGGGAACACATTTTGTAATTAACAGAATATTGCTCATTACTGAGCACTGAAAAAAGTGTAAATGCTTAACAAATCCATGTATACAAGACAGAATGCAACATCTAAATAACTTATGGCCATTAAAGGGATAGTTCACCCAAAAATTAAAATACACTCATTATTTACTCATCCTCATGCCTTCCCAGATGTGTGACTTTCTTTATTCTGCTGAACACAAATTATTATTTTTAGAAGAATATTTCAGCTCTGTAGGTCCTCACAATGCAAGTGAATGGGTTCAAATGTTTATGCTCCAAAAACCACATAAAGGCAGAATAAATGTAATCCATATGATTCCAGTTGTTAAATTAATATCTTCAGAAGTGATTTAATAGGTATGGTTGAGAAACAGATCAATATTTACTGCAAGTCTGTTTTTGCTAGAAATTCTTCTCCCTGCCCAGTAGAGGGCGGCATGAAGAATGTAAATCACAAAAAACACAAGAAGAACAATGTGAAAGGGATCTGTTTCTCAACTACACCTAAATACCTATAAACACCTATAGCTTCTGAAGGCATTGATTTAACCTCTGGAGTCTTATGGATTACTTTTATGCTGATTTATGTGATTTTTTTTGGAGCTTCAAATATTTGGCACCCATTCACTTGGCACCCATTTGGCACACATTCACTTGGCACCCATTCTCTATTCCTTTAAGAATGTCTTCAGAGTGCAGAGACATCAAGTGTTATCTGACAAACCAGTTCAGGATGGCCTGTCAAATTAAACTGAAAAGGCACAACTCTTTTGGATCATTCAGCTCAAGCGTAGCAATGTCAGAAATACAATTTTTTATTAAGGGGCAAAAATTTGTACCCTGGAATAAAATTTCAGGGGCATTCTTTACCTCTATGAGGGTAGTTCTTCTCACTATATAGACAATTTTATGGACATAAACAATAACAAAGGAATTAGAATGCTACTGTACATGTCTGGACCTAAAGCAATTCTGGTAGCAGCATTTTTATTGCTCAGAACTGTCAAAGCTCAATGACTAGCGTGTATGTTTTGAGTGAAGGTAAAATAGAACAAATAAGATAAAGGCAAAAACTGCAAAGAAACGATGAGGTCTCATTACCGGTTCCTTTAAATAAGTCTTTGAGGCAACTACTTTTCTCAAAGGACATGAAACATTTACCTGAAGTGACTTATCCAAATGTGCACCATTATCTTGTGGACACTGAGTGCATCTACACAAGAGAACAGAAGTAAGCGTTTTATAGTTAAGATTCATTCAGTCATTATAATGGAAGCAATCTATTGTCATGGTTCCGGTGAGTTTGTCTGTTCTGTTCTGTTTATTTTGTTGTTTCTCTCCCTCATGTGTCTCTGGCGCTGTCAGCATGCGTGATCAGTGTTTCCATGGGAACGCTGATCATGCTAGCAGCACCTGTTTCTCCACTAATTCACTGCCTATTTAAGCCCTTCGTTTTGTCATTTTCTTTGCTAGATTGTTGTTTGGTGTTGAAGTACCTCACCTCGTTCTCTCGTTGTTAGTACTGCTCTTATCTATCTGACTCTCTTCACTGCTGCAGTCCATGTGTCCATTTATGGTTTTTAGTTTAGTAAGTTCAGTGCATCCAGGGAGCATCCAGCCACTGAATGACATAGTCCAAATTTTAATGTTGAGATTTTTATGATACTTGTTATCACATATTAATGAAGCAAAACCTACTGTAGCTTTGAATGAGTTTGACAACTAGCTGGAAATGTTCTTGTAACAAAGCCATTCCTAAGACTTCCCAAACCAATGAATATCATTATTAAATGGTCTAAATTAAAACACAGCGTGTCATCCATGTCTAATACTAATTTAATCAATACATTGAAATAAATTCTTGATTGTTGTTACCTATAAATCAAATAAAAAATAAAAGTAGTTGCAAATGCTACAGATATCCATAGATATCTAGATATTGGAGCATCCTTTGCCCCCCACATATTATAATTTTTTTACTCCATTCCAAGTTGCAGCACAGAGAAAGAAGAATTTGAATGATGTTGTGTGTTTCATTTTGGCCTTGTTAGTGCATGTTTTAATGTAGCTCATGTTGTGTGTAGGTGTGCAAGCTGCTGATCGAACTAGACAAGGATGTGTTTGTATTTTGGTTATCACCTCAGTCATGAAGATGATGTTGTGTATGTGTGTATGTGTGTGTGATCTCATTATATAAATTTGTCAGGGGAGAGAGGAGAGATGCAGATCTCTATGGTAACACATCCATCTGTGCTTCATGAAAGAACAAAACAGCTGTGCAAACAAACACACTTTAACCTCCATAATGTTCTAAAAATCGAAGTTTCACCTATTAACACTTTCATTATTAGATAACTGGAGTGCAGATGTGTTTTGAATGCGAAAACATGGCGATTCAATATTACATTGATATATAGGTTATTATGCTATGTTTAGTGAATCCGATTTAAACTGATATTTTGCAGTCTTTTACTCAATTGTTTTTCATTAATCTTCACAGGACTTCAGTGTTTTGCACAACAAACTTGCTAAACTTCCTGCTTTACTTAATCGTAGAGCCATATAAATTGCGTAGTGCAAAGGCATCAGTGTCCATAAAATAAATAAATAAACAACACTAGGTAATAGCACACATTGGTTCAAGCATGTTTTTCAGTATACAAAAACCCTTGCAGTCTTGTCTTAGCTTATATTCTTAGCTTGTCCTGAGTTCCATAGTGGTCAAAATAATGAAGTGTTTATTGACCAAATGAGGCAGTACATTTCTTCTTCTCGCACACTTGCTCTCTGAGTGCTGCTTGAATCAAATTTTCCCCCAAAATATTGATGTGAAAAATGTAACTACAATTATTGATTTGTGGTGCTACAATATCGACACAGTATTGTGAGGCAAAATTTAGCATTACTTAAATAAAATGTATTTGTACATGGATATCCCAACCATAAGCCTTTATTACATACACACATTCTTTTTAATCTGAAATAAAGAAGTTGCAACCATTGGTCCCTTCCTCTGTGCTGTTGGATGTTGCTTTGCGACCCCTGTGTGCGGCAGCGTGTTTGAGGAAGCATGAAGAATATAGAAGAATACACACCGCTCATTTTCCATACTGTCTTTCTTTTCTATCTCTCATTCTTTCTGACACCAGTGTTGATTTGCTTTGCAGAGCATTTTGATGTTTGTCTAATTGAGCTGATCTGAAAGCATCCTCAAACTCTGTAGAGCTCATTTGTCTTTTCTGAAACCATTTCCTTTGTGTGTGTGTGTGTGTTTGTATGTGTGTGTGCGTGCATGTTGGATGTTTTTGAATGTTTTTTAAAAAAATTATGTTTTTGTTTGCCTGTCCTTCGTTTCATTCACAGATCTTATTTTTAGTTAAATCGCCCACATACAGTACCTAAGAATATTTCTCTCTGTAGCCATACAATTCAGTGATATCCCTACTTTGTATTCAGTTGTTGTCTACAGCAGTGGTTCTAAACTACTGGTTTAGCTTCAGGACCCAGATTTTACATTGGGCATCAATAGGCAACCCTACAAAGAACAAAAATATATCTACTGTATGAAAGTAAAACCATGTTTAACCTTTTTTTTTTTTCCTTTTTCCTTGCATTGTTTTTGATCATTAATTTTGAGGATGAGGGCATGTCATGGAACCTGTGCATGTTGCCATCTGCCAAATTTGTCAAGTCAAGAGACGGATGAATTTAGGCCAAAAACCTATACAGTCTTTGACATGAACACCAAAAGAAAAATGTAAAAAATTGATAAGCCTGTTTATTTTGCTATCGTAACTATGCAAAATAACATACTGTCATTAGTTGCCAGTTATAATTTGCATTTAGCATTAGTGACCCAGTTTTGGGAGGTGGGACCCATCAATTGCGAACTACTGGTCTAAAGCAGTGGGGTCATGTAGTCTTTCTGTGTTTTTGAATGTTCATTCATCATCCCAATCTTTGTCATCTTCCCCTTGTGCTTTTAGCTTAAGATAAATCTTTCAGTATATTTTATCTTCAGCTACAATTTAAAGGTGCTATATGTAATATTTTTACTGTAATAAATAATACAATTACCATAATATATCACAATAGAATTAGGAAACATGCCAAGTTGAACTACTGGCTTCTCTGATAACAATGTATATTCTAATTTGAAGTTTCCATTCTGGGCTGGAATTTCTGTCCCGCCCACTGCCCATTCATAATAGTATTTCAACACCGCCGGGTTGCCAGATTTGAACAAGTTTGCAGGCAAACAACACTGCGTGCTGTAGCCATGGAAGATAGCAAACAAACTGGATCAGAGATAACAGATTCCACCCAACCTAAAAAGCCTCGCCATCCATCTAAAAACCACCATGACCAGAGGCAGAGTAAAACAAGGATAAATATTGAAGATGCCTTTGGAAGATTGAGACGGCTAATTTGCATGTCAACATTCTGGCACCCTGCATGAGCTTCGAGTCTGGAGTGGGGCAGACATCTCTCCAATATTTTTTTGGACTGCAGGACCCATTTCAAATGCTTGTTGTCAATCTTACATATAGCACCTTTTACCCTCTGAAAGGATGAATCTGAGTTTTCTCCCACATAAAGTAACTGTCTCAGAGCTGGCAGCTTGTAACTTTTCTTCACCCCACTTAAAGATTATTTTCTGTCCCCAGGGGAGCTTTGGGGGATGTTCTTTTATCATACTCAGCACTTTTCAGCTTTTGCCCGAGGCACAGATACAGTCCTAGTGTTGAGCTCACTTTCACAAAATCCACTAGTCGTTTTCACAGTTTTATCTCAAGGCTGATGTTCTCATGCACTTACATAATGTTGTAGATTGCTGTGTTACTGTGTGTTTAATACGTCCAATAATTCTTGTGTCTATGGAAAGCAGTAGCTGTTCTAGCTTGTTTGGTGTTCTGGGCAAAACCCGCTTCAACACGCCCCAAATTTGTTGACGGGGGGGGATTTAATATGCATTAAATATCCTTGCTTTACACCGTACATGTGTTAATTCTATCTAAAACTTTAACACTTTTCTACTCCTGCCTAGCAAGCACTGGTGTTTCATTTAAATAAATAAAGTCATATTTGGATTTAAAAAAAACATACTGAAATGCAACTTTAGGTACTGTTGGCATTTATTAAAAAGATTTGTTATCTCTAGGGTGTGCTTTCACTGCAAGTTGCAAAACTACATTCTTTTATAGCACTACTGCTAAAAGACAAATAGGAATATATTGGAGAGAGATTGTTGGTATTAATTTCTGCCTTAGATAAAACTTCAAAGTCCATCTCACTGTGTTTGTGTGCTCTGGGCGTCAGATCCTTAACTCCTGTTGAGACGGGTGTACTTGAACATTAAGAAGATCTTCAGGTCAGGCAGCTTCTTTCCACATATCCTATGTGTTGACTTACCCAGTTGCTGTTATTTAGAGTGATTTGAGATGATATTCGGAGGAGGGATGAGCTCATTTCGAAAAAGCCAAATCTCCCCAGTTGCAGTTGGTGGACAGTTACTCAAGAGTTGCTGCATTGTGCCAGCTGTTACACTCGCAGAAGGCAAATTCCAAACTACAAGAAGGGGACGCTACTCCTAGTTAGAAGTTGTGCTAAAAAATATCTTTATCCGGAACTCCTGATAGACTAACATTTACACTGAGATGTTCATGATTGATGAAGCTACCTCAACTATCCTATCGCAGAGCATTCGTAAGCAGCTCATAATAGCCAATCCTGATGTTAGAGGCGGAACTTGTCGGAATACGGTGGAAACGCAAGTGAGCAATCTAAAGTTATGAGAGCAAACAAAGCACGTACCATATGAGAGAGCGAGTTAGATCTTGCACATGCAAAAAACAAACACACACAAAAAAAACAATGGAGTAACAGAAATGTCAGAATTCTGTGCAAATGTTGACATGAGCACACGTTTTAAACTTTATTTGAGTGTACATTTTATTTTCATTTGCTCACAATGAAAATTTTGCAAGAAGATACTGTTTTACAAAACTGAGTTCAAGTGCATGCAAAATTACTTTGTGCTCTCAAAATATAATTATGCACACACAGAATTGTGGCACAAATATAAAGCCATGGTAGCCATTATTTATATCTAGCTGTGAAGAGGAGAATCACATGGGATAAGAGTTAAGTATATTTTTTTGTTGGCCAAAGTATATCTTTTACATTTGAGGTTTACTTACTGTTGAGCCAAAAAAAAATTAAATACAAATACTTCAGGGACAAACTTACATATCTTTACATATTTATTTTATATGTGTGTTTTGCCAAAAAGGTTGGTCCAGCTATAAATTTGTATAAAAACTATGTTTTCTAATAAATGTTCTGTTTATAATTTTTGGAGATAAAAGAGGACCTAAAGGAGTGAGAATTTGTATTAATTTATTTTTTTCTTGCAGACTTTTTTTCTGTATTTACAATGCTAATAAAGAAATCCAAATCGTTCCATTTATTTACATGCAATAACAATCCTCAGTGTTAAAGAAAACAAGGGGAAAGTGGGAGATTATAAATATTTAACAAATAGATTATAGGTATAATAGATATAATAGATACAAAATTATTTGTGAAATTTTATAGTGTTTCACTGGAGAAATTCAAGTGGTCAATGTTGAGTGAGTGACAGATAGGGAACAAGGTAACATTCAGATTACATTTCAAGTAGCTTTGATTTATGTCTTCAATAGTGTGTTCCAAACACACACTTTTGAGAGAGTAGTTTCCTGCACCCTTCACTGTACTCACTTGAAGTGTTCTGCTCTTCGGAGTAAGTAGAAATAGTGAGGCCATTTGACAGTTCAAATGGAATTTACCCATTGTCTTGGTGAACAATATGGCTCAGTGGTGTATATGCACTAGCTTGCAGACCATACATCATTCCCACTCAATACTGAGTCCCAGCTGGGGAGCTCTGCACTTCAGCCTAGTTACTTCATTACTTAAAATCTAACAGATGCTTTTTGTCCAGAAAAGCTACTATGTATTAATTGTAGGAACGTTCCTCCTGGAGCAACATAGTATTAAGAGTATTGCTTAAAGGGAAAGTTCACCCCCCAAAAGTAAAATATTTAATCATCGTTTACACACTCCTCATGTAGTTCCCATGTAGACTTTTGTTTTCTTCTATGAATCACAAAAGGAGATCTTAGGCAGAATGTCCTTGCTGCTCTCCTAAAAATACAACAAATATGGTTGGCAAATTATATACTGTCACGAAAAGGACCAAAAAGGACCAAAAAAGTGGTAGATACGACTTATGCACTATATTCCAATTTTTCTGTAAAGCTGCTTTGAATCAACATGTATTGTGAAAAGCAGTATACAGATATGTGTGAAAAACAGATAGAAATTTAAGTTTATCCACAGTTTTGTTGGCTGCATGTAAACCAAAAAGTTATTTTGTGTGATTTGATTAAGCAGAATAATTACTTAAATTTCAGACTTTTCCTCACAGAGAGTTATTGTATGGTTTCAGAAGACTTGAAATATATAGTGTACAAGTCGGATATGGACTAATATGTTACGTTTAGATGTTTGTTTTGGCTTAACTACAGTGGATCTTTTGTTGAGAGCAGTCAGGGAGTAGGGGTGTCCCACCTACTTTATTAGACTTGGGGAGGGAGGAGTATATTAGACTGTGTCTCACATATACAGTACATTTGAACTTCAGAAGGCCACCATATGACATTATCCCACCTGAAGCCTACCCTTTTCGGTCTGTAGTGTCACATCTCAAAAATGTAGGAAACAACATACATGCCTTCATGTGTAAAGAGACTAAAAGCACTGGGAGTGGGGACTAAGATCCTTTCATTACTCAGTCTTCCAGGGCAGCACTAACTAATTTCCCCTACAAGGCAGGACTAAATACCCCCGCTACATAAGCATTAGGTAAGCCTCATCACACAATGCCAATCGGGCACTATTGTTGCACTCTTCCTCTCGGCCATCTTTTCCTGCAATGAGCTTGGATGTGGCCAAGCAACGATAAAAGGATAGGAGGCAGATACTCCGTCACAGCAGGAGTATGTTTGTTAAAGAGCTGCACACACGAAAGTGATCATATTTTGCTCTAACAACTTTCTCTGGACTTATGATTAATTACAAAGTTTATGCTTTCTCAAATTATGCCTTTGTAGATTAATATCATGACTATAAAAGACGTGTTTGTGGATAATTATGGAGGACAAAACATGCAAAAATAATAAATAAATACATAAATAAATAAATGTAATAATAAGAAAATAAATAAAGGAATAAATGTCTTGATAAAACAAATATAATTAGTTTTTAATGAAAATTATTCCTGAATTTAATTTTGTATGACTTTTTTTCCTTTATTTATTATTTTCTTTCATTTGTTTTTCTTTTTTTATTATTTATTTATTTATGCATTCATTTATTTTTATATCTATTTATTCCCACGTGTATTTATTTCTATATTTAAATATTCCCACATTTGTTTATTTTTGTATTTATTCTTACATTTCTGTCTCTTGTATGATAATGATGTGGGCGGGTCCTGCTTACCATTGGCTTATTATATGAAGCGTGTGCTCGATTACTCTTGACTTGTTTTGATGTGACGTCAGGTCATAGCCAGATCGCGTGTAAACTATAGCTATTTGTGGGGCTAAAAACATAAGAGCTTAAGTCAATCCAAGATGTATTGGTGATACTACAATCACAAAATAAATGGGGAGCTGTTTCTTCAACAAAACCATAAAATGAGCAAGTTTCATAAATTATATGATTTAACCTTGTCCTTTTCTTTTTTTTTTCTGTGTATATAACTTCATATTTTGATGTCTGTAAATCCATAATTTTGTTTTCTGTTGTTATGATTGTTCATTGTAAAAGATAGAACCATGCTTCATTTCCCTGATCGTTTATGTATGTATACATCTGAATGAAGTCGATAACCGCGCATCAAATAACTGTTTCATTTAGAGTAGAGGTGCTTATTGATGTTTTAGGAGAGCTCTATGCTGGTATGAATGTCGTAGCACATCCTGGATTGTTAAACTCTCTGCAAAACGTTTCCCTGCATATTCATAATCTGTGCGAGTCAAAGGGTGCTAAGGTGGGATGTCCATCTGCTCCCGATAAGTACTATTGAGCTCTCATCCAATGATGCACTGGAGCTCCACAAGGACCGCCTCCCTCATTTCCATGTTGCACACAGAAAAGTAAAAATAAATACATGTATAAATAAATAAATATATATGGGAATATATAAATATGGAAATAAATATATGTGGGAATAAAAAATTAATTAACTCATAAATAAAAAAATATGCAAAATAAAGGAATAAATAATTAAAATCTAAAAAGAATAAAAATAAAGTTAAAAATAAATATAGAAAATAATAAAGGAATAAAGTCATATAATAATAAATTCAATGTAATTAATTAAAAACGAATTATATTTGTTTTATCAAGACATTTATTCCTTTATTTTATTTTTTTATTATTACATTTATTCATTTATTATTTATGCAGGTTTGGGCCTCCATAGATAATGTGTTGTACAATGCAAATTTCACACAATACTGCAAACTGCACTTACCAACTTTTTGTGGAGGGCTATTTGACTCATATACATTTAAATGAGAATTTAATCATTTAAATTCTGCCCGAAGCTTTGAAATCTCTTTTGCACTTGCATGCAGTAGCTACTTACCTTGCATTTTCAAAACAACTTCCTGAGTTTCTCCTGCTAGTGTAAAATCATGCTGTACACACCTCAGTTAGCCTTGTTTCAACATGATTTCCTTTATGCCCTGTGATTCACTTCTTATGAGTCTCTGAGCAGGAAAAAAGTTGCTTTTACTTTTATTGAGGGGCTTGTTGCAATCCTTCGCCCCTCTCTCCATCTAATTTGATCTTCTGCTTGGCTGAGCCACAGGAAGCATTGTGGGCCATTTAAGAGGAGTTTTACTGGCAATTTAACTAATGCTTTTGCTGGCACTGCCCTTACTCCATGGTTACCCACTTATTAATAAAAGTGCATTAAGGACCAATGGGGATAAATTCAGTCAGACTAAAACTAAAAAATAGTTTTTAAAATGTTGTGTAGATGCTTTAGTCCCATTGCAACCATACCAGTTTGATTTGAGGCGCAGTCCCATTTACCTTCACGTGGCAAAAATTCCACATGCAATGGAAGAATTTTCCAAATGGATTTTGCGTGGAGTTCAAATTTGGTGAATTCAAATTTGCTGCATTGACCAATAGGAAGTTACTTGGTTTGGCATTGACACCTGTGTGGGCGCTGCTTCATAAAGAGGACAGAACCTACGGCACCATCGGACAAGCTGCCTCTGCCCTGCACGCCATGACTCTCCTGCAAGTACGCCAAGCCAAGGCGCTAAAAGGACTGCACGAGGGTATTTCCACTCGGCAACTGACCTTGCCCTCCAGGCAATGAAGGTCATGGCGCGGTCTCTCAGTCGGACCATGTCCACTTTGCCCTGGCATCGAGCCCCCCGCATGAAGCAGACGCCACCCATCTCATGGCCGCCCACTAAGAAGAAAACTTTGAAGCGCCCCTGAGACGGGGACCCAGGGACGCGAGGATCCACTGCCTTGGAGCTGGTAAGCAGACCAATTTTTCTCTCAAAAAAGAGAGAGAAAAGAGGCACAGCTATGAAAATCCTGTCCCCATCCTTTGGGTTGTCGACTCATCCCAAAAAGGGCTTTTCGACACTCATACTAGCATCAGGGGAGGTTACGTGCTGGCCCGTTGATACACAGCAGTCTGCCCGTCTCGCAACGTAACCCAGTTCAGCTAGTTGTGGCATTTTTGTATTGTACCCCTAGTGTCACTACATCGACACAACGTGATGGAGGAGAATCCAGCCCGACGCTCGCGGCGGCCCCGGAAAGCATATCCATCATTTCAGTGTCCTCCTGTGACTGGCGGAGGTTTCCGCATCAGACAAGACGCCACTCTCCGATGCTGCGGCCGAGAGCTCATCATGGAGGATAATTCAGATTCAAAAATTTTTCATGGTACAAAAATACACACAGACTCTCTCACCAGGCGATTAACTGCCGCTGAGCATTTCAGGCTGTACATGCAGCTGAAAAATTATGCAAAAATGTCATTCATTGGTGCATATGTCTCAGAGCCTATCCTACAGACAAGTACAGCAATCTAGATCTGCTTAAATTCCAGAATTGCAGTCAGAATATAGAGACTCATATATCTCCAAAGATTTTCTTCTCTGTCAACTTTTATCCAGGCTGAAAATTCAGTAATATCATACTGGAGGATGCGCACACCCTTACGGTATTCCCACAGCTCAAGCCCAGCACACACACTGTGATCACGACGTGGTTCAACTTTTGCTCGACTGAGATTATTGCCACATTATTGCCATACCAGGTATGAAATGCTCCAGGTTTTCATCTTTGGATTATGGATTTGTAATGAAGTTGGTCAAACAGTTTAGAGTGAAATCTTTAAAGACATGGTAACTGACTGCTGAAATGAACATAGCAAAGTTTGTCACCAGCATATGTTATGTTTTAAATGTTGCCCACAACATGGAATGCTGGTATGCTGGTGTCCCAACAAGGCTTTTTGACTTGCATAATCAACAAGTCTTGCTTCGTAGAAAAGAAACAAACCACCACTAACCAGCCTATTCCAGCATGGCATTTCATCAGGGCTCACATACAAATGGAAATCTATAAAATAATTACTATGAAATCATAATCCAGTAAACATGAATGACTGGAAAGGTCATGGAAATGCCATGGAAAATTATTGGTTGAAAGGCTTGGATCCCTCATGTGTGTCTTTTGAAAATGTTGAGATTTTGAGATGGAAATTTTGGTTATTTTAATGCCTGGAGATTCACACACACCTCTAAATGAACCACACACACACACACACACGTGCACACAAACACAAACACATACACACCATGAGCTCACTGTCAGTCTTTCTTCAGCATAGACTCACATAGCCAGTGAAGAGCCCGAAGCTGAAGGCAGAAAGCAGCTTAGGGTGATACTGTAGAGGAGAGCCACTCACAAGGCTGCCAACGCCCACACACCGTCCTCATCCTCATCACAGTATATTTCGCTTTGACCAGCCAGACACCAGACACTTGTTGCTGTAAGCTGATTATTGTACAAAAGTACATTTGTGCTGAGACTGTGCAGTACAGACTTTTTAATGTTTGCTGTTCTACATGCTTTTTTTGGTGTGTGTATGTGTGTGTGTTGCACTGATTCGGCTCATCATGCTCTTCTGCTCCAGACGGTGGAAGCTGAAAAGGCAGATTGGTCTGTGGCTCAGCTTGGAGATTGGTCTCATTTTCATCTCTCTGCTCATTTAACGGTTTTGGTCAGTGTTGGGTAGAGTAGCCAAAAACTGTACTCAATTAAAAGTACAATTACTTCAAAAACATAATTACTCAAGTAGAATAAAAGTACTAACATAAATAATAAAGAGTAAGAGTAAGAAAGTATCCAATTAAAAGAGTACTCAAGTAGTGAGTAACTCGTTACTTTCACAAATGACATAATAGACTTTACTCCCCTATATTCCATTACATAATTCACATTGAACATGTAATACAGAATTATTATTATTATACATCATTCACCATCATGTTGTTCCAAACCCGTATGACTTTCTTTCTACCATGCAACACAATAAGAAGATATTAGACAGAATGTTTGCCTGAGTCACTATTTACTTTTATTGAATGTTTATATATATATATATATATATATATATATATATATATATATATATATATATACAACAGTTAGTTCCGGTCCTCAAATCTGATGAGAGACGTTCCATGAGCACTGATGGTCTGACAGCATCAGCACACCGACGCTTCACTGTGTATCACTCCGCTTGTGTTCATGCCATTCTAAACTAACGTGTAAGAGCAGTGCAGATCTCTTAGGAGACTTAGGAGTCTTTATTTTTGAAATTACATATGTTAGCCAGCAGGTGGTGGCAAAAGATAATTTTTGTGTGTAATATGAGCCAGTTGGTGATGTAAATTGAATCCGTTAGTCATTGTTTACATAGAACAGCGCTCCGTGATCTCTCGTATTACCACTACATTAATGAAGCTAGGACATTGTTTTAAAAGGCTTTAAATGAACAATTGCAGGATTAAGGTTTATCACAGCTGAGAGACACACCAGACTGTTTGATTACAGATCTCGAGGTGCTTACCGAGTTTCCACATTGGATACACACTGTTTAAAATGATGGAGGACATCGCTGTTTCTATTGTGAATGACCCCTGCTTGGATGCTATTTTTACACTTAGAAAGCTGACCTAGAGAATGCTGACAACATCTGTGCTTGGGAGTGGCAACAGGTGATCACACACGCACTCTCTCTCTCTCTCTCTCTCTCTCTCACACACACACACACACACACACACACACACACATTTCTAGTAATTATTACAGTGAAAACGTGAAAATGTCCCACAAGGACATTATATATAATGCTGAAATATAATGCCTTCTTTTGCTATTTCATATCTTTTAAAGTCCTTTGTGAATTCTTATTTCAGTGTAGTTACAGTTTTCAGTGTCATAAGTATTTAGATCGTTAGTTCTGTACAGCAGTACCACCGCTCTCTAAATGCAGAGAACACAGCCTACGTAGGGCACCAACTCCGGCTGTGGAACATTAAATGTGTCTGAAACCACCCCCTATCCACTATATAGTGCATTATTTTGAGTTTTCGCTATTTTGTAGGAGTGTCTGAATTCTGAGTGAGCCACTCATTCCCTACTTTTGTTCACTCATACTTACCCACAATGCACTCTAATTTCAAGTGTATATTTCAAGTACACTCGATGACGGTTAATTTCCCACAATCCACCATGGGGAAGACATGAGCTAGGAGTTTACTGCTTCCTTCACTCCTGCAATATTGTATTTAATGCTGAATGTATTACATTTCTTTTTGACAAATCATAACTTAAAATAACATATAGAGGGACACACAGTATATTTTAAAAATGACAAACATTATGAAGATGTATTGTATTAATATATTATTTAATAAGAATAATAAATAAGGGCCAAGTATTTAAAAATTTCATGTGATGTTTCTGCACCAGCCCAGAGCTCTGACACACTTCACTATATAGGAAATTGTGGACACAGCCACTCTCGTCACCACAATCGCCCCGCGCACCTTGCTGTGCACACACAGAAATGCTGTCTCTTCGCGCACCAGTTGTTCATCACGAGAATGGCAGTGATTTACGCTCAGTTTGGATGTTTACATGGATTTATACAGTTAATCTGCCTGAAGTAGCTGCGATAGTTTCCAGTACCCCCGCGAGGGCATGGAGTAAATGCATAAATACTGCTAATGACATGTGGGACAAAGCAAACTGATATATCGCTGCACTAATTTAAAAATGTACACTTATAAATAGGGCTGGGATAAACGATTATTTTTTTAAACGATTAATCTAGCGATTTATTTTTCGATGCATCGATTAATCTAACGATTCATTTTTTTCAGTCCGATTTGATTTCGATTCGATTAATCGACTTGTGACAACACCGGTAATACCGGTTTCATCGGGGTGGGGTGTATAAAATGTAAAAAAAAAAAAAAACATTTGCCGGGAGTTTGATTGACTGGCGATCTGATCAATCAATCATAATACGCCATTTTTGTCCGACAAAGAAGTCAGGAGAGAGAAGATTAATGTCGGTGGATTTGAATTTGAATAATGGATTGTAGGCTACCATACTGACATCTTTCCGCGGTTAAAACAACAGTCCTTCTGATGTAGGCTACATTCATGTTTAGCCTATTTGATGCTATAAATTAACCAAGGAAAAGATGATCGGTTCACGAGCAGCTTTAACTGAGGCAATCTGTCACGACACATTAAAGAGCCACAAAATAGTAGGCCTATTTATGGTTTAATTTTCTTTGAATGACCAAATTTGAAAGTTGAGACTTTATTAAATGTTACCTGCTTGGTCCTGTCTGTCAGCGCGTTGTCAGTGTCCTCTATGTATTTTTCACGACATTCATAGCTATAAGCGCATTATTAATAGCTATAAGCGAAAACTTTAGGTGTCGACAACGTATTATAGCCTACTCCAACATCGAGTGCAAAGTGAGGAGTTGAAAAAAAACTTACGGTGCTCTGTCATCTGCAGCTGCTCCCGGGTGGCACCTCTTCAGGTGCTCGTGCATTGCCGTGGCGCTAGAATGGAAGGCCATCTCCATTTTGCAAAGACGACATATCACGGAATTGTTTCCTTTTAAATGAAAGAATTCCCATACTTTAGAGGAACGAGTGCATGCCGCCTTGCACTTCTGATAGTCTGAGGAGCCACTCGTGTTGCTACTACGGCGCCGCCATCTTTGTTTTGGGTCCGACGAATCGACGCGCATATTTTGCGTCAACGTATTTTTTGTCCCAGCCCTACTTATAAACTGATGTTATAAGAGCCCAGTTACAGAATCACCCTGAAAATGACCATCTCATTACACAGAAAAGCACGCGTTAGAATTAGTGCCAAAATTGACCTCAGCATGCTGCCTGAAGTTGGAGCTGTGACTTTAATCTTGAAATATCAGCTTTTCTTGGTGTTAAATGAAGGCATTGCGTGACGAAACTATTATTTTTTTCACTGTGTGGAGTGAAGAAAGTGTTTAACTTTGAATAGTTTGATGCTGCTCCACTGATGACTTGAGTGACAGCCTCATCACTCAAGTGGGAGCATCTCATCGCGCACAGCTGTGAACCTCCGCTCTCGTAAAAGTCTCATTCAATAATCTCTCAATAAATTGCACATTAATTCAAATTAAACCCAGTAATGTAACGACAGTAACGCCACACATTGTAATGAAGTAAAAGTAAAAAAAAAATCATTACAAATTTACTTGAGTGAGAGTAAAAGTACCCATTTTTAAACCTACTCTAAAAGTACATTTTTCTCCAAAAAGTTACTCAAGTAAATGTAATGGAGTAAACGTAACGCGTTACTACCCACCTCTGGTGTTTGTATTTATATTCAGGGTTTAAATTGGGATTTTAGATAAATCAGGTGATCTCATGAAAATTATGTGACTTTAGCAAATCTTTTGCATAATGATATTACAGGGTTACTTAAGGTGACATGTCCACAGTGTGATGCTAAACACTAAATGTTCTCCCAAACAGACAAGGTTTTTAAGGTCAATGCTGTATCAAGTTTTAAATATAGGAAACCTACCTCCCTATCCTAAACTTTAAATCTAAACCTAACAAGTAGTGTCATGAAAGCAAATGTGAGATGAAAAAACGCAATTGCAAAACATCACGTTTGGCTCGGTGGTCAACGGTGCTGGGTACATAACTTCTTTATTGTAACCTGGCACTGATTACAAATTACGTAACTAAAATTGTAGTCAGTAACAGAATCTCTTGGATTACATTTGTAAGGTAATCTAATCTGATTTTTTTTATATTACTTTTGGATTACTTCTGACCTTGTTTTTTTTTTGATGTCACATGCATTTGAATAGGATAAGCTTGTACAATTCTGACATTATGTTGCTTAAATGCATTAAACTTACTTAATGGATCAAAATATGAGAACTGGCAGCATACGATTTGTGTATGTGTGTGTTTTACTCATTTTTGTCTGTTTCTGAATTAAATCAATATTGCACTTAAAATGTTCTTACTCTGGAAACATACACCATCCATGTGTGGTTAAACTTTAGACCAGTTATCTTTTTGAATCAATGACACAGAAAAAAGTTTTCAAAGGTTTATGTAAATGTTTTAAAAGCAATTTGAGAAACTAAAACTAACTTTACTGCACTAATACAATCGGTTTTGCATTTATGTGTGGATTACTGCTCGATCTTCAGTGTAATTATGCCTGGTGTCTTGTATTAAGTCTGTGTGTGCAATCCAACATTTTATCTCCATGCTCCATTTGAAAACACTCAAAGACTTACCGAATTTATGACAGCTGTAGGCTGATTTAGAATGAAATATTTTTAATATTTGAAAAGAAGAATTAGAAGAAATCAATAAATTATGAATAATCTACAGCCTTTGCTTGATTAATATGTAATCTTGTAATCCATAAAAAAGTAAAATTATTCTGAATTAAAATGTAATTTATTCTTATTACAAGTACTTGATTTTTGTAATATGATTACATAATCCAGATTGTATGTTACTATGCAGTACTGGTTGTCGAGTTGTGTGCTTTTCAGTACTCGTACTGTACTTGTACAGTACTTTTCTTAAACAAGTCCTTCACATTGCAATTGCAACACTGTAATGTAAACATTAAAACTAAAAACATTAAAAGTCATGTGCTATAGTAAAACTATTAATGTCATAAAATAGCATTGTATGAGGAACAGTGCAACAAGTGTTTAACTGAAAATCTGCAGGGAATAAAGTCATTGTTGTTGTAGAACCTCTTTTTTTTTGCATGTCACGATACCATAGCGTACATAAAACAAGGCATGTAAAAATTATTTATGTAGGTATACCATAGGAACTTGATTCTATGAAACCAGTTTGGAAATTGCCAAATAAATGTCACCCTCTTTAATCATTCAGTTAAGGCACAGGTCATTTCATATCGCTCTCTGTCATCTCTTCACTCTGTCTGAGTCTCTCTCTCCTCCAATGTTCTCTTATCTCCATGTTGTATCTAGTGCTGGGACAATATGGCAAAAAAAAATTGGTGATGTTGAGGTGCGAAAGTGTGAGCGTGAGGCGATCGTCTGTGTTCCGTGACTGCTAACAGATCCTTGGATAATGTATAACGTGCGAGTAAAGGCAGCCGGTGGAGTTTCTGGTGCCTGCCTAGGGTAAGATAGTAAGACCTAAGACCTCGGTAACCGAGGCTGTAAAGAAAGTCCCCTAGTGTCGCTTCACTCATCACAACGTCGAAGTGAGCGACAGATGGGGAAACTTGATTTCAATCATTAAGTCTCCTTATATTCATTCTCTCTCTATCACATTCCTCAGTGATAGGTCCAGGGGAGGAGTCTTTGTCTTCTCAGGTGTGAATCACATCAATATTCATGATCATTCATGCCTCCTCGCATATGGCCTTTCTGTGCAAGTAGGCTCACTGGGGGGAATGCATACTTGCGTAGTCCAGGTGGTCAGCTGTATGCCAGCGCGTCTATGCTGAGGGGGGCCTCGGTCAGGGCGTACTAGAGCGGGCACTTGAGGAAGACACCTTCAAATTTTAAAGAATGTGTAAGAGGTTCATGATTTTAAGATGCTAATATAACTTCTAATAAATGTTTTATTTTTATTATGATTTTTCAATAAAATTAGGCATAAAAAAGTCATTATAGTAGTTGTAGTGTAAGCCAGTATTCTACTTCATTCAGGAGGCTTAAATTTAAAACTGTACAAATAAATAAGCAATATGAGAAACAATTATGTGGGAGTGAGGGGAGATGGAAAGAAGAAAGTGGGGAAAAACATCAATGCTCCATTCTCCCCACAATTTGTTTATCTTTTGATGTAATTTTGCATATGTCAATTGTTCATGTAACTTACCCTTTGTTTAGATTTCCATTTTTTCAATGCTGGATAAGAAATTTAACAGAATGTCACTTTATATCTCTTGGAAATAATTTTCTCAAGGTAAATCTTCTTGAAAAAGAAAACATTTGATTTTTACCAACTAATCTTAGGTTTATCGCAATGCATATCGCTGTCACATTATCCAAGTTTATCCTATATCACATTTTTCCTGTTCAGTCTGTAAGGCAGGTGCCAGTGAGTCTGGGCTACTCCTCGAGAAAACAAAAGGCTCTCATGAGAATTAACATCTGAACTCTCTCTCGCAGATGTAACAGCAACATCCGAGATGCAACATACTGTGCAGCTAACACCTCCCTTCTAAAGTATCTTCATCTTACTCCTCCTCCTCACTTAAAGCTCACTAAAAACCTATGCAATGTGAAGTGTGTACAAAAAGTAACTATAACATGTTTGGTATCATTTAAAGTCTCTCAGTGCGCCTGGTAAACTGGTCTCATCCTCCCAGCCATAATGAAAAGCTAAAAGAAGTTATAAAATATGTGAAATGTGGTGTGCCCCTTAAAGGTGTGCCCTCCCCAGATCCTCCATACCTCCTGTATGTTAATCTACAGGAACCCCTCAACAGGGGACCAAAATCTAATTATAATGACAGACACCACCATTTGGTAAGCATGTTGAATTATCTGGGTATTTAAGGAGAGGCCACACATTGCTCAGGGCTCTCTGTAATCAGATCGATCCCAAACAGTTTACTGTTTGTAGTTTATTTCAGGTGATTGCAATTCGTATTTCTTATGTTTTGATAAAATGTCTAACTTTGACTTATCAATGTCTAATTGGAATTGATGAATTGATTATGTTACCTGGTCAATAAATTGTCAACATTTGATTTTATTCTGACTGACTCTGACATTGTGTTTCCCAAACAGATTGAATGATTCAGTATGTTACACGCAAGTCTGCGTCAGATTAGTGACTGACTAATATTTGGCATCGATTCAAGTGTACTTGGTTTGCAAAGACAAAAAGGGAATTTCCGTTTAGAACAGCAAACGCTGCTTGACCAATCTAAATCTGGGTGTCTTACCTCTGTTTTAATTTGATGTTTCTCCAGATAAGTGTACGTGGGAAACCACGCATGGCCAATCCAAAGCTATTATAAGAGAAGTTATGTTGGTCAACTTACATCTATAATAGTGGCCGTGACCTCTACTGAAGAAAACGTTAAGTTACATTCAAGTGTATGCAATTCCATGGGGCTATACTGAAGTATCTTTGATTGTGTATACGTGAATGTGACCGATCTCAGGTATATAGCAATTACCTCTGTTTGATGATCCAATACTGGCCGCTTGTGATCGTGGAGACCCATGGTGTAGAGAAAAACACGCGAGGACCTCAAAGCCACATAGTTTCTTAATCTAAACGGGTAAAATATAATTAAAGAGTTAAAGGAATAATCAAACATTCGCTCACTTTTAATGATACTCAGATATCATTAAAAACCTTTTTCATTTATGGAGTCAGATGAAATAACGAGATAATACATAAGAGAAAATGTATTTCATTTAATATTGTTGTGTTGCGTACAAGAAAGACTGTAACGCGCAGAGACCTTCACCCGTATTATTGGAGACCGTCATTGGACCGATAAACGGGCTTACAAGTCCTAGTGGTAAAGTTTTTATTTCATTATACTTTAGAAATAAAAAAGGATTATATTTATTATGGAGGGGCAGATAAATAATAAATTAGACTTGTTATTAATGTTACTGTGTATATATAGTTGTGTTGTGTTCTGTTGTTACTATCACTGTGGCGGACCTGTTTTTATATAAAGGAAAAGAGTTTTTTGAACGTACCATTTTGCATGAACTTTTTCTCTCATGCAGTCTCATGAATGTGCACCGGAGATCAATGGTCTGTCAACATTTTCACTAGATAAAACATTCGATTTCGGTTTGTTTCTTTATCCTATGCTCTCTTAACAATCATGAGTCTCATGGAATAATTTATTAGACTTCTGAATTATACTTTTGCACAATTTCTGTCTTTGTGATAAGAAAAAGAAAGACAGTCATATGTGGTTATTACAACATGGGTGAGTAAACAATGACTGAATTTTCACTTTTGGGGGAGCTATCCCTTTAAAGGAATAGTTCACCCAAAATTTTTTAATTTGCTGATAATTTAATCATCCCCAGGCCATCCAAGACCTGAGTTTCTTTCTTCATTAAAACAGAATTTAAGATTTTTAGGATTTCATTTCAGGCCTCCTCCTTTAAATAATGCAAGTGAATGTAATTTTTTTTTTCCAAATCCATATCCAAAATGCATATTTATTGTGCATCAAAATAATCCACATGACTGTAGTCAAGAATTAAAGTTCTTCTGAACGCAAATGATTGATTATTTTGAGAAACATATAAATATATATATATATATATATATATATATATATATATAATATACTTTTAACGTTCAGCTTCCATACATCTGCATGACACGCGCTCATGAGAGTGATGATGTAAACTCGTTGGAGGAGGCAGGAAGCGCGTCATTGTTTACAAGAGAAACTTGCACAGACCAAGCACCGTTCATAAATCAAAACAGTCCAAAACAATTTCAGAACAATTTAAAATATAAAATGATTTCAAAATAATAATATATAAAAAAGCATTACTGCAGTAAATAACCATCTTTTATTTTGGAGCAATGCCGTTGCATTATCTACTTGTGATTTTTCTTTAGCAGAAATATATAGGCTAAATGGCTGTCATGAGTTCAAGCCACACAAGTTGTAGTTAGTAAAACCAAGTGCGAGAGCGATTTACACCGTGAGATCAATTTGATATCACACTGAAGAGAAGCTTCACAAACTGAATCGAGTGAATTGAGTGCAGGTGCGGTGAATTAGAAATAGAGTGATGAGGAGCGGAACACTGAGGAAGGTGCAGAGCCCGAAGGAAGCGTGACAATGACAACGTTTTTACACATACCTTAGTTTGCTGGAAAAACAGCACGGGCACAGCCGATGAATTCAGATACTGACCTTTTGTTTCTTTTGATGGTCTGAAATTCTCAGGGAATCCTCATATTTCAGAGAATGTAGGGGTGTACTGATATCCAGGTTGAGTGCAATAAGCCAGTGCTTCAATCGCTCATGATCATGTATAGGCAATCAATGAAAAGTTTATCTTTTTCCTGGCTTGCAGGATACACATGCCAAACGACCATTTTGAACAATACACTTATACAAATCTACAGCAAAGACAATTAAACTTTTTTACAATGCTCCTTCTCTTGTCAACAATGACATGCTTCCTGCCTACTCCACGTGACATTAACAACGAGCTTACTTCATCCCTCTCATGATTGCGCGTCACAGAGATGTACGGAAGCGAACATTTGTAGTTAAAAAGTATATAAGTATTGTTTTGTTTCTCAAAATAATCAATCGTTTGGGTTCAGAAGAACTTTATTTGTCGACTGGAGTCATGTGGATTATTTTGATGCACCCTAAATATGCATTTTGGACCGTGCAAGAACATTCACTTCTTGCACCCAGGAAGCGGAAGTCTGCCACCCTCTCCACACAGTCCCCGTTGATGGTTAGTGCTGGAGTGTCTGTTTTCTTTCTCCTGTAGTCTATTATGAGCTCCTTGGTCTTTGTGGTGTTAAGGAGCAGGTTGTTGCCCCTGCACCATGCTGTCAGCCGCTCCACCTCGTCCCTGTAGGCAGGCTCATCCCCCCCAGAGATGAGCCACACCACTGTGGTGTCATCAGCAAACTTCACAATGGTGTTGCTATTGTGGACGGGGGCACAGTCATGTGTGTAGAGGGAGTAGAGCAAGGGGCTCTGTACACAGCCCTGGGGTGAGCCAGTGCTGAGGCTCAGGGCTGTGGATGTATGATGGCCCACTCTGACCCTCTGTTTGTGGCACGAGAGGAAGCTATGTATCCACACGCAGGTGGAATGTGGAAGCCCCAGGTCGCCCAGTTTTACCACCAGTTTGTGTGGGAGGATGGTGTTGAACGCAGAACTGTAATCCACGAAGAGCATCCGCACATAGCTCCCCTGCTGCTCCAGGTGTGACAGTGCAGCATGTAGTGCTGTGGCCACGGCATCCTCCGTGGATCGGTTCGCTCTGTAGGCAAACTGGTGGTGGTCAAGGCTTCGTGGCGATGTTGCAATGATGTGACTCCGGACTAGTTTTTCAAAGCACTTCATCACCAATGGTGTCAGTGCTACTGGCCGATTGTCGTTGAGGCTGGAAATGTGGGGTCTTTTCGGCAGGGGGACTATGGTGGAGGACTTTAGGCAGGGTGGTACCGTGGACTGTTCCAAAGAAAGGTTGAAAATCCTTGTAAAGACTCCAGCCAGCTCGTCAGCACAGTCCCTCAGCACATGTCCCGGGACGCCATCAGGTCCCGCAGCCTTCCTCGGGTTGACGGCCCGCAGCATGCGCCTCACTTCATGCTCCTCTACTGTGAGGTTTAAGCTGCTGTGGACCGCAGGGTTTGGTGATGTTGTCCCTGGTGGTTTCACCTCAAAGCGGGCAAATAAGAGATTCAAATCCTCTGCCAGAGAGGTGTCACAATCAGCAGCTCCGAGGTCGGCCCTGTAGTTGGTGAGGTGCTGAACTCCCTGCCACACCTGCCTGCTGTCATTACTGTCCAGGTGTTCCTCAATCCTCCTGTAGTCTGCTTTGGCCTCACGGATGCCTCTCTTCAGGTTAGCTCGAGCTGTGCTGTAGAGAGCTTTGTCTCGGGATTTGAAGGCAATGTTCCTCTCCTTCAGCTGGACCTCCCGGGTCATCCAGGCCTTCTGGTTGGGGTAGACCCGAATGCGTTTGTCCACAGTGACAGTGTCTATGCAGTTTTTAATGTAGCACAATACACTATCTGTGAACACCTCCAGGTCCTGATGTTCGAAGACCCCCCAGTTAGTCCTATCAAAGCAGTCCTGCAGCTGCTGGGTGGCACCCTCAGGCCAGGTGGCGACCGTTTTTGTGATGGTAGGATCCATTTTCTTGATGGGGGCATATGCAGGGATCAAAAGCAGGGACACATAGTCAGACTGGAAAGGTGTGGTAGTGGTCTAGTCCTGTAGCCTAGTTTGATGTTGGTGTAGACCTTGTCCAGAGTCTTAGTTAGTCTGCATTTAACAGTCACATACTCCAAATCTGGGGGGAGCATTGGCTGTCCACAGTCACTGTGTTAGTACACCAGCTGTTATTCACGTACAAACAGAGCCCCCCTCCTCTGCTCTTACCAGAGTCTACTGTTCTGTCATGACGCTGTGCTGTGTAGCCTGCTAGCTCAATGGCAGAGTCCGGGATGGATGAATGAAGCCAGGTTTCTTTGAAAAGCAGAATGCAGCTGTCCTTCACTACGTTGATCGCTGTAGTCTGTAGCCTCAGTTCATCCATTTTGTTCACGAGGGATCTGGCATTCATGAGAAATAGGCTGGGTAGTGGTGGTTTGAGTGGCTGCCTCTATGTCTCTATATGCTGCTTGCTATTTGGTGGCAGGTAGTATAAGGAGAGCATTTGATTGAATGAAACTTTGTGTAGTGCAGAATGAGTCTTCAAAATGTTTGGTTCAATTAATAGAAGACAAAGATTTAAATGTTTATACCTGCTAAAAAATCAATTACAGTACATTAGCAAGAGGATGGCCTCAAAGCTTAAAGATATGGGATATCCACAACTATCCAGTTTTGATTTTAAGGGTGCTTTCACACTTTGTTCGATTGCTTGGACCAAACCCGAGTTTGTTTCCTCCCCCTCCGGCTGCCCACGTTGGTCTGTGTTCACTAGGGCTGACAAATGGGCAGAGAAACTAAGTTCGAATTTTTACCTTAAATATCTGATTTTTTTTTAAATTGACATTGTTTCCTTTGTCCACAAGAGGGCATACATAAACCAAACAGCACCTTTATATTACTTACTAGGTTAGCAATATTCAGAGATAGCTGTGGTATTCGGCTGAAATCGGTGGTGAAGGGGCTCAGATTATGAGACCAGGCCAGGGGCTGTTCAAAAAGACATAACACAACAGACTGGAGCCGAATGCAAGGATCTCGAGACACACATTTCCAAGTTGAACATCATTCCTGACAAAGCATTTTAAAAACTCATTGCTTAATATGAGAAACGATTGTGAGAGAGCAAGACGCAACAACCAAAGACCTCAACTAACTGTAAGGGGCTGTTCACACAGAACACTTTTGCAACCATAAATTTGTTTTTGTATGTAAACACGCTCTAGATGAACGTTTGCTTCAGCATCTCATGGAGGAGCGCTGTTTTTTTAGATGATGTGTCTAATTATAAATAACTTTAAAAGCATATTGAGGACTTCCGGTGATGTCAAGAAAAGAGAAGCAGCATAGAAACAGAGCTCCATCGGGCAAAACAAAAAACAAAGTGGTGACTATTGTATTATCCTCCTACAAAATGAGTTCAACTACGAGAAAAAAGACTAACAGCAAACAAGAAAATTTGAGAGAAAAGGAGGATAAATGGAGACCACCAAGCCCAGCTAGCTTAGACACCACTAGCAACAAAGATTAGTCAGGCCTAAAAGTACTAGAAAAGTTGAGGAAACTCTGTAAAGAAAACCAAGATGGGGGGCCTGGGTAGCTCAGCAAGTAAACATTTACATTTACATTTATGCATTTGGCAGATGGTTTTATCCAAAGCGACTTACAGAGCCCTTATTACAGGGACAATCCCCCCGGAGCAACCTGGAGTTAAGTGCCTTGCTCAAGGACACAACGGTGGTGGCTGTGGGGATCGAACCAGCGACCTTCTGATTACCAGATTACCAGTTATGTGCTTTTGACCACTACACCACCAGCACTCCATGGTTGAAGTAAAGACGCTGACTACCACACCTGGAGTCACAAGTTTGAATCCAGGGCATGCTGAGTGACTCCAGTCAGGAAGTGAAGCCTCCACACGCGCCATGTCTCCGAGGTAACGCACTCAGAAAGCCACGTCATAAAATGCATGGATTGACACTCTCAGCTGTGGAGGAAACTGAGATTCATCCTCCGCCACCCGGATTGAGTCACTACGCAACCGTGAGGACATAGAGTGCATTGGGAATTGGGCATGCCAAATTGGAAGATTAAAAAAAAAAAAAGTAAACCAATATGGATGCAATGATAATATGATGTCTCTTGAAAGACTGGAACAAGCAGTTTCAGATATAAAAAAACAGTTGGTTGAACATGAAGAGAGAATTGAAAAGGCGGAATAGAGACTGAGCATGGTTGAAGATACAGTGGTATGACACAAGAGGGCACTAAGATACTCGCTTTAGCGTGATATGGACCTCTAAGCAAAGTGCGATGACCTCCAGAACAGCTTGAGGCGTAAAAATATGAGAAATTTTTAGGTCCCAAAAGGGAGTGAAGGAAAAGATATGGCAGGATTTTGAAAGAGCTGCTTCATAAGGTACTCAAGCTACCACCAGAAATGGACATCAAGATCGAAAGGGCACATCGTTCACTTGCACCCAAGCCTAAGGATTCAAGACGATAACAGCACTTGTGGCTGATAAAGGTGAAGTGATTTTGCTTATGGGGGGATTGTAACTGCATATTAAATCCCAAATTAGATAGACTACGTATAATAATAAGACCACAGTCCAAAATTTCCAAGGATTTATGAGGTATGATGGAGTTGGGTTTAGTGGATGTCTGGCAACATCTCCACCCTAGTGAGAGAGACCTCACATTTACGTATGTCCCAAGTACATGGGAGCTAATCAAGGATAGATTTCTTTTCCATGTTAAAAAAAGACATACATAGAGTAAAAGAATGCACACATTAAACAATTACTATTTCGAACCACAGCCTAGTCATCATAAAAAATTATTTATGGTTAGTGTGGAGCAGGATGTGGTCATGTGTCTGTCACTGGGGAGAGAGGAAGCGGAAAGGGCCATCACCTGGTGATTAATGATACATAAAACCTGTATCTCGTTACAGTGACGATGGAGATTGGCTTGAAAAGGCCGCCGAGAACACCAGTGAAAGAGAGAGAGTTGGGAACAAGTAAACCACAAAGTAGGGAAGCTGAAGTACATTAAGTTGTGAAGCTGAAGTTTATTTAGTTGTGAAGCTAAAGTGCATGAACTGTTGCCAAGCTGAAAAGCCCAAAGACTGTGTTTGTGAAACTGAGAGACAATTAAAACAATAGGTTACTATCGTAACCCCGGTTCTCTGAAACATCGAGTGGAGAGATCCACCTATGGGAAGGGCATCCGCACCTGACCTCTGCAGAAGCATCCAATTGCACCAAGTCTGGCCTGACAGACAGAAGCGCGTGTCCAATGCTCGGTAAGGGACCCGCCCCTTACCAAGTGCATAAAACACTAGTACGCGCTATCTTACCTCAGTGAGCATATTCAGCTTCTCATGCAGCAAGCGGGGCAAGCTAGTGGATCTCTCCACTCGATGTTTCAGAGAACCGGGTTACGATAGTAACCTATTGTTCTCTTTCATCATCTCGTGTTCGAGATCCACCTATGGGAGATATGGACAGCTCCCCGATTGCCCAATACACTACAATGAGGCCCTGAAAGCCAGAGGACGGTCACCTCGAAAGGCGGTGCATGACACGTCACACGGAAACCACCCCACAAAGTGAGGAAGCCACTTTAGTAACAAAGAATAGCATATGGTAACATGCATTCGTGAATAAACCTGACCGCACTATCATGGTGAATATATGGTGCCAGGTGCAGAGTAGAAACATGCTCAGTGACTTTAAAGTGCTGGACTAGGCAGCCCAGACTTAAAGAGGGGTGGAGGGCCTAAGAGCACAAAGCTACAAAGAGCCGACACTCAGGACAGAATGAGCTACCGGGGTTCTGGTAACATCTAGCCGGTAGTATCTGGCAAACGTATGGGGAGAGGCCCGGCTTGCAGCGGCACATATGTCCTGCAAAGAGACTCCCTTAAATAGAGCCCAAGAGGCAGCCATACCTCTAGTGGAGTGAGCTCTGATGCCCTCTGGGGGCTGCACTCCCTTTGATTCATATGCCAAAGATATAGCTTCCACAAGCCAATGAGAAAGGCGTTGCTTGGAAATGGGGTTCCCTGAGTGCGGGGGGCCCCAAGAGATGAAAAGCTGGTCGCCTTTTCTAAACGAGCTGGTCCTGTTTAAGTACGCCCGCAGGGCACGTACAGGACACAAAGCGTTCAACCTCTGATCCTCTGTGGAGGAGAAAGGAGCTGGGTGGAACGCGGAAAGCTCAATCACCTTACACGTGAATGCCGGGAAGCATTTTGGCATAAAGGCCGGGCTGGGCCTGAGAAAAACCTTATCTCCACTGAGAGAGAATTTAGTGCACGAGGGATGAACAGAGTGCATGCATATCACTGACCCGCTTGGCAGATGCCAAGGCCAAGAGCAAAGCTGTCTTGAAAGACAAATTCTTAAGGGAAATACTCCCCAGGGGCTCAAACGGCTGTTGAGACATTGCGTCCAGCACCATGGAGAGGTCCCATTCAGGAACGACTCTCCTGGGGACTGGAAGAGAGCGGCGTGCGCCCTTCATAAACCTACGAATAAGGGGGTGTTGCCCCACCGTAGCGCTGTCGAACCCCACATGACATGCAGCGATAGCCGCTAAATAGACCTTAATAGTGGAAAAGGATCTTCCCTTGTCCATAAGGTCCTGCAAAAAGCATAAGATGTCGGTGATTGGGCACTGATATGACGTTACCCGTCGCCCTTCACACCACTCTTCGAACACCCGCCACTTACAGTTGTAAAGAGACCGTGTTGAAGAGGCTCTGGCACACTGAATGGTGGCCACAACACGTGGGGGGAGCCCCAATGTGTTTAAGTTGGCCCTCTCATGGGCCAGGCCCAGAGGGCCACCCTGTCCGGGTGCGGGTGATAACTTTCCCCGTTCGCTTGAGACAAAAGGTCTGTGCGAAGTGGGAGGGGCCATGGCTGGGCATACAGCAGAGGGATAATCTCTGAGAGCCACGGCGCCTTGGGCCACCTGGGAGCTATCAAAATCATTGTCAAGCTCTGTTCCCTCACCCTGGCCAGAGACGCCGTTATGAGGCAAAGGGGAGGAAATGCATAGAGCAGCACGTTGGGCCACGGGTGGGCCAGTGTGTCCACGCCGAGGGGGGCGTCCTCGTCCCGTAGCGAGAAGAACATAGGACAATGGGCGTTTTCGCGCGAGGCGAAGAGATCTACGGTTGGCTGGCCGAACCTCCTCCACAGTAGACACACTATCTGAGGATGGAGGCGCCAGCCTCCGTAGAGCGGGTTTCCCCTTGACAAGAGGTCTGTGCCCCTGTTCAGTATGCCCGGGACATGGGTCGCCCGTAACGACAGGAAATGCCGCCTGCTCCATACTAACAGCCTGTGAGCGAGAGCATGCAGCTTGGAGGAGCGCATCCCCCCCTGGCGGTTGATATATGCTACAGCTGTCGTGTTGTCGCAGCGCACCAGCACATGATGCCCCTGCAAGCGGGGCAGAAGGTGATTCAGAGCCTTCCACACAGTGAGGAGCTCTAAATAATTTATATGGGCTGAGTGAAGTGTGCTTGGCCACACACCATTCACTGTTCTGCCCTCTTGCGTGGCTCCCCATCCTGTTAAGGACGCGTCTGTCGTCACTACTTTCCGCAGCATAATCGCCCGAGAGGGGTCCCATGCGCGTAGAACTCTGCGTTCCTCCAGTGGCGCAGCGCTGCTGTGCACGCAGCGTCACTGTGACAGAGTGGCGGAGATCGCTAAAGGGCTGAGATGAAGCGTTAAAACCCACTTCATGAACGCCCTCATTCTCAGAAGGCCCAAAGGCAGGACATGTATAGCCGCAGCCATAAGACCCTGTAGCCTGAGACATGCGCTGAAAATGTATTCTCGCCCCTTCTTTGAATTGTGAGAGGCAATTCATTAAGGAGAGAACAGCTCTTGTGAGAGACGCCGCGCATTGTAACCGAATTCAGCTCCAAACCCAGAAAAGTAACTCTCTGCGCGGGAGTGAAATTGCTCTTGCTCACGTTCACTCTGAATCCGAAGCTGTGATGTGAGCGAGCACACGGGCAGTGTTTTGCATGACGATCTCTCTGGAATCGGCTATAATCAGCCAATCGTCTATGTAAGTCAGGATTTTGAGCCCCGCTATTCTCAGCGGGGCTAACCCTGCTTCCGCACAGGTACAAAACACTCTTGGACTGAGTGCTAGGCCAAATGGAAGTACTGTGAATTCGTAACATATGCCTTGGAAGGCGAAACGAAGAAACTTCCTGTGTGGCGGGTAAACGTTGATGTGAAAAAAACGCATCTTTCAGATCGATCGACGTGAACCAATCGCTCTGTTTTATTGCACGAGAGAGAACGTTGTGGGTTAACATTCTGAAATTGTATTTCCTTAAATGTTTGTTCAACACTCTGAGATCCAGAATAGGACGAAGTGAACCGTCCTTTTTTGGAATCAGGAAATAATGGGAGTAAAAACCCTGTTGACATTGATGCGGAGGTACCACTCGCACCGCCCCCTTCTCGAGAAGAGAAGAGATCTCGTCTTTCAGAATGTGCGCGGAGCTCTCTTCTGTGTGAGAAAAGATAACTCCGCTGAAACGTGGCGGTTTTCTGGCAAACTGAAGTCTGTAGCCCTTCGTAATGGTGCGAATCACCCATTCTGGGGCAGACACAGACTGCCAGGCTGTCACGTGTGACGTGAGAGAGCCCACACTCACCGGCGAGTTGCCTAGGGCAGCCAATACAACCGGATCGTTCATTTGTGATACAATGGCGCCATCTAGTGGACAACTTAGGGGCGACATGTAGAATTTCAGGGGAACAACAGCACTTGGCAGAGCTTTCGCTCTCAGTGTTTGATATTTTTGTTGTTCTTGTTTTTTGTTGTTTTTATTTTTGAAACACACACAGGGAATTGAACCTTTATTGAATGTGTGTGAAGTGGTTTGTGCAAACTGTGAAGAGACTGTGGTTGAGCACTTTTCAACAGTGGAGGGGCACACCTGGACAGTGAATTTCCCCCAGTTCTGGAACTGGAAGCTGGGAGGGAATTTTTTATGGACCACACCTGAACTTGTGACATGTCCATATTGAACTGGGGTTGGGCACCCGAACGAGGGAAAAGGGGCCCTCGAGCTGAGAACTTCCTCCTTTTGGGTAAAGGGGGGAAAAAACTCAAGCTTGTGTCCACTGGGCTGGTCGCCTGAAAACCTGGACCGAGAAGCCCCTGGAGCTGAGCATCAGGTAGGCCTCTTCCTCTTCCCGTCCGACGGGGTAGAGTGGGTGGGCTTTTTCGCTGCAGCCGCCGCGAAGGATGTCTTACCCCAGGGCTTAGGAGGATGGTTGGGCTGCTGGCTAGGCTGCTGGCTGGGTGGCCTGCTGCGAGCCTTAGGCCTGGCTGTATTACGGTACGGCCGTCCTGTGGCTGGGGCCTGAGGGGGCCGTGCGGGGGGCTGGTGTGGAGTGGCCTTTCTAGGCAGGCACAGTTTAAACGCCTCATCCTCCTTCTTCTTATCATCGCACCGCTGTTGCATAAGTGCAACAGCAGGGCCAAAAAGAGCCTGGCCTGGTTCCACTGGGGCTCCTGCTATGCGTCTTTTCTCGCTGTCGGGCAGACCAGAGAGATTGAGCCAGAGGGCCCGTTCCCCCACAACACGGGCCCTCTGGCTCAAGTATAGCGGGTCGTTATACGTGCGGCAGTGTAGTCGAGCCGCTAACCGAGGGAGCTTGGGCGGAAGGGGTGGTTAACTCGTCGTCCGAGCCCTCAAGTATAGCGGGGTCCTCGTCCTCGCCTGAGCCGGGCGGCTCGTCGTCGAACGAGGAAATACCGGGAAGGATTTCCTCGAGTAGGCCCTCGTTAGACTGGTCAGCCCAACTGAGAGCAGGCATGCTCTGGGAAGTCCCCGGAGCTGTAACGCTTTCACCTACTCCAGCGTCCGAATCGTAATGATCGTCCGTGCCTTGAGAGGATGCAACCTTGAGTCTTCGTCGAAGAAGCTTCCTAGGCAGGGCGAGGCAATGGGTGCAGTTCTCAGGAAGTGAAAGCGCTTCCTGCGCGTGTCTTAGTCCCATGCACACCACGCAGAAGGGATGGGCATCCCTCGCGACAATGAGTGAACCGCAGGCGGCAGGGCATGCAAGCGACTGCACGTCCGGTGGGTTACCGGAGAGCTTGTGATCCATTGGAGAGGTGAAAGTTGATAAACAGGCGGGCAGCCTGAGCAAATCCAGGTAGCGAGCGTGGGTGGCTTGCAACCCAAAATAATCGCAACTAAACGCAACCGTCTGACAATCACGCCTGGCGGAGGCTGATCAAATGGATATTTCCTCCTGTTGACTGTGGTGAAGTCAGCGAAAACTGTAGAGCTGCGAAGCAAAGAGGTCGCGAGAAGCGAATAACAACTGAGGTAAGATAGCGCGTACTAGTGTTTTATGCACTTGGTAAGGGGCGGGTCCCTTACCGAGCATTGGACACGCGCTTCTGTCTGTCAGGCCAGACTTGGTGCAATTGGATGCTTCTGCAGAGGTCCGGTGCGGATGCCCTTCCCATAGGTGGATCTCGAACACGAGATGATGAAAGAGAACTTGACTTACCTGGACTGCCACCCCAATTCCCGCTTCCTTTTATTGGAACTTTTACAGTTAGATAATAATTTTAAATACTAGAGGCTTAATGTTTCATTATTAACAGACACCCATATTATGCAAGAAATACAAAGAGCCTGAGATCTGAGTACTTCACTATAAATGATGATGTTAATGTCTCTCCCTCTGTGTTATGGGATGCTTGTAAGGCCACGATGAGGGGGAAGATTATTTATATAGGATCTAGAATAAAGAAACAAAGACTTGCAAAACAGCAAGAATGGGAAACAGAAATAAAAAGATTAGAGAGGGAAACAAGATAGAAAAGAAGATACACTTAAAAGGCTAAAGGAAGGAAGGAAAGGACCCCCTAGTGCACTACTAGTTATCGCCCAACAAACCTCCATTGCATAGACTATAAAATCTTAACTTCAATCCTTGCAAATAGAATTCAAAGAAGGATAAAGGATTTAATCAAACTGGACCATTATTTGTTCCTTGGGCAGACAAGGAACAAATAATGTAAGGAGATTTCAATGCTTCTCAGCTTACAATTAAAGTCAGAAGATTACATACACCTTAGCCAAATACATTTAAAGTCAGTTTTTCACAATTCCTGACATTTAATCATAGAAAACATTTCCTGTCTTAGGTCAGTTAGGATCACTACTTTTATTTTAAGAAATGTCAGAATATTAGTAGATACACTTTGTTAGTATTTGGTAGCATTGCATTTAAATTGTTTAACTTGGGTCAAACTTTTTGGGTAGCCTTCTACAAGCTTGCTGGAATTTTGGCCCATTCCTCCAGACAAAACAGGTGTAACTGAGTCAGGTTTACATGCTTTTACAGTTCTGCCCACAAATTTTCTATTGGATTGAGGTCAGGGCTTTGTGTTAGCCACACCAGAGCCTTGACTTTGTTGTCCTTAAGCCATTTTGCCACAACTTTGGAGGTATGCTTGGGGTCATTGTCCATTTGGAAGACCTATTTGTGACCCAGCTTTAACATACTGGCTGATGTCTTGAGATGTTGCTTCAATATATACACATCATTTTCCTTCCTCATGATGCCATCTAATTTGTGATGTGCACCAGTCCCTCCTGCAACAAAGCACCCCCACAACATGATGCTGCCACCCCCATGTTTCACAGTTGGGATGGTGTTCTTCGGCTTGAAATCCTCACCCTTTTTCCTCCAAACATAACAATGGCCATTATGTCCAAACAGATACATTTTTGTTTCAACAGACCAGAGGACAATTCTCCAAAAAGTAAGATCTTTGTCCCCATGTGCACTTGCAAACTGTATTCTGGATTTCTTTTTGTGGTGGTTTTGGAGCAGTGGCTTCTTGCTTGCTGAGCAGCCTTTCAGGTTAAGTCGATTTAGGACTCATTTTACTATGGATATAGACACTTGTCTACCTGTTTCCTCCAGCATCTTCACAAGGTCCTTTGCTGTTGTTCTGGGATTGATTTGCACTTTTCGCCCCAAATTACGTTAATCTCTTGGAGACAGAATGTGTCTGCTTCATAAGTGGTATGATGGCTGTGTGGTCCCATGGTGTTTATACTTGCATACTATTGTTTGTACAGATGAACGTGGTACCTTCAGGCATTTGGAAATTGCTCCCAAGGATGAACCAGACTTGTGGAGGTCCACAAATGTTTTCTGAGGTCTTGGCTGATTTCTTTTGATTTTCCCATGATGTCAAACAAAGAGGAAATTAGTTTGAAGGTAGGCCTAAAAATGCATCCACAGGTACATCTCCAATTCAGTACACCTCCCATCAGAAGCTAATTATCTAAAGGCTTGACATAATTTTCTGGAATTTTCCAAGCTGCTTAAAGGCACAGTTTATTTAGAGTAAACTTCTGAACCACTGGAATTGTGATATAGTCAATTAAAAGTGTCTGTAAACAATTGTTGGGAAAAATTACTCGTTTCATGCACAAAATAGATGTCCTAAACGACTTGTCAAAACTATAGTTTGCTAATATTAAATCTGTTGAGTGTTTAAAAAAATAGTTTTAATGTCTTCAACCTAAGAGTATGTAAACGTCTGACTTCAATTGTAGATGCTGAGAAAGCATTTGGTAGACTTGACTGGTTATTTCTGGAACAAACATTGATGGAAATGGGATTTGGAGAGGAATTTGTTATTTGTATTAATCTGCTGTATAAGGATCCTAAATCAAAAATGAGAGCTAATGGATTTTGATCAGATTTTTTAAAGGTGGAGTGGGGAGTGAAGCAGTGAGGCTCTTTATCTCCCATCCTCTTTGTGTTGAGTATTGAAACACAAGCGGAAGCTATACGCCAAAATGTTCTGATTCAAGGAATAGTAGAAGAAGGTGGGTCAACTCATAAAATAGCTCTGTTCGCAGATGATATTTTGCCATTTATAAAAAAAAACCACTTCTTTCCATCCCTGCAAATATGGCTCAATCTCATATAAAATTAATGAAAACAAATCAGAAGCAATGATGATCCTTGGGACTTGGCCAAAACGATTAAATGAAGATGTTACTTTCTGCTGGTCAAGGATTTAGGTACCTAGGAGTTATTCTCACACCCAATCCATACACTTATTTGATGCTAATTATAATAAGCTACTTAAACAAATAAAAATTGGTGTGGCATGATGGGAGATCCTTTCTCTCTCTTTAATTGGAAAAGTTGAGACTGTGAAAATTAATTTGTTACCTAGATTTCTTTTTCTATTTCAATCCCTGCCTGTAAGAGTGCCAATTTCCATCTTTAATATGTTAAATAAACGAATCTTTAATTTATAAGGTAGAAAAAGAGATCTAGGATAAGACTTAAAATGCTCCTTTTGCAAAAAGATAAGGGAGGCCTGCCGAATTTTAAACATTATTATTGGGCAGCACAGTTAACTGCAATAGTGTCATGGATTAGAAATGACCAGAAGACAGGATGGACCCGATAGTGTCTTTATCATTATTGTGTTTTATTGGCACTACACCTGTTTAAATTAAATGAATGGATAAAACACACTTTTGAGGGTTGGACAGCAGTAAAAAAAAAAAAAGGGTCCAGGGTCAATTTCAAGGGCTGTGCCATTGTTGGGTAATGTTGAATTCCCCTCTTCCAAATGGGACATTGGCTTTACAAGATGGACGACAAAGGTTTTAGTACAATCAATCAATTAATTAAATGGAATGGGGGGGGGGCGCTGTCCTTTTCTGCATATTGCTGCCTCCTTCGGCATAGCGTGACACCGTTTTGTGGCCCACATAACACGGCAGCCCTTTTCAGCTTATTGTGGCCCGTTCGGGCCTGTTTCGCGGACGGCCCTTCGGGAAAAGTCCCTGATCTCCTGATGGCCAGTCCGCCCCTGCCCTTTTGTATTTATATTATTTTTCAAATTTTTTTTTAGGTATGAGATCCAATGTCAGGGTACATGGTGTTCTGTGAAATAAAGAAAAAGAAAAAAAAAGCTTATTGAGACCGCTTTCTGTTAAACTGTATTTTGTTGTACTATGTCTAGCCTTTTTTATTTTAAGAAGGTGATCAATCTGAAGTCATCATCAGTGCTTGCCACACATCCAAAATTCAAATACACAGTTTTAGCATACAAATGTGCATTTTTGTCATAAATTCGATGAATATTCGAAATTAGAATTTTTATTTGACAGCCCTAGTGTCAACTGACATCATATTATGACGCGTTGCAAGAGATAAGAGAGCAGCTCACATTCTTCATAAGGCAGTGTATTTGGACACAAGCAGGTATGAGTAATGCGTTATACCATAACAATTGCGAATGGGAGCATGCAAAGACGCAAATTATACATCACCAGTGGTTCACTTCCGCAATTTTGGTACGATTGTGTTCATATTAGTAGCGAACAGTACCTTAGATCACATATACCCCAGATCCCCTTTCCAAGTGGACCCAGATATGGTTCGCGGATGCAAACCCGAGTTTGGAAAACATCGTAAACTGGAATAATCACAGACAACTGTGTGGCCATGTTGACTGTTTGTGCTGTCTTGCACATGTATCTGGAGTTTCTATACAAATCAATATTTTTGCTTTTTCTATATCTCTTGCTGTCTCTCACTGAATTGCAGCTCTGCTGTTGGTGCTATAGTTGAACTCTAATGTATATTTCATGTACTTCTGCCTCACTGATTGTGACGCAGAGTGGGTGGTGAATCTTTTCCTCAGAGTGCCATGTTGCTCACAACTACGGACACACACAGTATACATTCTGCATATAGCATAAACTGTTATGACATTCATTTACATGTGAAGTAACGTGAGCTGATATTAGATGCCCAACACACACCTACACACAGTTACTCGCATGCCTACACACACATCTGTGGCTGTGGTAGGAGGGACCCTTATGTCTCCACTGCAAGGTATCTATATTTAGAATGCCCTTTAATTGGTGCAAAGGTTTTTTTCAGGGCTTCACAAATACTAAATAGTCACTAGGGGGACGTGGGGAGAGGGCTGATGGTGCAATAATGAGCAATGAAATGAGCCCTATGATCTATATATATATATATATATATAAAAAAAACCCTATCTAAATTACCAACATCCAACCATCCACTATTATCTAAAATCTAACCTCCTCAAAAACTGTTTTGTGGTCATTATGGAGCACTTAATAATGCAAAAATAGCTAGCCACTGTTAACACAACCTCAAATGTTCTAGCTCTTTTCTATACAGCAAAATTCAACAGTGTGTCACACTTTCAAGCACAAAATGCTGTGATTGACCAGTCAGAATCAAATATTCCAGAGAGTTGTGTACTAGAGTGCAACAGTCTGGCTCCAAAAGTAAATCATACTATTTACATATTAATTTGGCAGACACTTTTATCCAAAGCAACTTACAAAAGAGGAATACATTACAAGTGAATCAGTGGTACAAAAAGTGCTGTATTACAAAGTTTCACTATTATCAGAATAGTAGTATTCAAGTGCAACAAGATTATTTAAATTTTTTTAGTGACTGGTTAAGTGCTCATGGAAAAGATGTGTTTTTAACCGTTTTTTGAAGACAGAAAGTGAGTCAGCTTCACGGATGGAGTTGGGAAGGTCATTCCACCAACGTGGTATGATGACACCGAAAGTCTGGGAAAGTGTTCTGGTGTCTCTGTGTTGGTACAACGAGGCACCATTCCTTGGCCAACCACTTCTGGTGGATGATTTGATTTGAGCTATGTTTGAGCTGACCCAGTGACTGTTCTGTATGCCAGCATCAGAGCCCTAAATTTGATACGTGTATCAACTGACAGCCAGTGAAGGGTGATAAGGAGTGGTGTAACATTCACTCTCTTTGATTCATTAAAGACCAGACGTGCTGCTGCATTCTGTATCATTTGCAGGGGTCTAATTGTGGATGCAGGGAGCTCAGTCTTGGCTGGGTTAAGTTGCAGTTGGGTTCCTTCATCCAGGCTGAGATGTCTGCCAAACAGGCAGAGATTCAAGCAGTCACCATGGTGTCGTTGGGCTGGAAAGACAAGTAGGGTTGTGTGTCATCGGTGTAGCAGTGATAAGAAAACCATGTGCCTGAATGATGGGTACCAGTGATGTTGTGTATATAGAGAAGAGAAGTGGCCCAAGCACTGAGCCCTGAGGTACCCCAGTAAGTAGCTGATGTGACTTGAACACCTTACCTCTCCAAGCTACCTTGAAGGACCTACCTGAGAGAAAGGAATTAAACCAGTCAAGCACAGTTTGTGTGATGCCCAGAGTAAAGAGGGTGGAGAGTAGGATCTGATGGTTGACTGTGTCAAAGGTTGCAGAAAGGTCCAGTAGAATCAGGACGGATGATCTGGATCCAGCTTCTGCCTGTCTCAGTGACTCAGTGACAGACAGCATGGGATGAGAGAGACTAGTCTGTAGTGTTCTACTTGTGTGGGTTAAGTGCAGGTTTTTTCAGTAGTGGGGTTACTCGAGCCTACTTAAATGTAGTGGGAAAATGCCTGTAAGTAGAGATGTGTTAATTATCTGTGTGAGTGCAGGTAGGATGGATGGAGAGATGGCCTAGAGAAGGTGGGAAGGAATGGGGTCAAGGGAACAGGTGGTGGGGTGGTTGGAGAGGAGGAGTTTAGAGACCTCAAGGTCAGTCAGAGGAGAGAACATAGAGACAGAAGAGCTGCATACAGGAGGTGGGTGTTTGATAGGGTATGGTGCTGAAAATGTATTGCTGATGGCTGTAACTTTATTAGTAAAAAATGTGGTGAAGACATCTGCTGTCAGTGATGTGTCAGGCAGTGGAAGGGGAGGACAGAGAAGTGTGTTGAATGTTCTAAACAAGCTGTTAGTGTCTACTGTATGGTGGTGTTGATCTTGTTCTGGTAATATGAAGTTTTTGCAGATATAACGTTATCTGAAAAAGTAGCAAGCAAAGACTGATACTTACCCAGGTCTGCTGGATCTTTAGATTTCCGCCATCTCCTCTCAGCCACCCTGAGGTCAGTCCGATGTTTACGAAGGACGTCAGAGAGTCAGGGGATGGGTGGTGTCATATGTGCTGGCATAGAGGTGAGAGGACAGATGCTGTCTAGACAGGTTGTTAAAGTAGAGCTTAGTGTGTCTGTGACAGTGTTTACATCCAGGGTGGAAAATAAGTTTTGTGTGGGAAGAGAGGTAGAGACAGCAGTAGAAAGTGAATGGAGGTTATGGCGAAAAGAAACCAAAGGCGGAGTCTGTTTTAATATATATGGGAGAGTCATGTTGAATTGAACAAAGTAGTGATCAGAGACATGTAAAGGAGTAACAAGAATATTTGAGTATCCCAATCTGTGAGTTGCTGTAGTGCTTAGTCTTTCCAAGTCAAACAAGACAAGAACTTCAGTGGCCTGGGGCCTGTCTTGGTGTATGTTGACATCTCCAAGAACCACACCCCTCTCTATGTAACAATACTTCTTTTGAATTCCATGCTATTACTACAATGCAAGTACAATGTTGCACGTAAGTGTGTTTATTTCATTGTTTTTCTTTGTTGTAGAGTAGCATTCATTACTAGACTTGCGCTGTTTGTTTACCTTGTTGAACTTGTGCTGCTTAAACGTGTGTGTGCTACATTGTTTTGACTTATCCCAGAGTATTCACTGCTAGATTTAGAGTTGTTTGTCTAGTGTATAAGACTATCATTGTTTTTTGTGTGTCTATAAACAGTGCTTCACTTGTTTTAGAGTATTATTTATTGCTAAAGTTTAGCTTTCTTTGTTTGCGGTGTACTTGTTCCTGCGCTTGTCACCTCACACAACCCTTTTTTTTCGGTTGCTCATGTGACAGGCCTTGTTGTGCTAAGCTGCATTAAGGCTTGTCTGGTCCAAGGTAAAGAAACTCATAATTTTTTAGGCTATTTCTTTTTTAGGTCTGGGAATCTTAATGCATGAATTGCTGCGATTAATAGTTTTTTTTTAGCACTATTAAAAATATGCAATTAATGTAGTGTCCTTTTTTTCATTTCCTGAAACTTAGTTAATTTTTTTTCCCACTTCCTGTGGCTAAAATTGTCATATATACATTTTCAGGTGGTACACGCTTGACTTGACCACATATTCTATCACAGGAACTGATTGTGTGGAGCAGTGCATGCTTATTAATTACGCGCGACGCATGTCAATGGCATAATAAATACGGGAGCGAATTTACTGTATGTAGAATGGAGACTTCACCCGCAAGCAGTGAACCACATGTGGGAGAGATACGTGTAAGCTAAATCAGTGTCAAAAGCGAATCCACCCAGTGCTTGATAGAGACTGAGAAGGACCTAGGCGTTCAACAATCTTTAGCTAGCAATACCTATTGAGGCTAAGCGGCAACCAGAGGACATAATAGTTTTGAGATTTGAAACTTAAACTTCAGCATTCCGTTTGGTGTGTATCTGTATGTATATTGTCTAATAGTAGTGTCACAGCCCTAATTTTTTTTGGTGTATCTTGATACAAAGTTGTGCTCAGCAGTTTAAAATATGATAGATATGCCATGTTGTCATTTGTGGGGAAAGGTTTATGATGATTTAACACTATAAAGTGCTGAAGTCTTATAGTAGAATTATAGATATACAAATATTAAATGATAATTAGACTAGTTTCAGATGTAAATTACTAATGTGCTTTTGATTCCATACAATTTGCTCATTCAAAATGTAAAAAAAAAATGGTCATTTGGCGCCATCTGCTGTCCCAAAAGCTTTATTTTTAGAAATTGTCAATGAATGAATCAATGAACGAATCAGAAAAAAAATGTGGTGAACAGATTCAAAAGACTCACTGAGTCACTGAGATTAATCAAAATCACCACCACTAGTACATAGTCTTGTACCTTTATCTTTTTGTCTGATTTTCAAATACTATTTTGCTTGGTTTGGTTCATGGTTTAGAACGCTGTTATCAAGATTTTACAGATTCCTATGGAAAAAATGAATGTGGAAAAACACATCCTGTACTGGCAGTAGAGGTCGATCGATATATCGGTTTTGCGATTATTCAGCGTTGATAACAGATTTCTGGAAATGGAAGTGGAGCGTAGTTCTAGCGGGAAGACCAGCAGGTGTACATCACATCATTAGCTGGGTAACTCCTAGCCAATCGCACGTAAGCCAATGCTTTATAAGTCCGCTCACAATCTATCACATTGCTGTTTCGGCGTGCTAACACTGCAACTAGACGCATTTCAACCTCTCCAGGCCACAACCAGTGCACAACACATCTCTGGAAGCCCGCCTTCCCTTTCCAACGACGTTGTCACGTCATCTCAACTTCTGCCAACATCAAACCCATGGGGAGTAAACAACCAGCAAACCCGGATCTTCACCCATATCTCATTCACTCAGGAGATCTCTCTCAATCGCATTGCACGACCCGTTGCGGAAGGTGCGCACACCCCGCGAATCCTGCAAAATCATCGGACCAGGCAGCAGCCGGCTTCCATCAGAAATAAGCTAAGTCATTTTCATATCCATCAAATGCATTCAAATCTAGTCATGGGTCTAGACCTTCTGTTGCCATGCTACCTGTTCATCACAAAGTTGCAACGCTGCCTGTTCATCATAACGCATTCGCATCAACATCAAAAGCCAGTATTTCATGTCAACAGCGCATTCATTCTCATAGTATGGCAGGCAATCGCGTAATCTCATGAGGGCAACTCGGTCAAGGTTCATTCACTCGTCATTCGCAGTCTGCATGCCCGAGTTTCACCTGATGATGTGCGCCCCCCCTTCCCGAGCACAAACCATACAATTTACATACCCAACTTAAATGGCTGTATCTACTGGCTCTCCCGGAGTATGGACACAGTTGTAGTATCTTTTGAAAGAAGACACTTTGGGCTTCACTTCTCAAGTTTCAGAATTAATATATGTTGTTATTTTAAAGCAAAAAACTAAACTCTCTCTAAAAAAAATCTCTCTCATTCTGTTTAGAAGACTTAATATATAAGATAATATACAGTTTTACAATGGGAATGCTGCTCAGATTGCATAGTCTGTCGAAGAACGACGATGAAGTGTAATTCTTCCAGGCGAGATCTCATGTAAACATAGAGAACATATCAAGATTTATAATTACGTACAAAAGTGCTTCTGGACGTTATAGAATGAACTCTGTCACGGACAATTGACCCAAGCAGGCTAAACTGGATTCATCTGGCGATCGCTATTTCATAATACGGTAAGAAGTAACATTTTTGATATTGCATGTTGTCATCTGCACTTCCGGCACAAATAAACAAATTGCTGTTTCTGGAGGACTGCTATCATGCAACAGAGATTGGATATCAACGTCGAACACTTAGACCTTTGAAAAGACGTATAATCTGTTAACATTAATCGCATATTCATGCATGCATATATCAGAATGCAAATATATTAAACGTAAGCAGAGTGGCATCACTCCTGAGCGCAAACAAGTGCGTATCAAAGGGTTAATATAGCCTTCACCAAGCCTTGTGAAAGAATTTACTTAGTTCGGTACAACATTCGATGAGGTTCCCAGAGCGCCTCCAAGGGCGCATTTACACGATCCATAAAACGCAGCATTTTCTTACTCCAGACGTACTTCCATGTTCTCATCGATAGCACCACTGCTGCGGCGCTTCTGACCCCTAGCGGTAGGCTCCGCACCGCTTCCCCTATTCATCAGATTATCTACCACCAGTGTAAGGCATTTCTCTATGATCAGGTCATACAGCGAGTAATTCCCATCTCATGGCATCTCATGTTTCTTTTACAGCCAACAAACTAAACTCTCATGAAGCTGAGACATTATTCTTCTCACCGTATTTGCTCCAGCTCGAGGAATAAGAGGGAGGAGAGAGAGAGAGAGCGAGCGAGAGAGAAGAGAAAAAAACAAAAAAAAAAACACAACGAGCCACGTCTCTAGAATTCTAGACATCACACACATTCTCTAACCATGCAAGCTTCCCCCTAAAGAAACATGACAGAATCAGGTCTATTTTCACGTCGTTCCCTGGTCAGTTTGGGTCTCCTAACGCATCTCCAGCCCCATCAGGCCACCTCAATTTCGCCATGCTTATCATTCCTCAAGGCCACTCTGCCGTTTTTCCGCCTCCCCACACTAGCTCATTCCATAGACAGCCTCTCCTACCCACCAATCGATGATGGCTGGCAAGAATCTCCGGATGACATGCCCCTATTTCTCGGAAATGGCTCCCTCCATAGGATTCAGGGGTTGCCGTCTAGGACCATGGTTCACAGGGGAATGGCCAGAATTATACTTTCTTCAATATAGCTTCCTACGCTCCAGACGCTCTCTTCGTAAGTAATCCCATTGCTAGATATTTCAAAATTGAATGTATTTAACAAATGTTCTCGATCTACAATCCCAGTCTCGATGCGGCTCAGCGGAGGGAAGAAAGAAATGACACCGAGACCCAAGCTTCAAATCCTTCCTCGCCATTCGTACAGCACTTCATCATACGGTCAAGTAAACAACCTTCCCCTCTACCCTCCAATGAAATGGTTCTTTACCCTAAATGGGGTAAAATATATGTTTGAGTTCAAAAATAGGAAATACATTCCCATAACCACTGCAGCCTCGTTCCGCGATGACACAGCAAGCTACATCTACAAAAGAAGTTTAAAATAGGCCTTTCTTATTCCACACCCATCATCACGGCCAGAGTCATATGGGTTCCCTCCAGAAACTCAAACGCATCGTAGTCATGCGACAGTTCCGCAGTCGTTACTACAATCAATAAACTCCTCGAACCATCATGTCCCCTATGAGACGTCTGACATGGCAGAGCATTTCCTGTAACTTCATCATCCCAGCCAGACACATTCCTGGGTTTTTCAACGTAGTCTCTGAGCCCCTCCCTCGCTTCGCAGGAGTTCCACAGACCAGCTCGATGGGCACCCCTCGAGGTATACTGGAATCTACAATGAAGATGCTCTGCCGCTGCTCTCCCCAATCGTACCTGAAATAGTCAACTTGACCCAAATCATCAAACAAGCTCAACTCCCCATCAGCAATAAGTTCTCATACATATCTGGTGGTGGTTGGTGGCTCTTCCCCAGCTCATCCTTACCTACACAATGATTCAATCCAAGCAGGCTCACCGTTCGCAAAGGACAGCACATAACTATGTCCCCCCCTCCCCCTCGCCGGGCTTCCATAATCTCAAGCACAGTCCCTTGGCATAGGTATTGCTCAAACCAGCCGCCCTCGCCGGAAGCTCGCACCATAACTAGATGGCTTTCAACAAGGTATGGCACGACAACATCGCCATTATCGTATGGCGTTATGTATGCTGTTCACTCTGGCAAAGATAACCATCAAACAACTTTCCCTCGTCGGAGGGATTTCATACCAATGTTGTTTTCTTTCAACGAAGGGATTGCACGCAACGTCGCCATTATCGTATGGCTTTACGCATGTTGCTCACCTTTCGGCAAAGATACCTCAAACAACTTTTCCCTCGTCGGAGGGTTTTCATATCAATGTTGTTTTCTTTCAACGAAAGGACTGCATGCAACGTCGCCATTATCATATGGCTCTACACACATTGTCCCCTTCGGCAAAGATACCTCAAACAACTTTTCCCTCGCCGGAAGGTTTTCATACCAAATGTCTTTCAACGAAGGGACTGCACGTAACGTCACCATTATCGTATGGCTCTACACACGTTGTCCCCTTCGGCAAAGATACCTCAAACAACTTTCCCTCGCCGGAGGGTTTTCATATAAAATATCTTCAACGAAGAGACTGCACGCAACGTCGACATTATCGTATGGCTCTACACATGTTGTCCCCCTCGGCAAAGATGCCTCAAACAACTTTTCCCTCGCCGGAGGGTTTTCATATCAAATGTCATATCAAATCTTTCAACACTGCACAGCAATGCCGGCCTAAAGCAAAGATTCTACTCAACCAGGGGCTCTCGACGGAGTGCCCTAAATCACACTCGAGGACAAAGAGGAAATGCACAGGGATGAAATCAAACTCAAACTCCCAAAAAAAAACTGCTTTCCCATCGCAAAGGCTTCACACAACCACGCCAGAGGTATTGCAAATTTCACGTCAAATTCTGACGCTTGCATCTCTTAATTCCTCCTCCAGAATGAACGCCCAACACAAGACCTGGTTCGTGCCAAACTGGATCATCTCTTTTGGGGGTAGTATACTACTTTCTCTCTTTTTGGGGGTAGGCTCCTCGCCCCTGCCTCCTATCTCCTATCTCTCAAACTTCACTCAAGCCTGCGTGTCTTCCCGATAGAACTATCGGTTATAGGCAACAAAAAAAAAACTATAGTTTTTCCTCATTGCATCCGGTGCTGCAGCATCTGGGAAGGATTGGTCATTATACAGTATAAGAGCGGCCTCTAGAGGCGAAAGAAAAACTTCACTGCTGCCTTGTGGTGTTTGTTTTGACACGTGATACTACACTCTGCATGGAGAGGAACACTTCAGATGCGGATTTAAAACATCAACAACAAAATGTATACAGTACACTATAGTACATGTTGTCATATCATTATAAAGTAATTAATTTGTTGACTTGATGCTCCATTAGTAGAGAACAGCAGTATGTTTGCCAACAAGGCTGAGAGGACACTAAGATTAAAGCTAACCTCAAGTGGTTAGAACACTGTGACCAAAATACTTCCTACCCAAATGTCCTACCCAAATGTCTATTACCAACTATTTGCATTAGTTTATATCCAGCTGGTCATGTTTATGCATTCAATAGCCAGCTAAATTGCTTATTTAAAGCTAGTGACGTGCGAAAGCAAATTAATATCTTCATCCAGTGGAGAGAAATGTATAAACAAATCAAAAATGTGTCTGATTTCAATAAAAAAAAATTATCCTCACTGTAATACGATGACTTAAGATCAATCACATTCTTGCGCTAAAAAAGGCTAGACACAGTTCAACAAATACAGTTTAACAGAAAGCAGGTTGTCTCAATATGCTTTTCAATTTATTTTTAATTAGACACAACATCTATAAGACAGTGCTCCTGCACGAGACGAAGGCAAACGTTTATCTAGAGCGTGTTTACATATAAAAACAAATGGATGCTTGTAAAAGTGTTCTGTGTGAACAGCCCATTACAGTTGGTGGAGGTCTATGGTTGTTGTGTATGGCAAGTCGGTGCCTGCAGTGGGTCTGTCAAAACATGGGAAGAGGCCGACTTAATCCGGAGATTGTAAAATCTTGTGAAGGTATTGGGTGTAGCCCAGCCCTACGCTCTGCAGATGTCGGCTAGAGAGGTGCCATTGGCCAGTGCCCACGACGATGCCACACTCCTTTGTAGAGTGTGCATGAACCCGCAAGGGGGAGGGCACGGCTTGGGTCCGGTAGGCCAACGCAATGGCGTCCACGATCCAGTGGGCAAGCATCTGTTTGGAGAAAGTGTTCCCTTTCTGTTGTCCACCAAAGCAGACAAAGAGCTGTTCAGAGTGTCTAAAGCTCTGCATGCGATCGAAATAGGTGTGCAAAGCTAGTGTCGCTGTGTTGTCTAAGCGAATCAACACGTGCTTGCCGCAGATCAATGGCAGAAATCTTCGCAGGGCAAGAAATACAGCCAGCAACTCAGCAGTTGATGTGCCAACCCAGCTGGGGCCCCATCCAGGAGCCAGCGGCTGCATGCCAGTTGCACACAGTGCCCCAGCCCAACTTGGAGGCAATCCGTAGTAACTACAACATGTCTGAACCCCTACTGTAGGGAGACTCCAAGGTCTGTCCAAGGGCTGAATAAGTGATGGCAGCAAGGGGTGAGAGTCACACGGTATGTTCCATGTCGCTGTGCCCATCTCGGGACTCCAGTCTGAGGCCAGTGCTGAAGTGGTCTCATATGCATCAACCCGAGTGGCACGACCATCGCTGAGGATGCCATATGCCCCAGGAGCCTCCTGAAAATGTTTCACTGGAACCGCTGTGCCCGGTCTGAACGAACTCAGACAGTTCAGCACCAACTACGCATGCTCACTCATGAGGCACGCTGTCATTGAGACCATGCCGAGAAAAGAGATGCTCTGGACCGGGGAGAGCTTGCTTGACCCGAAGCCCTAAACGGCTGAGGTGCATGAGCACCAGGTCCCTGTGTGCACAGAGCAACTGTCGAGAATGCTCTAAGTTTAGCCAGTTGTCGAGGTAGTTGAGTATGTGAATGCCCACTTCCCTTAACGGGGCAAGAGCTGCCTCTGCGACTTTCCTGAAGACGCGAGGGGACAGGGACAGACTGAAGGGGAGGACCTTGTACTAATATACCTGGCCGTCAAGATGGGGTAATATTGAGACTTGAAAGTACGGATTCTTCAGGTCTACCACCGCGAACCAATCTTGATGCCGGACGCATGTCAGAATACGTTTCTGCATCAGCATTTTAAACAAGAGTCTGTGCAAGGACCGGTTCATAACTCACAGGTCCAAGATTGGCCGCAACTCACCGCCTTTCTTGGGTACGATGGAGTAAGGGCTGTAGAAACCCTTCTCCATCTCGGCTGGAGGGACAGGCTCTATCACGTCCTTGCACAGAAGGGTTTCGATCGCAGGGTGGAGGCATTTTCACTGAAACAGGGCAGGCACCTGGCGAACTGAATCGCGTAGCTTTTTTCAGTGTGAAAGTGTTATGTGTGACAAGCACCCCCAAGTGGAATTGCAAAATTAGCAGCTTTCAAACAAGTTTCTCGAACACTCCTCAGGTGCAGTAGTATAATAGATATTGCTTTTTGTTAAAATGACATTTAATTCCCTCTTCAGCTCAAAGTGAAGCTGCTCTATTCTAGGTTGCTGTAGGAATCCAGCAGTTACACTACTCAGCTGCATGTACCGAGTTTACTGGCCTGCATTTTTCATGTATTTCGTATATTTCAGGAAATTTGAGAAATCCTTTACAATTGCCCCTAATCACTGAGAAATAATAAATTCCTCTCATATTTCTCACTTCGAGTGCATTTGAGGTAATAAAATTGCCGGTTGTGCAGTGAGACTTTGAGCCATCTGTCTGGTTCTGCTTGACTGGCTAAACGGCCTCTTCTGTTTGCCAATGGAAAACATCTCTTAATGATGAAATCAAACAGACAATTAACCTACTTCCCTGAAACACTCAGCTCAGAGGCAAGCTCATTGGAAAGTTTGTCAGTTAAATATCCATTTCAACAAAAGTGTGAGGTCCAGACTTTTCAAGACAAGTTATGTGAACAAAAATGTTAAATGAGTTTGTGGTGGCTTTTGTTTATGAAGGACTAATAACGTAGCATGTTCATCATGCCATGCCAACAGAGTTATGATCAGGATACCATTTGTCCTGATAATTGCTGGTTGTCTAAGCTGTAGTTTGATTTTTATACATCAACATTTTAAACTGACATCACTATGCTTCAAGCTTTTTCTATCACTAGAAACAAGCAGTTAACTACATCGCTGGCAGCGGGAAGAAACACACCTGATATGTCACATATCAAATGCCGAGAGCAGCTTTAGAGAGAGTGGTTTCTTCAGGTCCAGGAAACGGGTTTCCACAATCCTCGTTCCGCTGGCCTGTGAGATACCGAGCCACTAGAAAAAGACGGCAACCACATGTTTCATACCGGGAAAGGCTTGCATGCACCCATTCACTCCCAACTTCTGCACTGTCTAACTTTTAGTGATCATGATGATAATGCAGCTGTTATTTTCAGTGATATCACAGTCCCCTTAGACACTTTATTTAGATCTTTTGTGTTCATTTTTATTCAAAATAAGTGACCTGGTGCCAGCAGCCAGCGGGGGCCCTATGCAGCAGCATGTGTCGCTTATTAGGCAGGGCCAGCTCTGTGTGGAGCAACAGATTGAAGAAAACATTAATGAGAAAGTTAAAGTTAGCTCTTGAGTAATTACTAGTGCTGTTAATCAATTAATATTTCTGACTGAATTCATTACATGCTATGCCAATTTATTATTTTAATTAATCACAATTATCACAAATGGCAAATATCAATATTTTCCAAAAAAATTAAATAATTATATTTACATATAATAAATATGATATAAAATAAATATAACATTTCAAATAATTCAAATACGTTACATTATTTTGGCAGATGAGTAAAGCATTGATTAGACAATACAAAAAGATGCTTTAGAAGGCAATATATTTCAACCTCACTTCTGAAAAAGTTGGGACAGTATGAAAAATGCTAATAAAAACAAAAAGTAGTTATTTGTAAATTATATTCACTCTTTGCTATATTGAAAGCACTACAACTACACATTATATGATGTTTTACCTTGTGAATTTCATTCAAATTAATTTCAGTAATTTCAAATCGGATGATTGCAACACGCTCCAAAAAAAGTTCTGAATGCGCTTGATCTCTGATCCCTCAGACTTCACTGTCTTAAAAATATCATGAAAATGGACTTGGGATTACTTTAGAAAACCTTTGATAGTCAACACCCTTCACCGCTGCATCCACAGATGCAAGTTAAGACTTTACTATGTAAAGCAGAAGCCATACATCAGCACTGTCCAGAAGTGCTGCCGAATTCTCTGAGCTCATTATCATCTTTGATGGAAAGTAGAACAGTGGAACTGTGATTTTTGGTCCGACGAGTCCACATTTTTTCAGTTTTTGAAAAACACAGCCATCATGTTCTCTGGCCCAAAGAGGAAAAGGGCCATCCAAACTGTTATTAGCATCAGGCTAGTGTCTGTATGGGCCAGGGGTGTGTCAGTGCCCCTGGCATGGGTAACGCCACCATTAATGCAGACAGATGTGTACACATTTTGGAGCAACATATACTGCCATCCAGCACCGTCTTTTCCAGGGACATCCCTGCATTTTCCAGCAGGACAACTTCAAACCACATACTACTGGGTTTACAAGTTTATGGCCGCGTAAGCAGAGAGTGCAGGTACTAGATTATCCTGCCTGCATTTCTGACCTGTCTCCAATTGAGAACGTGTGGCACATTATGAAGCACATTAAATGGCAACAAAGACCCTGTACAATTGGGCAGCTAGAGACCTACATAATGGATGAATAGGAAAATATAAAATTTTCTAAACTTAGCAAACTTGTGTCTTCAGTGCCCAAATGCTTAATAAGTGTTATTAGAAGAAATGGGGATGTTTCACAGTGTTAAACACTCGACTGTCCCAACATTTTGCAATGTTGCAATCATCTGATTTGAAATTACTGTACATTTAAAAAATGTAAACGAAATTCACAAGGTAAAACATCATATAATGTGTAATTGTAGTGCTTTCAATATAGCAACAGGTGAATATTATATCAGATGCGATGATTGGTCTACTGGTTAGTCCATTTATGAATGAGTTATTCAGTATTTAATCTTGTATTCCTAATAAATTCAACAGGAGTTTATTCTGTAAATGCATTCCGTTCCATTACAGTTTATGCACATTTCCTCTTATCGAATAAAAAAATAGACCTTTTTCACACTCCAAGTTTTGGAACATGAAAGTAAACGTTTGCATAGTTTTTTTTAACTAATTCCAGTGTACACAAATCATAATGTTATATATTTACACTCAATATTTAAAAAATGTGTGATTAAAAAAAATTGCTCCAACGATTGGAAAATACCTGATTATGATTAAGACATTTGAAGGTAAATCAATTGCCCACTTCAGTACTAAGGTTTGTCAATGGGACTGCATGTTTGCAATGCGTTGGGCAGATATTAACTTCTGCATGTACATACTTGAGTAGATTATTTTCCTGAAATGAGAGTTTCTGTCCCTGAGTAATTACTGTAAACACTCATATATAATCCACATGCAAGCTTGATACAGGACTAATGATTTCATCTTTAAATATGGGACGATCCTGCATTTTACGAGACAGGTGGCAACCCTAGTGATAAATTAACAGTTTTAGTACATTTAGAGGACACCCAGACTCTTGTTGTGTTTACATTAATATAGTTCTGCTCCACATCATTAAAGAGTAAATCCAGACTTCCTGTGCTGGATGTGAGATTTTGGCAGTACAGGTGCTCTGGCAGATTATGTGTTTGTTATTCAGCTTGTGTTTTGTGCCCTTTTATAACACTGATGATTTGATTGTCCTGTAACTTCATCTTTGTCTTCCTGTTTGTTTCTAAAGCAGAGGAGTGGCTGTTTAGGAATGATGATTGGGCCATTTTTGATGGCTGTTTGTGATGTGACATGACCTGATGTGTGTTGTGTGTGTTGGTCTAGTGATTCCTCTCACTGTGATTAATCAGACATGTCACAACTGAGCAGCCATGTCAGCAGTACCAGCAGCTTCGTCCAGCTCATGATCCTCTGTAAAATCCAGGAGACATGACTGCTCTTTTGCGCTCTCTCTCTCTCTTTCTCACATACACACACACACGTAAACACAAATTGTGCACTCAAACTACTTTGTACATTTTCCTGATTTCTAATCATTTAGGTGTGTGTTCTCTGGTGTGCCTGTGTGTGTGCATGTGTTAATAGGGTTTGTTTTCACACTTTCAGCCTCTAGCTGCTGTTGTTTATCATTAGTCTGTTACCTTAGGTTAATGTCTCTGCTTAGTGCTTGACAAATATTACAAACCATATTGGGTATTCACTGTGTTTAAATAGTATCTCCCTGTGTATCTTCGGTATTCACGGCACAGCTTGTGTTTAGGATCAGTATGATGTGAGAGTCCTGTCATGGTCTGGTGCTGTTGTATATGAGGAAATCATATTGTGCAGATAAACAACACGTGTCTAATGAGAAACTAATCATCAGTAAATATTTTTTCTGTCACATGCCCAGCATCAGAAATAGTGTATTGTTAGAGTATGTACTGTATTTGATGCACTTCTCAAGCGGTAAAACAGTACGTTCTTTTAGGTATGCATGCGAGTAGTATAAATAGATTCCAGACATACGTCATCAGGGAACATGGGTATTGACCCGAATATATGACGTAATAACAACAACGGTAAAAATAGTCTACTTTAGTTCTGTTAAACAAGCATCATTTAAGCTCAAGAAACTTGGTATATACCAAGTTTCTTGAGCTTAAATGATGAACCCTTGCTGAACCACGGGTTGGACGGCTCTGTTCAATTGTGTAGTATATACTACACAGTTGAACTATACTATATACTATATACTATATACTATATACTACACAGTTGAACAGAGCCGTCCAACCTGTGGTTCAGCAAGGGTCTAGCTCTCAGGAAATAGGCTGGCTGGTCCACTTGTTCATGACATTCCACATATGTGCACTGTGTGTTTAAGAGATAATTCTTATTTAATATATTTAAATATAATTCTTTATATATTTAAACATAGAGGATTTGTGAATTAGATGTATTAAGACTTACATATTATGATTATTTATCTTTTTTCAGATATAGTAATTCAATTAGAGGCTAGTTCTTGTAAACAAAATAACTAATAATATAATTATTTTTATGATTATCGTTAGCCCATGCTATCTACAGTAGGTTGCATAATACTGTATATGAGTACATACATTAGCATACAATGCCACTGTATTAACAATAATTAAATAAAACACCTCCAGCACTAAAGCCAGGCTTAAACCTTGTTTTCCTTGTCTCTCTCATGCTGATCTACCTAAAAGGCAATTTTTGGATGTGTGGTATCTTGATTGATTTAAAGTATGGTCACACTAGGCTTTGAGCATGCAAAATTACTTACACAAAATTAATTACAAAAATTGGCAACAGGAAATGTTACACTAGGGCTTCTGTTTGTAATAATCAATACATTTAAAATTACATATAATAATAAAATATAGAACTTCATAATATAATAAACAAATTTTTAATCGAATTAATTACATGGTGTCCCGATTAATATACATATACATAACATCTAGGTTACGGATGTAACCTCTGTTCAATGATGGCACTAGGTGTCTCTCTTGAGAGCCTTTTGCATCTCTGATCTATGAGAAAATGCCAATGAGATATTGGCAGACAGAATTTGCATGTTCCGCCCCCAGGTATAAAGGGAGGGAAATGCATCTGTTTCTTTCAGGATTTTTCTGAGGAGCCATCAGTGAGGTTCGGCCGCAACAGTGGCTCGGTTCAGGGACTTGGCTGGGAGGACACAACGTCTCGTTCTCTCCATCAGGGAACGGAGGTTACATCCGTAACATAGACGTTCCCCGTCTGTCGCTCACTTCGACGTTGTGTCGAAGAAGCGACACTAGGGGTCCAATTTAAATCACGCCATGCGCTGAGCCGTGTACGTGTACTGCTGTCACAGGAGCGGGCAGGTAATTTACGTGCCAAAGCGACCAGCTGGGTCAGACTGCACGTCCCCTTCCCCTATGCCCCATAAAATCGTCAGAGCCTTTTAGTTCTTTACCCCCGACAGGGGGGAACAAGGCGACGTGCAAAGCATGGGAGCAGGCCGCACCAGCCGCGCCTTTCTCTCTCTATGTTTCTCGCATAGAGTTAAAGCGGTTGGGGCCATCTTAACGCTATCATACGCATCGGGGAAGGCGATCTTACCCAGTTCCTATTCTTTCAGGAGGAAAAGACCCTGCGGAGACCACACCTGCTCAGACCGGGGGAGTGGTGAAATACATCACATGGGCTTTTACATTTACATTTATGCATTTGGCAGACGCTTTTATCCAAAGTGACTTACAGTGCACTTATTACAGGGACAATCCCCCCAGAGTTAAGTGCCTGGTTCAAGGACACAATGTTGGTTCCTGTGGGGATCAAACCAGCAACCTTCTGATTAACAGTTATGTGATTTAGCCCACTACGCCACCACCAGTCCATATCTTTTAGGTCGAGGATGGCGCGGTGGTAGATCCTACCTCATTGGGAGGGAGGAGTTGCTACAAACACGGCGACCGGGGCTATCGTGGGCAAGCTGTGTGCCAGCGTGTCTGCCCCGAAGGGAGCCTCATTTTGGGCGTAACAGAGCAGGCAGTGGGAGGTCTCTCGGGAGGCGAACAGGTCTACCTGAGCCTTGCCGAACCGTTTGAAAATCAGCTGGAAAGCAGAGGTCTGTCCAGGGTTTGAACGTTTGGCGGCTGGCGGGGGTGATGATCACACAATGCGTGCCGCGGCGCCATGCTCGTCTTGGGACTCGAGTCTGGAGCCAGTGCTGAAGCGGTCTCATATGCAGCAACCCCAGCGGCGCAACCACAGTGGAGGACACCATATGCCCCAGGAGCTTCTGGAAACGTAAAGGGACCGCTGTGCCCGGCCTGAAGGCAGCGAGGCATTTCAGCACTGACTGTGCACGCTCGTTGGTGAGGCGCACTGACATTGAGACTGAGTCTAACTCCATGCCGAGAAAAGAGATGCTCTGAACCTTGCTCTTTTCTCAGTTGATCTTAAGCCCTAAACGGCTGAGGTGCCTGAGCACCTGGTCCCTGTGGGTGCATAGTAACTCTCGGGAGTGGGCCAGGATGAGCCAGTTGTCGAGGTAGTTGAGTATGCGATGCCTGTTTCCCGAAGGTGCAAGGGCTGCCTCTGCGACCTTCGTAAAGACGCGAGGGGACAGGGACATGCCGAAGGGAAGGATCTTGTACTGATACGCGAACTGTAGGAAGGGTCGATGTCGAGGAAATATTGAGACGTGTAAGTACGCGTCCTTCAGGTCTACCGATGCGAACCAATCTAGATGCTGGACGTAAGTTAAAATGTGTTTTTGTGTGAGCATTTTGAACGGGAGTTTGTGCAAGGCCCAGTTGAAAACTCGCAAGTCCAAGATCGGTCGAAAGCCACCGCCTTTCTTGGGTACGATGAAGCAAAGGCTGTAGAAACCCTTCTTCATCTCGGTTAGAGGGACAGGCTCTATCGCGTCTTTGAGTAAGAGAGTTGGCATGTTCGCTGTGTACTGCGGTAAGGCGGATGCCCCTTTGGGAAGGGGGGCGGAGACCTGGCAAACTGAATTGCGTTACCACGTTAAAGCCACGCATCCAAGCTCCATGCTAGGGGCACTAAGGGGATGATTACTTTTGACATACCCGGCGGGGCTTCACAGCGGGGTGGAGCAGGTAATGTGGCGTCGGGAGGCAAAAGCGCGTCCCGAGGCTCTGGTGCTGAGAGAAGTCTCAAAGTACTTACCTTGCTCCACACACCCAGCAGGGGGCGGGTTAGTGACTGAGGAGGAGGTCCCGTGGAGGCATCCTCTAGACTCGTCAGAACCGGCCGGCCGGGGGACAACAGTCATGGGGCTGGAGGCAAGAGGTGTACGTCCAATGTGCCGGGACTGTTGAGGTGTGGCGGAAAATGTGCAGAAAGTACCTTTAACTGAAGGTTCTCTTCCCGGCCCTCCTCCAGGGAACGGAGTGGTCTGCTTACCAGCTCCGGAGCAAACGTCTCGGTCTTTGGGTTGTCCTCTCAGGACCGCTTGGGAGCCTTCCGGGTCCTCGAAGGGGTTCGTGAGGTGGGGGGGCGTGCACTTCCTGTTGGGCGCTCGACGCAGGGGCTGAGAGCTGGGCCCGGGTTGAGGCAGAGCTGCACATTTTTTGAAAGCTGCAGGAGGACGCCCTCGGCGAGCAGACAGGGCGTGGCCCATGCTGGCAGCTTTGCGGCAGGGTATGTTGTAAGAGATGGTCTCCGTCTGCTTCTTCACCGCTGAGGACTGCTGGGTGGAGTCGTCAATGGTGCCGACGAATAGACCGAGCTGGGAGACGGGGGCGTTTGAGAAAGCGTGCTTTGTCTACCTCCCGTATCTTGACCAGGTCCAGCCATAGTTGACATTCCTAGACCACAAGGGTGGCCATCGCCCATCTGAGTGCCGGTGCTGGGACCTTTGTGGCCCTGGGGGGTATGATTGGTCTTTGAGCTCAGTTCCTGCAGCACATCAGATTTTGAATTGCCTTGGCCTGGTGGGTTGCAGGAGGGGCCATGGCATGCAAGGCGGAAGCGGTCTGTCCGGTGGCGCTGTAGGCTTTGGAGGTCAGTAAGGACATCATCCTACAGGCCCTGGAGGGGAGCACCGGGCGATCCCGCCAGGTGGCGGCGTTCTCGGGACACAGGTGGTTTGCAACCGCTCTGTCCACCTGGGGGACTGCCGGGTACCCAGGACCGCTCCACCGTCGAGGGTAGTGAGAGCGGAGGAGCGAGGAAGCCAGTTTGGGGCAGTAAAAGGTGCCCTTTACAGCTTACTCTACTCGTCATGCACGTCCGGGAAGAAAGGAACCGGGGAGGGGGGGGGGGGTGCGGCTGTGAGCGGCGCGCAGGCCCGAGGAACCAATCGAATAGCCGTATGGGGGGGATGGAGGTCTCCAGTCCAGCCTCGTGCTCGCGGCAGCCCGGGAAAGCATAGTGGACATCTGTACATCAGCCTCAGACTCGGCGAGCAGACCGAAGGTGGTGGTCACTGTGTCAAGTTAAATATAGTTTAATACTCAATCTTTAAACACATATTGAGATCCCTTAGATCGCATTTGCGCTCCTTCGAGTGTTTTGAACGCAAGAACATAACGCATGTTTGTGTTGTTCTGCCTACTGAAGTGTTTTCTTCACTGTATAAACCGAGCGTTGCTCATACAGCTGAAATTTCACTTACTGCCCTCAGGATTAAACAGTTGGTACTACAAGCTTGCATTTCTCAGGAATCTTCCTTATTATGGTCTGTGGGCATTGCGATTAATTGCGTAAATTTTTTGAATGCGTATTTTTTGTAAAATGAATCGCACTAAATTAACACGTTAAATCAACAGCCCTAGTAAAAAATATCATGTTTTGTTCAAAATATTCATTGCCGCAACACTGCAAATCATGCAGCTTTGATGTTCGTATTCTTTTTATTGTGCGAAGACGTCAATCTGTGACATTAAATTCTCTATTGGTCAAACGTTTTTTCTCTATAAACATCCACATGCCAGATTTCACTTTCGTATGCAGCGAATGTCGAAACTTCTCTGCATTCTCCTACATTTGCATGAATAAAAATGATCCATGAATATGAATATTTATAATCCAGCTCATACATTTATATACCTTTGATTTTGTATCTTTCCAAAAATAAGAGGGAGCATAAAGAATTGTTATTGCCTAGATGAAGCCATTTGAGAGATATTTACATATATTCCACAAGACACAATAATAACACAAATACAAGGACTCACACATCTATCAATTTAGTTCAGGATAATCAGGATAATCCTTTGATCTGGATAATTTGGATAATTTCATTTATCATTTTTATTGTCTTGTGGATTTAAATATCTGTTATGCAGCTTCCTTAGGGCACTAAATTTGACGTGACAAAATGTATATTATCTATTTTTTTTATGCTAATCTTCTTACAGATTCTACAAACAATTATGAGCATAACTGCATAGAGTCAACAACAGCTCAGAACAACAGTTCATCACCCACAGTATAGAGTTGTCTTAAACAGCCTCTTGTGTCTAATGGTAGCTTGTTATCATTTGATTGTTCTTTTGCATTGTGGCCAGAGTGTGTTTGTGTGTCATTGTGAGGAGAGTAAAGGTCAATGTGAAATAGCACACTGCCACTTCAGCGGTTCAATTTTATCATTGGTCTGAGAAAGGAAAGATCATTAGGGAACAGAGAGGAGGAGAAATCTGTCATTATGAGCTTGTTTTGCTGCATGTATTTAGTTTGTGCTTTGAATACTAAAGACAGTCTCTGAAAGAGCACTGATTATCAAGTCTTTTTGAGAGAGACAATAATGAGAGAGAGAGACAGACAGTAAGAGACACAGACAAGGAAGTGCAGTTGAGAAATATCATGACAGAAAAACCTAAGACTTGGGATAAACTTATTTTCGAGGCAGGGTAGTCCTTAGTCAGAGAAGATGCTATAATACATTTTAGGGTGATACAGTCTTACAGTCCTTGCAGTGTGCCTCATTCATTACATGTGAGTGAACATCTGTAAATCGTTCATTTAGTGTGGTTTTACAAATGATTTACACATGCTTATAAAGAAGGCTCAATATTGGATGGCACAATTATGACAAAAATCATGAGTGTCGATTATTTCTCTTGATATTGCAATCTTTGTATACAGTACAGTATATATTACATTATATATGCTATATATATATATAGGAGAAGATGAGGTGAACATCTCCTGATGTCCTTTAAAAGTGATATTTACAGCATTAGGCCTAACTTCTAGTAAGAGATGTGTTCTGAAAACACAGCAAAGTCACTCCTGTAATTCCAGCCCTTTTTCCTCTTTCCTGTGTGTCGCAGTGCCTGTTCGAAATTCTATACCTTTATAATTTGTTTCCTTGAAGTAGTTTGACTATTATTGGATAATGGAGGGGATCTGTCCAGCGGATTTGTTATTGAAAAGGCCCTTCAATTCAGTTCCCTGGAAATCTCTAAGAACTGTTTCTCTTTCAGTGAGTCATCGGTCTCCTGTGTTTTTTAGACATGTATAATACATGTCCACCTCTCACTTTCAAAAGCATCATGTTGATGATGGGGCTAAAAGGTCCACAGACAGAGCTGACAAACAGTCTGTCTGTGTCATTTATAGGCACAGCCACCTTCTCGTCCTGTTTTTGGTTTAAAAAAATATTTTGCATGGCTTCAGAAGACTTGGAATATAGCGCACGAATTGTATGGACAACTTTACAGTGTTGTTTGTCCTTTTTTGAGCTTGATAGACATAGTCACTGCGGACTGTTGGTATATGGCAGGAACTGCATAAAAATCTTCTGCATTTGTGTTTTACAAAGAAAATGTAATACAAAAAAACAATAAAAGCATATGTTTTCAACAATGTGAGGGTGAGTGAATAATATGAATTTCCATTTCTGGATGAACTATTCCTTTAAGTCTGTTCAGGTTCTCCTAAAATGTTATCTTTCAGCCAGTTATTGACATGATCTCTCTTCTTCAGACTCTACAGACATTACATCCTGTTGATATGAGTCCATATTCTGGGAGCCTCTAATAATTTTGAATATCGATCATGCTTTCTGAAGGACAGAAATTAGTGGCCTTTAAATGACATTATGGGAGAAGATGTTTGTTTTATCAGCAGACAGGGCTTTTGCTTGGGCAACTCCAGTCTCACTGCTCACTTATTGAAATACCAATCCTATACCCATCCATGCTTCCATTAATCTATTTGTAAATATCAGTCATTTAGCTCTACAGTCACGTGGGGTATGAGATGCTGCTGTCAGGGGTTGTTCAGTTTAGGCTTTGTCTAACTTTAATCAGGATCCTATTTCACGATCAAACATACAGTTCCTGGAGAGTAGAAGGAAAATCTACATCAAAAATATATGAATATATAACATCATACAGTACAATGTCTGCAATATTGTCTAGAGCTGTGTCAGAATACACAAATGTAATACATATACACTTTCTTCATATACAATAACAAACTATGTAGCATATAATTCACTAAGCAGTGAATAGCGAATGGGTAAAGAAGTACTTAAGACACAGTATGTGAATGCATAAAATGCCTCTGCCAATTATGTTCTCTAATGCACAGCCTTATCTTATCATCTTAGCATGATGCTGACGTTTACAACTTTACTATGGCAAACGATATAGATGACATGATAAAGGTAAAAACAACATTTTCTAATGCCATTGTTTTCACAAGTATGCGGTTATGGAGAGCCTTTTCGAAACATTCAGTTTTTACAGTGGCGGAAAACACTTTATTGTGGATGAGAGGCGTAAGCATAGTGAAAATCTTCAAGTTAAAAGGTATTAGTGAAATCGGCTATAAACCAGGGGTTCCCCATCTGTCGCTCACTTCGACGTTGTGTCGAGTGAAGCAACACTAGGGGACTTCCTTGAAGGCCTTGGTTACCACTGAACTTGAGAAAAGGGCAATGAGAATTTGGCAGACAAAATTTGCATGTCCCTCCCCTGGACATACAGGTATAAAGGGAGGGAATCATGCCTCTGTTCATTCAGATTACTTCTTCGGAGCAGAGCGGTTGTGCAATCAGCGAGCTGAGATCACTACTGTTCCGCTTACCTCTGTAGAGCATTGCTGTTGGATCTACGGCGCATATCAGCGGCTTTTTCCTTCTCTGCACGGCAATGCAGCTTTGCCCCTGTGCGCTTCGACAGCGTTTCCTTAAAGAGTAAATAGACCTTTAAAAGAATATACATGATCAACCAAGCCAGAGCTCCCTCTACCAAGCAACTTTACGTCCTGAAGTGGCGCTTGTTCGTGAATTGGTGTTCTTCCTGATCAGAAGACCCGTAGAGATGCGCAGTCGGGTCAGTGCTCTCTTTCTTGCAAGAGAGGCTGGAGGGGGGGGTGTCCGCCTCCACCTTGAAGGTTTATGTAGCCGCCATATCAGCTCACCACGACACAGTGGACAGTAAGTCCCTAGGGAAGTACGATCTGATCATCATGTTCCTTAAAGACGCCCGGAGGCTGAACCTCCCAGGTCATGCCTGTTCCCCTCTTGGGATCTCTCCGTGGTCCTTTCAAGCCTTCAAAGACCCCCCTTCGAGCCGCTAGAATCAGTCGAGCTCAGAGCCCTCTCCTTGAAGACTGCCTTCCTGATCACACTTGCTTCCATCTGGGGGAGGGACATGCAAATTCTGTCTGCCAAATTCTCATTGACCTTTTTTCAAGTTCAAAGATAACCAAGGCCTTCAAGAAAGTAGTTAGTGTCACTTCCCTCCATCAGGGAATGGAGGTTACAACTGTAACCTAGACATTTTTAAGCTTCTTGATGCCAAAGTCCCCTCCACATATAAAGATCCCATTGCAAGGGACTCTTTTCCAAAGAATAATATAAACAACAATATATTTTCATGTAAAAAAGAGACCCATTTATACAGTTTGACAAAAATAGTAAACATGATATTATAAATACAATGTGTTGTTTGCTAAATGAAATAACTGGATTTTGTAATTTAATCTGGAAAATTGGAAATAATTTAGCACAAATCTTTTTCCTACCTAATATTACAGTTACTATGAAGTATGCACAAGTAGAAAAACATGTTCAATTAATTTTAATTTGGAGTCCTTAGAAAAGAGAATAAAATAATAATAATGTCAAATATGGTAAATGCTTACTTTTTCACTTTTTTGTCCCCCTAGCACCCCCTTGCGACCCGCTGAGGGTCCCCAGCCCCAATTTAAAAACCCCTTCTACAGACTACACTTTCTTCACAAACAAATCAGATTTCATCACCTACATATTGACGGGACAGTCAGTCCTAAAGATAATTTATGTGCAGTGTGAACAGAGCCAAAGAGTCTTGCAGTCACTCATCTAGCCTGATTTATTCCTCTTCCTGTGTCAGCAATGTTAGTCCTCTGCTGTGAGTGAATTCACTGGAATATCTGAAAAGAGCTGTGATCACAAGGGTGAAGATGAACCACAGGCACGTTTTTTTGGTTTTGCTTTAGGCAAAGCTTCTATTTCCGTATCAGCTAAAGTTTAACAGGTTTTTCCCAGCCAAAAAGACATTTCCAGCTTGCAGGGGGTAGAAATGATGGGTGGGTGGCGTTTTATATTGATTGTAGAAAACAGCTGCTGTATGGATGCTTGGATTAAGGTGATTTGCACTGTATATAGCCTACATTTGATTGCAAACCCCTACCGTGCTCCGAGATTACCATTCCTAGAGCCCCCTAATTACATTTATGTCTAGTTATAGAGCAGCCAGCGTATGGCAACTCTCCATAGTACCACTGAATGTTTGACTAATACTCATATATGGGTGGTTGGCATGTTTTTTTTTTACTGGTCCAGGGTGTTACATATGGATTAGTACATTGTCGAGGATAAAGCAATAAGCCATAAGGTGTGCTTTACAATGATTTTATGTAGTTCCCGTCTCTCGCTCACTTCGACATTGTGTCGAAGAAGTGACACTAGGGCTCCAATTCAAATCACGCCATGCGCTGAGCCATGTACGTGTACTGCTGACACAAGAGCGGGCAGGTATTTGTGCGTGCAATGCCCCATAAAAGACGTCGCAGCCCTTTTGGTTACCCTAAGCCGGGGAACAAGGCGACGCTTGCCCATCTGGGAAGGGGGCCGAGCCTAGCCGGGCCTCTTTTCTCTCTATGTTTCTCGCATAGAGCAAAGCGGCTGGGGCCCTTACACGCATCGTGGGAAGGGGGTCTTACCCAGTTTCCTATACTTTCAGGGGGAAAAGAGCCTGCGGAGACCACACCTGCCCAGCAACGGGGAGGTAAGTGGTGAGATACATCACATGGGCCCCTCAGGTCGCATGTGGAAAAAATGGCGGGGTGGTAGATCCAGCCTCAATGAGGGGGGAGTTGCTACAGCACGGCGATCGGAGGGCAGCTGGCACTGCCTAAGGGAGACGCGGGTCCACTCGCAAGGGGACCGTACCATGGAATATACACACAGGAGGAGTCCACGCAGGAGTCCAGACCTGTGGAGAACCTATACCAGTATGGGTAGATTAAGTACCCGTAGTGGATTGGGTTAGCGAATTCCTCAGCTGAATTGCGGACCCATAGGGCTAGGGAGCAGTCCTCCAGGGATACGAATATATGGAATCTCCTGGGAGATGGCGCTAGGTGCAAGCGATCCACCCGGTCAGTTCGTCATCGTGTTACCGAGTTCTACCGGCTCGGACCTGAGAAGACACAGGACAAAACTGACTCAACCCTGAGATTGTAAAATCTCGCAAAGGTATTAGGTGTTGCCCAACCCGCTGCTCTACATATGTCTTCCAGGGAGGTACCCCTGGCCAGTGCCCACGAGGATGCAACACTCCTTGTGGAGTGAGCTCGGACCCGCAAGGGGGGGGCACGGCCTGGGTGTGGTAGGTCAATGAAATGGCATCCACCACCCAGTGGGAGAGCCTCTGTTTGGAGACAGCGTTCCCTTTCCGCTGTCCGCCAAAGCAGACAAAGAGCTGCTCAAAACATCTAAAGCTCTGCGTGCGGTCCAAGTAGGTGCGCAAAGCACGTACCGGACACAGCACCGAAGGGGCTGGGTTTGCCTCCTCCCGGGCAGCGCTTGCAGGTTCTCTTGCAGGTCTCTGAACGGCGTGGTAAGAACCTTGGGCACATAGCCCGGTCGCGGTCTTAGGATCACATGGGTGTCTGCCAGACTGAACTCCAGGCAAGCGTCGCTAACAGAGAAAGCTTGCAGGTCCCCGACCCTCTTGATGGATGAGAGTGCGATCAGCAGGGCCATTTTTAGAGGGCCCTGAGTCCAACTGATTCTAGCGGTTCGAAGGGGGGTCTCTGAAGGCCCGTGAGGACCACTGAGAGATCCCAGGAGGGGAACAGACTTGGCCGGGAAGGATTTAACATCCGGGCGCCTCTTAGGAACCTGATGATCAAGTCGTGCTTACCCAAAGACTTGCCATCTACTGCGTCGTGGTGGGCCGCAATAGCAGCAACATGCACCTTCAAGGTGGACAGGGACAGCCTCCTCTCCAACCTCTCCTGTAGGAATAGGAGCACTGACCTAACTGCACACCTCTGTGGGTCTTCAGCCCGGGAAGACACCAATTCGCAAACAAGCGCCACTTCAGGGTGTAAAGTTGCCTGGTAGATGGGGCTCTGGCTTGGCTGATCATGTCTACGATGGCAGGTGGTAGACCAGCTAGATCTTCTGCGTCCTGTCCAGTGGCCAGACGTGGAGTTTCCAGAGGTCTGGATGTGGGTGCCAGAGCGTGCCCCGTCCCTGAGAAAGAAGGTCCTTCCTCAGGGAATTTGCCAGGGAGGGGCTGTTGCAAGGAGTACGAGGTCCGAGAACCAGGCCCGGGTGGGCCAGTAAGGAGCCACTAGGGTGATTTGCTCCTCGTCCTCCCTGACCTTGCACAGCACTTGTGCAAGAAGGCTCACTGGGGGAAATGCATACTTTTAGGAGGAGACGACGGGCGAGTCGCGACATGTAGCGGGAGCATATGCTGCCTTGGTGATTTATGTATGCTACCGCGGTGATGCTGTCTGACCTGACTAGGACATGTTTATCTCGAACTAACGGGAGAAATTTCCATCAGCAACTTTAGGCAGTTGATTTGCCAGCGCAGCGGGGCCCCTTTCCAAAGCCCGCGGCTGCGTGCCCGTTGCACAAGGTGCCCCAACCCGATCTGGAGGCGTCGGTCCTTACCAGGACGTGTCGGGCACCTGCTGCAGGGACACTCCTGCCCGTAAAAGCATAGGTCTGTCCAGGATTTGAACGTTTGGCGGCAGGCGGGGGTGATTGTTACCCAGTGCGTGCCATGGCACCATGCTCGTCTCGGGACTCAAGACTGAAGCAAGTGCTGAAGTGGTCTCATATGCATCAACCCCAGCGGCGCGACTGCCACGGAGGATGCCATATGCCCCAGAAGCCTCTGGAAAAGTTTTAAAGGGACCGTTGTGCCTGGCCTGAAGGTGGCGAGGCAGTCCAGCACTGACTGCGCACGCTCGTTGGTGAGACATGCTAACATCGAGACTGAGTCTAACTCCATGCCGAGAAAAGAGATACTCTGAACCGGGGTGAGTTTGCTCTTTTCTCAGTTGACCTGAAGCCCCAAGCAGCTGAGGTGCCTGAGCACCTGGTCTCTGTGAGAACATAGTAACTCTCAGGAGTGGGCCAGTATGAGCCAGTCGTCGAGATAATTGACTATGCAGATGCCGGCTTCTCGGCGTGGGGCAAGAGTTGCCTCTGCGACTTTTGTGAAGACACGAGGGGACAGTGACATGCCGAAGGGGAGGACTTTGTACTGATACACCTGGCCATCGAAAGTGAACTGTAGGAAGGGTCAGTGTCGAGGCAGAATTGAGACGTGAAGGTAAGCGTCCTTCAGGTCTACCGCTGCGAAGTTTGTACAAGGGCGGGTTGAAAACACGCAAGTCCAAGATCGGTCGTAAGCCATCGCCTTTATGAGGGCTGTAGAAACCCTTCTTCATCTCGGTTGCAGCGACAGGCTCTATCGCGTCTTTGAGTAGAAGAGTAGCGATTTCCACGCGCAGGGATTTGGCATGTTCGCCATGTACTGCAGAGAAGCGGATGCCCGTGAAGGGGGGCGGGGGCCTGGCAAACTGAATTGCGTAACCGAGTCGGATGGTCCGGGCCAGCCAGCGTGATGGGTTGGGAAGTAAGAGCCACGCATCCAAGCTCCATGCTAGGGGCACCAATGGGACGATTATTTTTTACGTACCCGGTGGGGCTTCGCAGCGGGATGGAGCAGGTTTCTTGCTCTGTCGAAGCGCCCAGGGGCAAACTGCACTGCCGTTCAGAGAAGGAGAAAGCCGCTGTAATGCGCCATCGAATCCAACAGGCAAGCGTCAGAGGAAAACAGGAACAGGTGTGTAACTTGTAGCTGACTGCAACATGGCCATCGGCTCCAAAGAAGATTTCTGAACGAACTCTACGTATTTGCCAGCTTTTATATACCTGTATGTCCGGGGCGGGGTATGCAAATACTGTCTGCCTAATTCCCATTGGCCTTTTTCATAGATTAGAGGCATATTCGGTGCTGAAGAGAAACCCCTAGTGTCGCTTCTTCGACACAACGACACAACGAAGTTTCAGGAAGTAAAAAAAAATTTACATTTTAACATGTTTAAAAAAATATATTAATCTCAGAAATTAACGCTTTGAATTTCCCAGCCCTAATTGGAACATTACAGTATAAGCTGATTTCAATTAGGCCAGAGATTGACCTAAAGGTGTGAAACACAGCATGACATTAAATCATCTGCAAAGACAGTATTTTGAATGTCATGCTGTATATGATAAATAAATCACAGCATAAATTGAATTTAAGGTATACTGTATATACACAGAACACAGCAGTTGTACTAGTTTATGTATTATTCTATTATCCACACTTTTAATAATTTTCTAAGATTGGAACACCAAATTTTTTTTGTACATTACAGAATATTTTCCAATTAAAATCTCTTTACAATATACTGTTATATAACAGCATGCAATGTCATTTAATTGCTTGAGCGAGGTATTATAAAGATGTCAAGTACATGAAGAGAATAAATGCTGAAAATGCGAGGAGAGATGAACTCCTTGGGGAAAAGAAGAGAATGGATCAGACCTATTAAAAAGAACGGAAACTATTTCCAAAGAAATACAGTTGACTTGTAGGGTTGGGCGATGTCCCCTAAATTGGCAGTTGACGATGTTGGCAGTAAAACATCGCGATGGACGATGATATCGTCGGCCGGGGGGTTGGGGGGGAGGGGGGGATATAATTTCATGTAGCCTAATTTTCAAAAATGATATGACAAATTATAATTTCGTTATTTTACTAACCCAACTAATGACTCGTCGGCGCTTTATCAGTAGGTTGCACGACACGTGAAGCATTTTTTTTTTAGCTTTCACTTAAGAAGAGTTGTGCACTTTTTATTTTAATATATCTCTTTACATAAATACTATTTTCCACTTAAAAACTATAATTTCGTTATTTTACTATCCCAACTGACTCATCCGGCTTTCCAATAGGTTGCACGTAAGGGGAAAAATATTTCTTCCACTTAAGAAGAGTTGTGCACTTTTAAGCACTTTTTATTTTAATATATCTCTTTACATAGATATTTTTTTCTACTGAAAAACTATAATTTCGTTATTTTACTAGCCCAACTAATTAGTAGCCTACTCATCCGGGCTTTTTAATATATTGCGCCTAAGAAAAAAAAGCGTCTTTGGGCAGCCGTCTTGCCGAAGAGAGCAGCCACAGCCACGCTCACTGATGAGCAAAAGGTCGAGGCAGAAATGACCATGTACCTGCAGGAAATGGCCATTGATGGGGAAGAGGACGACAAAATGTTTCCGTTCATTGCAAGATCAGCACGGAAATATCTGTGCATATGTGCTACCAGTACTCAGAGCGGGTCTTCAGCACAGCGGGTAGTGTAGTTACTCCAATCCGCAGCTTATTAAAACGTATCGGTTACCTAACGTAACCTCGGTTCTCTCTAGATGAGGGAACGAGTATTGCGTAAGCTAGCTTACGCTACGGGAAAGATTAATCTTTTCTGAGTTATTGAAGCCAAAAAATTATCCTTAATTTTTGTATCCATTGTCAACGCAGTGCGGCAGCTGCAGACCTTGAGCGGGCTAGCTAGCGAGCTCATAGGTTGCTCTGCGGCAACTGCTGCAGCCTATAGACGAGCTTGGGCGAACTCGCATCCAATGAGAGGCGTCCGCGCGCTCACTGCAACAAAGCCCGCCAAAATGGGCGTGACTAGAGTGCATATAAGCGTAGTTCGTAGGCTGGAACCCTGGTTTTCATTGACTGAAGCGAAAAGTCGCTCGGTGGTGCGAAGCACGGCCGGCTACGCAATACTCGTTCCCTCATCTAGAGAGAACCGAGGTTACGTTAGGTAACCGATACGTTCTCTTACGAGAGGTTCTCTCAGTATTGCGTAAGCTAGCTTACGCTACGGGAACCCATTGTCAACGCCGTGCGCGCCAAGCATCCACTGTATGAGCCCCAGGGAATTAAAGGGGGACCCGGGGGAGCCCTTATGAGTGGGGAAATAATATTTGGCCGGCAAGAATGCGGGTCATTGATTGTGTAATACATAAGCACATAGTGGGAAGGGAACGACAGAGCGGCGGTGCCGGTCTGTGTAGAATGTGTCCCATCAGTGCAGCTCACCAGGGGAGCTGTAGCGTATTAAACCGCTAGTAGTTTTGCCTGCAGAGCGGGCATTTCCATATTGTAAAATCTGACAAAGGTGGAGGGGGAAGTCCATCCCGCTGCCACACATATGTCGTGAATGGAAATCCCGCTGGACCATGCCCACGAGGATGCCATGCCTCTAGTGGAGTGAGCCCTAATGCCCAACAGGCATGGCAGGTCTTTTGACGCGTATGCAGCAGCAATAGCGTCCACTATCCATCTAGATAGTGTCTGTTTCGAGGCGGCGTGACCTTTGGTGTGCCCTCTGAACGAAACGAAAAGCTGCTCAGAGCGTCTGAAAGCGGCGGAGCGCGCAGTATACAATCTCAGTGCTCTGACCGGGCAAAGGAGATTGCCGTCGCGTTCGCTATCGTGTGCTGGCAGCGCCGATAGGGAAATGACCTGTGCTCTGAAAGGAGTACCGATCACCTTGGGAAAATAGCCGTGTCTAGGCTTTAAAATGACCTTGGAGTCACTTGGTCCAAACTCAAGACACGCAGCGCTGACAGACAGCGCGTGAAGGTCTCCCACACGTTTGACTGATGACAGGGCAGTCAGAAAAACGGTTTTGAGTGAAAGGTATTTCAAATCCACGGATTGAAGTGGTTCGAAAGGGGGCTTTCATAGTTTCGAGAACTATAGAAAGATCCCAGATAGGAACCGATGGGGGCGGGGGGGTTCATCCTTCTAGCTCCCCTGAGGAAGCGGATGACCAGCTCGTTTTTACCCCATGACTGGCCGTGCAGGGGTTCAGCGAACACCGCAACGGCCGCCACATACACTTTGAGCGTGGATGGGGATCTGCCCTTATCCAGCAGCTCTTGTAGAAATACGAGCAGCGACGACACCCCACATGTCCGTGGGTCCAGGTCTCGGTCGGTGCACCATTTTGAGAACACAGACCATTTTGACGCATAGAGTCTTCTCGTGGAAGGGGCTCTAGCGTGTATGATGGTGTTTATTACTCCTGGCAGAGCGACGGGTAGTCGTTGATCACCCACGCATGCAGCGCCCAGCGCTCTGGGTGGGGATGCCAGATTGTGCCGCGAGCTTGAGAGAGGAAATCTGCTCTCACTGGGATGGGCCACGGCGCTGTCAGTGACAGCTGCGTAAGCTCCGGGAACCATGTCTGATTCTCCCAACGCGGGGCTATGAGGAGCACTGAGTGACGCGTTTCCTGATCCTCTGCATTACCTGTGGCAATAGCGAGACGGGAGGGAAGGCGTAAGCGGGCGTCTGGGCCAGTTCTGGGCCAGCGCGTCCTCGCTTTCGAGAAAAATATTGGGCAGTGAGAGTTCTCTTTGGACGCAAAGAGGTCTATCTCCGCTCTGCCGAATAGGTGCCATAACGTCTGGACTGTTTGAGCGTGCAGGGACCATTCCCCTGGGGAATATTGTCTCTGGACAGTCTGTCCGGGCCGTCGTTCAGGTGGCCTGGCACGTGCGTCGCCCTCAGCGAGCGCAGGTGGCACTGGGACCAACTCAGTATGCGTTTCGTCAGATGGAAGAGGTTCCTGGATCTGACACCGCCCTGACGGTTTAGGTAGGATACTACAGATCTGTTGTCCGAACGGACCAGGACGTGGTGACCCTGAATGACCGGGAGAAAGCGCACGAGCGCGTACTCGACCGCTATCATTTCCAGACAATTTATGTGAAGGAGCTTTTCCTGAACTGACCATAGGCCGAAAACCGGAGAGCCCTCGCAGACCGCGCCCCAACCCGTGTTGGACGCGTCTGTCGAGATGACTTTTCGGCGAGATACAGCTCCCATTGTCACTCCCCGCTGATGCCATTCGGCCACTGTCCAGGGCTGCAGAGCTGAAATACAGGTCTGAGTCACCTTGATGGGCTGGCGGCCTGTGGCCCAAGCCTGGCGAGACGCGCGGGTGTTTAGCCAATGCTGAAGCGGGCGCATGTGCAGTAAACCCAGCTGAAGTACTGCTGCGGCTGAGGCCATGTAGCCTAGCACTCTCTGAAATTTCTTCAGAGGTGTGAGGCTGTTCATCTGAAATGACGCGGCTAGTCGCTGCACACGGCGCGCAGCTGTGTAGATAAGCGAGCCGTCATTGCCACTGAGTCTAGTTCTATTCCAAGGAAGGAAATTGCCTGACTGGGCTGTAGTGAGCTCTTGGTCCAATTGACTGCAAGGCCCAAACTGTTCAGATGACTGAGGAGAACTGTCCTGTGAGACAGAAGCTCCGTATGTGATTGTGCCAAAATCAGCCAATCGTCCAAATAGTTCAGAATTCGCAAACCCTGACTCCGCAGGGGTGCGAGCGCCGCGTCCATGTACTTCGTGAAAGTATGGGGTGCTAAGGACAGGCCGAACGGAAGGACGGTGTATTGATAAACCTGGCCGTCGAAGGCGAATCTCAAGAATGGCCTGTGACGGGGATTTATCTGAATCTGAAAGTATGCATTTTTCAGATCGAGAGAAATAAACCAGTCCCCTGGCGCACATGCGCGAGGAGTTTGCTGGTTGTAAGCATTTTGAACGGTCTTTTTGCAAGCGCTTTGTTCAAAACCCTGAGATCTAATATTGGTCTGAGGCCGCCGTCTTTCTTGGGAACAAGAAAATAACGGCTGTAAAACCCCGACTCGCTCAGGGAGGCGGCACTCTCTCTGTGGCCCTTTTGCACAGAAGGTTTGCTATTTCTGAACGAAGCATGCACGCTGCTTCCGTGTTCAAAGTAGTTTCGAGCCGCGCTCTGAAGCAAGGAGGACGGCGATCGAACTGTAGCAAATAGCCCTGTTTTATTGTGCTTAACACCCATTCGGATATCCCTGGAATATCTTCCCACGCTTTGAAGCGTAATGTTAGAGGGTGAATGGCCAAATCGCTCTGATTGCCGCACACAGCACGCTGAACAGAATGTGTGAGCGCGCTTACTGTGCTTATGCTGGACTGCTCGCAGACAGCATGGACAGGCTGTTCTGTGAGTGACTTCCCGATTGAGGTGAATGGGGAAAGAGTCACGTCTGTTAAGTGATGCGCAAGCATAGCCACGGGCACGGGACTTACATACAGAGAAGTGTTTGCTGGCCGTGTGACAGAGCGGGCAGAGAATGGGTGCGTGCATGTATTCGTGGGTGCGTTTATTAACCCTAACACTCGAGCGGGTTGTAACCGCTTTATGTGAGTGTGCTCTGATAGGGACATGGGACGTGTAATGCTTGTGTGTAGGGGTGAACACTGAATTGTGGGCACATTTTCTACACATAAGGCTTTATTTTGGGTCGCCGTGGAAACGGCGTTTGAGTGCAGGCAAGCGGGTAATATCACCGGCTTGTTGGCTGCTGAATCCACCACTGCAGTAGCCTGAGAGAAGGGGACTGACAGGGGGGCGAAGCTTTGACGGTGGTCCGGCCGTGGCGGGACTGAGCCGTCGTTTTCTCAAAAAAGCTAGGAGGACTTCGGTTGCTTAGGTTTCAATACAATCATAGGCCGAGGCCCGCAGGGGGGGCAGCGGTCTGCGGCGGCTGTCTGAGCGCGATCGAGGGCGGCCGCCCTGTCGACGCTGAGAAGTCTGGCTTGTTGAGCTGGGCGCTGTGAAGAGGCTCGTGCAGGAGGCTGGTCACGTGGGCGGCCTGCAGAGGAGCTAGCGCGACGAGGCAGAAAGAGATTCATGGCTTGGGCTTCGAGAAACGGTCAACAATGCCACTCACCGCGGAACCGAAGAGACCGGACAGAGAGAGCGGCGCGTAGTGCGTTCAGCTTCTCCCAAGTCGGCTAGTCAGATCTGAAACAGCCTCTGTCTGTAAGACGGCCATGGAATGCAGAGCAGATGCGGCTTGGCCGGCGGCGGTATAGGCGCGGCCAACACAGGCGGAAGTAGTTCTGCAGGCCTTAGACGGGAGCACCAGCTTAGACCGCCATCTCGCGGAGGGCGGGCAAAGGTGCGGCGTGGAGTCTGTTGGGAGCCTGCTCAGGGGCGGTGACCACTCGAGCCCGAGGCGGTCGACGGCCTGTGTGAGGAGGCGCGTTAGTTCCCCTTCGACTCCGGCGCGGGTCCTGCTGGATTCCTGGGCCGAGGAGGAGGCGTGTGAGCCTGACCACTCCTCGCTGTCCGAAGCCATGATGGAACAGCCCTTATCCTCCGCTTCTTCGTCCGAGATGGCAGCAGAGCAGCCGCTCGGCGGCAACTGCGCGTCCCGGGTGGGCGGGGAGGGTGAAGGCGATGCTCGAGGGAGGGGCTCCGGCGAGGCAATCGCTTCTACCACTGGTTCCGGCAGCCTTTGAGAGCGGCGCTTTTTACTGCGCGGCTGAATGGAAGGCGGCGCGGCGGCTTCGGTCCTGAGCGCTTCGAGTCGAGCCCGCAGGGTCGACATCGGAAGCTCCTCGCAGAGATCGCATCCGCCTTCAGCGAGGGAGAGCTCTGCATGCCCCAGTCCCAGGCAGAGAGCGCAGATGACGTGGCGGTCTCCGGTGCTGAGAGGGGCGCGGCATGAGGCGCAAGTGGAGCGAGGCATCTTTAAAAAGACGTTCTTACTCTTTTGTGAAGTTCATAAGAACTAGCTTGCTTTAAAAAAGGATACGTCGCCGGATGGCGTAGCTCGCAGGACGGCTGAAGGTGGCGAAGACGGCCGGCTTCTTCGAGCGCTGTCCACGCTTGCTTGATGCCCCTCGAACGGCGACGCGGCTTCCAGTTCAGAGATGCGAAGAGCTTCGCTGAAGAGATGAAAATCAGGGTTCCAGCCTACGAACTACGCTTATATGCACTCTAGTCACGCCCATTTTGGCGGGCTTTGTTGCAGTGAGCGCGCGGACGCCTCTCATTGGTGCGAGTTCGCCCAAGCTCGTCTATAGGCTGCAGCAGTTGCCGCAGAGCAACCTATGAGCTCGCTAGCTAGCCCGCTCAAGGTCTGCAGCTGCCGCACTGCGTTGACAATGGATACAAAAATTAAGGATAATTTTTTGGCTTCAATATCTCAGAAAAGATGAATCTTTCCCGTAGCGTAAGCTAGCTTACGCAATACGAGAGAACCTCTCGTAAGAGAACCAGATAAAGTGAATATGTTGGTATTTTGGCCAGAAACATCGAAATTTAAACATGGTCTATGGTGAAAGATAGTAGACTTCTTTACGCATTTTTCGCCATCCGTTGCGGAGCTATTCGATTTTGCATATTATTTTTTAAACGTTCATTTGTGTAGTTCATATGACCACTTTATAATATTTCAATAACTTAATTTATTTTGTAGCCTGTGCTGAAGTTAATTGTGCTGCTAATTATAAGTGAAATGTTAATGCCGAGTTTCGGTCTGAGTGTTGTTCCCGTTTTCTTGTTCTTTATTTGTTGTTCTTCTATGTTTTAATAAATGTGTGTTATTCATATTCACCTTGTTTCTTTCATTTGATTTGACATTATGGATTTATGGCCAAGGAAATTTTTCTTTAAAAGTATTAACCAGACAAAAGTTATTTGACGTTCGCTGGTCTGGGTTTATGTTAAACTGCCGCTTCAGTGTATACAAGAGCTATGTGACAATGAGCAAGATGTTCTGAGACACTACAACTACTAATAATTAATTAATAAAGTCTTAAAATAAAATATTTTAATCTAAATGTACAGTGTAAGACATGTAAAAAAAAGACAAGAAGCTAACAATGTCAAGATCAATATTTGTGTAGCCTGCCTGACACGGTATTTTCACAGACTAACACGTCACGTCTCTGGCATAAACTACAGTATTTAAAATAGCATATATGCATTAGCTATATTCTCAATTTAATTTACAGAGCAATCCCTGCAAAGTTTTTAGGTTAACTATAGAAGAGACTAGGATTAGTGAGTCACACTAGCAAGACTCGCAAAAGGGGGCGTGGCATCACGATGGTGGCTCTACATCGTGATGTTGGTCAGCCATCACGATGGACGATGATATCGTCCATCGGCACAACCCTATTGACTTGTTTAATTTGTATAGAATATATTACCTGCTACATCATATTATTGTTTCAGGGAATAGCTGTGACAAAAAAGCAGTCACACTCAATATTTCTTTTTCTCATTAAAAAGTTTTACCCGTAAAGAAATAAGTAGTACTTGTGAAAAATGTTTAACGTCTCCGTAAGACTCCAGTCATATTAGTAGCCTAATTAAAGCATATTTATTTTTGATTTTGAGTTTTTATTTTTTATTTTATGTCTGTGGATTTTGCTTAGTAGAATGTCAACCTTAACGGACATAAATGCTACTAAAATGTCCCTGTTGAAGTGAAATGCTTGTGAGAATATAAAGCCATTTAGATCTTTTGATCAGTTTAGAGTGTGATATTTGTGCCACACTCTTTCTCTCTGTCTTTATCGCTCTTATGCTTTACTCATATCAAATCAAACTGGACACATCATTGGTGCTCATCAAGGCACCACTTTCTGAAGAGGATGGAAGTGAAGATTGGTAGTCATGATCTTTTGAGTGTTGTTTCCTGCTGTCACTCCTCTAGCATTTCATCATTTAACATTTATACTGTCCAAGCCTTTGCTTTCTCTGTCTCTTGTTCAGTCTCATTCCCTACCTCGTTTTGTCTTTGAGCATTAAAAAGACTGTTTGAATTTATGATAGTAACAGTGTCATGACTTTGGACAATGTGAGAAGTAATTTTGGAGTGAATGCCCTAGAGTAACACAGAATATTAGTTTTTGGGGTGTAGAGAATTATTGGAATCAAGGGAGGTTAAATAAAATATCTAAAGTAGTAAATGATCGACATATACCATATATTAGATACTGCACATCATCTTAAACTTTGAAAGTGAAGTAGCAGCAGCCATCGCTGAGGCAAAGGTGCTGGAAGCAGCAGCAGAAAGTGAGCTCGGAGAAAAGATCTCAGACATGAGAGAAGGTTACGATCGCACTCGTGATTACATCATGAGCAAGTCTCAAATAGGGTTAATGCCGCCAGAAGGTGTTGAGTCATATTAAGCTCTACTAGATTTAAAAAAGTACAAAGTACTGGAGACATCATGGGAAAGGATTAATGCTTACCCTATTTAACAAAAAAATCTTAAACCAGCCTAAGCTGGTTTGCTGGTCTCCCATTTGGTCCGACTGGTTTGTTGGCTGGTTTTAGAGGGGTTTGGGCCTGTTTCAGCATGTAAAAGTTGGGAGACCAGCTTAAACCAGTTAAGACAAGCCTAAACCAGCTTAGACTTTTTTTTTTGTAAAACTTTACATTAAGTTCCCTTTTTTAACATTAGTTAACAACATTAGTTAAAACAAACTAACAATAAACAATACATTTACAGCATTTATGAGTCTTTTTCATGTTAATTAAAACATACTAATACGTTAAAATCAAAGGTTGTATTAGTTAACATTAGTTAATGCACTATGAACTAACATGAACTAACAATGCACTATTGTATTTTTATGAATTAACATGAAGATTAATAAGTGCTGAAAAAAAAATATTGTTAATTGTTTGTTGATAACAACAAATGAATTAACTAATGTTAACGAATTGAACCTTATTGTAAAGTGTTACCTTTTTTATATAAGGATGGGACCTTAAAACAACTCATAAGGAATGAATGTGATATCCCAATGCTTGATGGAGCTCAAAAAGTGTCTGGATTTTTGGGTTGTGTTTTAAGTTGCATTTGGGAAATTACATTTGCAATCCATTACACTTCAATTGTAAGTGCATAACTGCACAAACTAAGGGACAGGTTATTGTATATGGAAATAAATAGCAACCCACAGATGCTGTCAATAGAGCCTAACTTGTCGTAAAACATTCCTTTAATGTGCATGGACTGTCTAGTGTGGCCTCATTTCCAGCCTGAACTAAAAAATTACGTGACAGTGATGACACTTTTGCAAAAGGACATAACATTTTTCCTTACACATATCACGGCAATTCCTAGGTAAAACGTCCACTGTGTGGCACTTAAATCGAGTGAAATGTTCTCCCAAAGAGATTCGATTTTTAAGGTTAATGCTCTATCGAGTTTTAAATCAATAAAACTGACTTCCCAACCAAAACCTTAACCTTAGTAAAAAAGCAACCCCATCAGCGGGCACTATAGTTCAAGGAAAGCAAGCTTTACCTCTATCATTTCTCGATCATCATCACGCCTGGTAATCCTAGACGGCATTAGCGATACATGATGGCGGAGAAAGCTACTGAGGTTGAAGATGCAGCAGAGCAAAGTCAAGCATTAGAAACAAGGTCTATAGCTTCTGCTTCAACTAATAGATCAAGAAGCTCATCAGCTAGCATAGCTGCTGCAAAAGCTTGCGCTAAGCTGGAAGCTACATGAGCCAAGACTGAATTCCTTAAAAAAGAATCTGAAATCATGATTGTAAAAGCTCAACTGAAAGTGACAGAGCCTCGCATGGAAGCGTCTCTATCAGCTTTAACCCTCTGGGGTCTGAGGGTATTTTGGGCCCTGGAGAAGTTTTGACATGCCTTGACATTTGTGCTTTTTTCAGTTGCTTAAAAACATATTAATGGCTAAAGTCTGATTATGTCTCGGGTTACGTATGTAGCCCTTGTTCCCTGAAAAAGCGCTTTTGGGAACAATCCTAGTTGTGACCAAGCTGTGAATATGTGTGTAACACGTCAATGAACATTGACCAGAATTTATAGCCTTGGCTGATGTACTCATTAGATGCACCTGTGGCCAGGCTATAAATGGATGCGTCACCAGGTGTCATCAGATACTTCTTTTTGAAGAGCAGTCCTGGGGCATCCCAGTGCGGCAAAACCACGCAGCATCTCGTTCCGCTTTTTCAGGGAACAAGGGTTATATATGTAACCCGAAACATTCTCTTTACAAAAAGCTTCACTATGATGCTGCGCTTTGCTAAGTGCTTTTGGGAATGCAATATCCACGCCGCCACACTGGGGCTGTCCGGACCCCTACGGTTGTGAGGTGTGCTCACAAGAACGCGAGAGGTCTCAGACATGAGCTTGAGATGTCGACTCAAGGGCATAAGAGCCCGGAGTGGCAAGAACATCCAAACTATAAATGTCTAATGAATGTGTGCGGAGAGGACCAACCTGCCACACAACAAACTTGCTGCAGAGGGTAGAGTGCGCCCTAAAACCTACTGGCGAAGCTTGACCGTGCGCCTCGTAGGCCCAGGCAGTAATGCCCCTCACCCAAAGTGACATAGTCTGCCAGGAGGTGACTGCCACCCGGTCATTGCTTCCAAGTGAAGAATTGCTTCCCTGACTTTATGCCACTAGCAAATGCGGTGGACATAAGTCTGAAGGGTATAGGGTGACTCGGGGAAAAGTAGAGGAGACATTGCGCTATCAACAGAGGTGAAGAGGTCCTCTTCTGCCCTGTAAAATCTACACAGATCTGTTCCAAGTGGAGGGAGCCCTAGCACTTGAAATGGTCTTGATAACCTCAGGAGAAAGCCATGTGAACCTCAGTTGGTACCCTACAGGGGCCAAGCATGAAAGGTTTCACATTTCAGTCCGAGGATGAATATGTCCCCTGAGCCTGAGAAAGAAGGTCCTCCCTGTTCGGAATTGCCCAAGGCGAACTGTCTGAGATATTAACTCCGATAATCATATCATATCCTGTTCGTTAGCGCAGCGCCATTAGCAGGAGGCAAGACCCTTGCTGGTGAACATTGGCCAAGACTCCCGGGAGCAGAGAAACCAGGGAAAGAAACGCATACAGATGCATTCTGGGTCATGTATGTGTCTTAACATCCAGACCCAAGGGGGCTGGGTGACTCAGTGAGAAGTAGAGGAGACATTGCGCTGTTCATAGACGGGAAGAGGTCCTCTTCTGCCCTATACGATCTCACCCAAACTTGTTCCAAGTGGAAGAAGCCCGCATTTAATATGATCTTGGTATGCTTAGGAGAAAGCCCTGTGTCCCTCAGTTGGTACCCTTAGGGGCCAAGCATGAAAGATTCCACAATTCGGGGCAGGGATGAAATACTGTCCTCTGTGCCTGAGATAGAAGATCCTTCCTGTTCGGAATCGCCCAAGGCGAGCCGTCGAGGAAAGAAATTAGCTCTGAGAACCAAACCCTGTTCGGCCAGCGCAGTGCTATCAGTAAGACGCAAGACCCTTACTGGCGAACTCTGGCCAACTACTACCGTAGGGTGGAGTTTTCACTCCCCCGTTGGTATTTTCTGTCTGGACAGTAAATCTGCTCCCACATAGGGGCATCCAGGGATATAACTGCCCTGAGTGACAGGAGCTTACCCTGGGCCCTAAGGAGAATCCGACATGTCAGAAATACAGCTGACAAGAAGCTGGATCTCCCTGATGATTTATGTGAGAGGCTACCACTGTATTGCCCACCCACACCATGGCAGCCTCAGGAGGAAGTATTTCAGGGCCAGAAATACAGCCATCAACTCAGGACAGTGACTGTGACAACCGAGCTGATGACCCTCCTATCCCCTTAAGCTGGACGACCACTTAAGGCCGCTACCCAGCCCGTCAGGGAGGCGTCTGTCATTAGCAGCCTGCGACAACAACAAGACGCACCTAGAGTGGGACTCAAGGCAAATAAAATGGGATCTGAACCACATAGAAAGGGAACGAAGCCCGAGGCGCGTAACCCTTATTAGCCTAGTTTTGGCCCTTGGAAGAAATCCCCTGGCTTTGAGCCACAACAAAAATGGTCTCATGAGCAGAAGGTCCAGAGGGATCACTGAGGATGCGGTCGCCCTGAGACCTGGAAATCGTTGATACTGATAACAGTGCAAACTTGACCTAGCCTGACTTTGCTCAGGGTGATCTGAATGGACTCAATTCTAGCGGGAGACAGTTGTGCCCGCATTGTGACAGAACACCATACGATGGACCGATAGACAGTGTTCTGAGTGGGAGAGAGGACGCTTTTCTTGGCGTTGAGCCTCAACCCCAGAGAAACCAGATGAACTAAGACGATATCCCTGTGCTGCACTGCCAGTTCCTGGAACTGCGCTAGGTTCAGCCAGTCGTCTATATAATTCAGAATGCAGATGTCCCGGAGTCGCAAAGGAGCCAGCACTACATCTTGCATTTGTGAATGTGTGGGTAAAAAGGGCTAGGGCGAATGGAAGAACCTGACACTGGAAGACTTCGCCCCCGAAAGCGAACCTCTGGAACTTCCTGTGTTGTGGCAGAACCTCTAAATGAAGTAAAGAAGTGCGTCATAAGATCGATGGTGACCAGCCAAACGAGACGTAGGGCTTGAGAGATGGGTATTAGATTTTAACACTTCCTGTTGAGGGGTTGTCGAGTGTTTCGCATCCTGAATAAATGCAGAGAACAGCAAAAACACCCAACTTTTGATGGGAGCCTCTGATGGGAGCCTCTGGCGGGAATGGTGAAGTGAAGAACGCGCCCCGTCCCGAGGGGAGCTACCCCCTAAATCTAGGCGCAAGACCATCAGGGTTTTCTCTTTTTAGAAATGATGGTCCTGAGGTCTTGCTTCGGGGGCTGCCGAGGGCGATGAGACTGTCCCCAATCCCTGGGAGGAGGAGCACGACTCGCCACACTTTGCTTTTGATCCTCCCTTCTAACAGGACCGAGGCGGGTCTGGGGGGCCAAAGGATCCGGCCCTGAGTGTGGCGAGGGAGGAACTGCCCGAAGGCTTCCTCATGGCTTTTCGCCTCCTGGAACCTGGAGATAACCGTGGTCATGGCGTCTCCGAATAGGCCAGTGGGCAGGGCATCAAAGAGGAAAACTTTGTCCGGCAGACATAGACCGGCCAATAGCAGGGGCTGTTTGCTTAGTCGCGCGGATAGAAAGATCTGTGAAGCTCAGAGAAGGCTTGTTTGTCGAGCGCAGCACCCACACTCAGGTCGTCCAGCAGGTCAGCCTGGTATGCCTGTAATACAGCCATAGTGTGCAGAGCAACACCAGCCTGACCTGCTGCTTGATAAGCCCTTCCCACTAAAGTGGAGGTTGTCCTACAAGGCTTTGAGGGGAGAGAGGGCTTTTTGAGTGACGATGCCGAGCCTGGCGAGAGATAGCCAGCAAGCGTCTCTTCGACCGGCGGCATCACTGAATATCCTCGTGCCTCAGCACCCACGATAGTCGAATATAATGACATCGAGGGTACGTGAACACGGGAAGAATAGGGGTTCCTCCATGAGCGAGAAAGCTCTTCATGGAGGTTATCAAAGAAGGGAAGGGACTGATGAGGCGTTCCCTTCCCCAGATTGCTAGATAAATATCTATCCCCTAATTTGGAGGGTTTGGGAGTCTCTTTTTGTTATGGCCAGTCCAACTGGAGTCTGGCAACCGCACAAGTAACCACATCGAGCAATTCCTCCGCTGATTTTTATCGCGGATGGAAAGCTTGGACGCGGGAAGAGAATCGCAGTCCCCCTCATGAACCAAAGAGACGTCGGAACGCGCTTCGAGATCATGTGAAGGACCAGCTGGGTTTGGGGAGAGAGCGAGAGAAAGGGACAAACCCGATTCTTGCTCCTCAGCCAAATCCATGTGAGAGCCCCTCGAACTAAGCATGGATGCTGACTCCCGGAAGCGAGCGAGGCGAGCGCGAAGCACTTTGCCAGAAAGCAAATCGCAGTGCTCACACCCGCCCTGCTGCAACGCGAGAGCAGCGTGCTCTTGCCCCAAACAAACTTTGCAAAACTGATGCGTGTCCTCTTCGGCTATAGAGCGAGAACAGGGGAGCATGCATCGTTTGCCCCGGCTTTCAGTCATTCTCTCTTTTAAAAATATATATATTATTTTCTTAGAAAGAAGAGGAAAGGAGAAAAGGTTCACTGCACACTGCCTAACAAATTCTAACTCCTAGCAGAGGAAAGAAAGTTTTGACAGGGTTGTAAAACACACACTGAATCGCTCTGAAAAAAGAGGATCTGACGACACCTGGTGACGCATCTATTTATAGCCTGGCCACAGGTGCATCTAATGATCAATGTTCATTGACGTGTTACACACATATTCACAGCTCGGTCACAACTAGGATTGTTCCCAAAAGCACATAGCAAAGCGCAGCATCATAGTGAAGCTTTTTGTAAAGGGAACACTGTATTCAGCACAAACTGGGCTACAATAATATGTGAGCAAAATGTATGTACAGGTTTGTATTTTTGAGAAAATAATGTTTATGCATGGTTTTTGAAAAAAATAAAATTTTAAGTCACTGAAATAAGGTCATATAACAGATACTAAACATTTGTCCACAAGACTTTTGAGAACTGGATCTTGTAGCCTAGAGTATTTGCTACAAAATGATGTGAAAACTATCCTGATCACTCTTTCATTCATACAAAACAATATAGTAATTTAACTTTTGTAAGACAATTTTAGTGTTGAAAGGTAATATGCGAGGAGGCGTGAACAATCATGAATATTCATTGTAATTCACACATGAGAGACAAAGACCCTCCCCTGGGCCTATCAATGAGGGATAGAGAATGAATGTGAGGAGACTTAATGATCCAAATCAAGTTTTAAGTTAAAAGAAGTAATCTGACTATATATTTTCTTTACATAAAGACTTTACTTAATTTTAGACCTACACTACTGTTAAAAGAAGTCTCTTCTGCTCACCAAGACTGGATTTATTTGATCCAAAATACAGAAACAACATTGTTATTCTGAACTCTTTTTACAATTTAAAAGAACATTTTTCTATTTGAATATATTGTAAAATGCAATTTGTGATCAAAGCTAAATTTTCAGCATCATTACTGCAGTCTTCAGTGTCACATGATCCTTCAGAAATCATTATAATATGGGCATATTTAAAGTGCATTTTACTAATTTACACCTGAACAGATATTTGCAAGCACGAGCTTTGTTGACGATAATGAGGCAGCATAAACGCTATTTAAAATATACTCTAAACATTCATATAATTTTATATCATATTACATATCATATTTATATTATACAGCATACATTTTAAATATCTGCTTTAGCCGAAACAGCATTTAAATGTAACTAATACTTGCTTATTAGGAGTCATATTTCAAATGTCAATATTCTGAATCCTGGCTGGCAAGTCCTGAAACAGTCCCACTAGTAAAATATGTACATGTTTATATAAAATAGCTTGTCAACTAATGAAAACTCAATGACTTACTCCTCTGAAATTGTATCCTCGGCTGGATCAAGTCTCTCTTCAAAATACAAATGTTCACTGGAGTCCCGCTCTTCTTCTGAGGAAAATGTTAACTCTTCCATAATATCCTGGAGCTTTTTTGTCTGTGTATCATTGCAAACGCGCTGAAAAATGAATGAAATGTATTTAAATCAAACCTCACAGTCGCCTTTGTATCGTTACAAACATGCAGAAATGTTGAGTTGTGTTGTGTTTACATCAAACCTCTGAACACTGTCGGGGGCGTGCACCATTTCCCTTGATCGTCCCAGTACATTAGCGTATGAATGGCGCGCTCTGCTGGTGGATGGGATCACATTAGAGATAATTAGATAGCCTAGTAAAAACTGTACATCGCTTTGTTTCAAACAGATTGCATTGCAGGAGAATATTTGTTTTAAATTTGAATTGTTTTATTTAAAAGTAGACATTTTAACCTTTCTTTAGACATATGTTTCATGTTTCTGTGATAAGTATTCGCTGAGTTTCAGTTAATATTTGTGATGTGTTTCTGAAATATGCTCGTGAACACAGAGACTGCTGAAAGCTCACCCTTTTTATTTTCTTTATTTTGCAAAAGCACAAGATTTTGTTGTTATTGTGAGTGTACACAAATAAAAGTAGACCCTTTATAGTCTCTAATGATGTCTTACACTTATCTGTATACCCAAAAATGACCCAAAAAAGTTAGTATTTCAAGTTGTTTCTGCTGTAATGACGAAAATATCCAGCAGGATGCGCCGGCGCATCCGTCGACCCCAGAGGGTTAAAGCATGAAAGTGATGTAGCAGCAGCCATCGCTGAGGCAAAGGTGCTGGAAGCAGCAGCAGAAAGTGAGCTCGGAGAAAAGATCTCAGACATGAGAGAGGGTTACGATCGCACTCGTGATTATATCATGAGCCAGTCTCAAATAGGGTTTGAAGGTGTTGAGTCATATCAAGCTCCACTAGAGTTAGCAAGATGTTGCTTTGTGTGTTCCTCACACAAAGCATTAAGCATTGTGTTAAGAACAGGGTGAAACGTGTTTATGAACTGCTCGGTGTTTTACTTATTTGTGTGAAAGTGAATCAAATTAATTGTTGTTGCAGTGCCTCTAGTGGTCATTTTAGCGGGGAAACTTCCGTGATACATACAACAGACCATGTTAAAATAATTTTGCTAAAATGGTGTTATCTAGCTTTTTCCTAAACATGGAATTGTTCCACGATTCAACTGTTTTCAATTTCCAGTCTCCAATATTTTCACTCGCATCATATTCTTAGCGGGTAATGTAATGTTTAAGGTATTACATTTGTAAGAATTGTCAAAAAACATGTTGATGCATCACAGAGTCGAAATGCAAGTTTTTTTATAGACAGTGCCTCATCTGGGTGTGTAGATGATATAAAACGATGGTCCGAGGTTAGTTACATTGATATTATTCATTATTCAGAGTTGTTATGACAGCCAACAACTGCACAAGTTGAGCCTGAAATGAATATTTACACCAAGTAACACTTCAGTGGTTGATGTTCTCCTCTGGATTGCTTGTTTTGAAAGACCCTTTTCACATTTCTGAGTTTGGAATGCAGAAGTAAACTACAGTATTGCAGGGTAAATTCTATAGCAGGGAATTTGAAACATGGCAAATATATGTTTTGCTTACTGTTTGCACCAACAGAAAAAAAAAAAAATATATCCACTATTATGCTTCCACTTCTTTCCACAAGAGGAAAAAAATAGAGAGCACTGGATTATTACAGTCAGAAGAGAGGATTTGCCAAATTTACTGTCACTGCCTCAGCAGCTGTATTTAAAATCCCATTGCAGCTGTGGTATGTAGTATTTTTAAAGTACATTCCAGGGTGAAAAAACACAAAGCATAATGATTTGCACTGTAAATATAGCAGAAACACACCATCACTGTCTGTGAAAAGGGTTCATTGCAGATATCTGAGTCAGCAGCTACAGCAATCAAGCCAACAGGGAAATAAAGATATAGAAAACAGAGACTGTGAAAACCATGGTGCTGTTTAACAGAAATACATCCTGTCTCACAGTCTTGAGAGATCCATATGCTGATTGTAAACACTGTTGCCTATTGTGATGTCTGTCTTAATGTGTCTTTTTTTAATGCCACACCATTGTTCAGTGGTTTTCAACTGGTGGGTGCGACCCAAAAATGGGTTCCATTGGACGTATTAAAGAACGATCCTAACTTAATCTTATCTGTATGGTAACCATGGCAATTCCGACTAGGATCTAATTTATGACAAAAGCTATTACAGAATAACATTTCTATCAGGAAGACTTGCAGACTTGAATGAAATTTAAGATTACATTTATTTGATGAATATAAAATGGAAAAGTAATGTCTCTCTTTGGCGTATTCCCCGTCTGGTAGTCTGAAGATGCTATACTCTGAACCGTCATACCCTGCCGGAGATAGGAGGTAGGGGCGAGGAGCCTACCCCCGTGCAGGACGGGACTCAACTGGTGATAATGGGGTGATGGAGGTTGCCGTGTTAGCACACTGAAACAGCAATGCGATCGATTGTTTATTAGCAGATTATAAAGCAATGGCTTACATTTGATTGGCTTGGAATTGCCCAGCTAATGGTGCGATTATGTACAGCTGCTAGTCTTCCCACTAGAACTACGCTGTGCTTACATTTCCTAAATGTGTTATCTTAACTACAGATAAAAAACTTGCAAAAATATGTGTCCTAACTTTGGGACAACCCCACTAGTATTCTAACTAAAACTTATTTGAAAGCCAACAGAAAGGAAAGGAAATTCCCGCCTTACAGGTAAAAGAGCCAATTTCCCTTTAGATACAGACATTGCCTGTCAATCATCTCGAGAATATACATGCACATTAGCTATACAAGCCGGGAAAATTGTGTTTTTAGCGTAATATGAGGTAAAGAAGCGCCATTTATTATTCCAGTATTGCTTATTTGAAATATGTTCTTTGATCGTAATCTTGACCAAAAGTTTTTGAGATTTTGGTGGACTTTCCCCATTCAAGTAGATAGGAGCTGCACTTGCATGACTGGAAATAGCCTCCTGAGAGCATTCCAAAGATGGCCGACAGTGGCCTGACTTGCTAGAAAGGCTTAATTCACAGCAGCCATTTGTTGCTTGGTAACAGACATGAGAGTTGATTATCAAACCCGATGGAGTGGTTTAGGATTTCCTAACTAGAGATAATATACAATTTTGTAAGATAAGATAACTTAATTGGTCAGATCTTAACTTAAGGCTTAAGATATGAAGTTTTCTATAATACACCCCCTGAGGACTGTTCTGTAAGGGTCACAGGCAGCTGAAAAAAAAATGGTGAATGCAACTAACAATATAATCGTGCATAGTGAAAATGGCAAAATAAATATGCTAATCAACTTTTTAAAGCAAGGAGAAAATGCTTTGGGTATCTTTTTTGTGAAAATCAAAGGCAAGGTGCCCATCAAAATTTACAGTATTTTGGCACAAATCCATCTAGCCAGTTGCAAATTATTGGCTTATTTTATAAAATGAATAAAAAATTATAATGAATTTCAATTTGACTTTAAGGACATTTTTGCTTCTGTACATTAAACAGTTTTAGAACTGTGTTGGGTCACCACTTTATGTCCGATGTAATATCTGGTTCTATCAGTCATTGAATTTCAGTATATGCTAATGTTCTCTTCTTCCCAACCATTTCTCCATTTCTTGCTGTTTTCAGTTTCTCACATGCTCTCTTTCTCTAAAAAGTAATGCTAAAATGACATTTTGTCACCTTGACTTTTCAGTCAAGGCATGACTAGCATTAATATCAGAGATGCTTGTCCTCTCCAACCACTATACATACATAACTTAATGTCTCTTTCTTTCTTTCTTTCTTTCTTTCTTTCTTTCTTTCTTTCTTTCTTTCTCTCTCTCTCTCTCCATAAGCAGGAGTTCTGTTCTCTTTGCTGAGACTGCATTCCTGTCCCTCTCCACATTCATATTCTAATTTCACTGTTGTGCTGGCTTTTAACATTTCGCTTGAATACTTTATGAAGGTCATTCTTAAGTTCTTAGGTGTTAAGCTTAAAATAAACTAACAGCAGTGTTTTAGACACATGAAGCAATATTGTGTGGGAGTATTATATAATTTATTTCGTCCAGTTTGACAGAAAACTTCATTATTGATCTCATTGTCTTATCTGTCTACCTCTAATATTAATACATTTAAGTATAAACACCCAATGATTTTATTCGTTTTCAATTTCTTATATGCTGAAATTAATACTATTAGCCAAAGTAAACGTTTTTTTAAAAAAAAAACATGATTTTTTTAACTATAAACTGTGTTTCACATAAGTTGCAGATTTGATTGTAATGCAATATAATGACATCATATCACAGGTCTGTCATTCAGGTGTCTCGCTGTATGGCCAAGGAATCAGAATCGTTTTTCATACATTACATTTTCTCTAAATAAACACATAATGTAAAACTCATATAATATATTTCATAATGACGCTTTAATGAAATTGGCTGGTGGTTATTGCAACTTTTTCTTTCAAAAATGTAATTAAATTGCCTGATAGATTGTTTTCCCCCTCAGAAAATACATTTTGTTAAAAAAAACTTTTATCTTTTGCGACACAAACATGCATCTAAACTGGTGCTCAGTGTGTAGAACATGAATGTTACCTTTGAGTGTGATTCTAACTGTATTTTTTCTTTTTTGAGGACTTTGTGTAGACTGTGTGTTTGAGGACTTAAGTTTTTCAGCAATGTTGAGGATATAGTTTTGATATAATGTGTGGAATCTGGAAAAAATTATTTTTTTTAAACATTCTGTGAGAGGTCATGTTCATACTGTTTTTAATAAATGTAAAAGCATTAAAGTGTTGGTTCACCCAAAAATGAAACCTCTCATCATTTATTCACCCTTATACCATTCCAGATGTGTATGACGTTTTCTTCTGCAGAACACAAATTATGATATTTAAAAGAATATTTCAGCTCTTTACGTCCATACAATGTACCAAAAATGGGTGGCAAAACTTTGAAGCTCCAAAAACTACATAAGGGCGAAATAAAAGTACTCCAGACAACTCTGGTGGGTAAATCCATATATTCTGAAGCAATTTGATAGGTGTGGATGAGAAACAGATCGATATTTAAATCCTTTTTTTATAAATTATCATCCCTGCTCAGTCAATTTCCACTTCACTTTCATTTTCACATTCTTCTGTTTTTAATAATTCAGATTATTCTTGCATATTGCCCCCTAATGGGCAAGGAGGAGAATTCATGACAAAAAAATTACTTAAATATTTATCTGTTTCTCACTCATACCTATCATATCGTGTCTGAACACATGGATTTAAGCACTGGAATCATATGGATTACTTTTATGCTCCCTTCATGCAGATTTTGGAGATTCAAGATTTGGCACCCATAGAGCTGAAATATTCTTCTGTATAACTTAATTTGTGTTCTGCAGAAGAAAGAAGTCATACACATCTGGGATGGCATGAGGGTGAGTAAATCATAAGAGAATTTTCATTTTTGGGAGAACTATCCCTTTAAGGGGTATACTCTCTATCTGATGGATTCATGAGCCATTTGAAGGCAAAGTTTGAGTTAAGTTCCAGATAATACAGCTTCAAATCGAGATTCTCACAAAAGTTTGAGGTTTGTACAGTTAAGTTTGTGGTTTTGAGAAACCGATTATGGATTTCTGGAATTTAGCAATTGACAAAATAGCAATCATAGAAAATTATGTGGTGGAGTTCACAAAGTTTCGGTCAGTCATTGGAAAAAATTCATAATTAATGTTCACTTCCTGTAGGGTAACAGAACAAATGTGAGAGTATGGTTTAGAGGTGGAATTTAAGTTCACCTTGGTAAAATGGTAAATGGTCTGTACTTTTATAGCGCTTTTTTTAACCTTAGAGGTTACCAAAGTGCTTTACACTGTGTCCCAATCACCCATTCACACACAAATTCATGCTCACTCTCATACACCAATGGTGGCAGAGCTGCAATGCAAGGTGCTAGCCTGCCATTGAGAGCAATTTGGGGTTTAGTGTCTTGCCCAAGGAAACTTCGACATGTGGAGTCCTGTGGGCCACGAACCGCCAACCCTGCGATTGGCAGCTGACCTGCTCTACCACCTGAGCCACAGCCGCCCTTCACCTTAAAATAGCAAGAGCTGAGGAAAAAAAGAGCATATCTCTAGAGATTCTTTACTCCGGCACACTGAGTGAACATTCCGAATTCCAGAAGCTAGTGACTCACTTCCATGTCATTTCAAATTTTTTTGTTATTAGTATGTTTAACAAGAGAAAGGGGCGCCTTAAAAGGATATGTTTATCTAATTTATGACTCTCTTTCTCTAAATCCCTCTCAGATGGGAAGGTGTATGCACTGGGCGGGATGGGTGCAGACACAACTCCTCAGGCCACAGTGAGGATATATGAACCAGCAAAGGACCAATGGCTGCCCCTCACCACCATGCCAACTCCCCGATATGGAGCATTCTCTTTCCTGCGTGGCAACAAGATCTATGTTCTTGGTAAGTGCATTTTCCTTCTTTGTCTTATTAGACTAACAAAAAATTGGTTGATCGATCATCAAGCAGTCAAGTCTCTCAATAATATTTTTAAGGAATAAAAATCATTCACATATTCATTGTCTCACCAAGTTAAGCTAAAATACTACATATGCAATTTTATTATCATAACTATTTGGATGAATCTCATAAAAACTGTCAACATGCTGTATCTGGTTCATGTTTCACCACAAAAATCAAAAGAAAAAAATAGAAATGAGATTTTTTTTGGCATTATTTTCATGGACCACCCAATCGCGTTTGTGGGGTGAAATATGATACATGCAACCCACCCATATACTGCATATATTATTTTTAAGAAATGGTATTCATAATATAATTATGTAAAAAAAACATGCCAGCAATAATAGAGGATTGCTATGATATACAGTATGTGGACACATGGAAAAGTGGTCTTGTCTCTTGTGGCACTAAGCAGACGGTGTACTAGACTAGCCAATAATTATAATGTATCTTATTTTGAATGTCAGACTGTATCACAATATTCTCCAGGAGCAGCAGGTGTGGTAATCACACATGATGATTGTTCATGCCATGCTCAGGTGGATAAGAACTGTGGAGTGGACTCAATTCTCAGTGGGAGGAACTGAAATCTGCTCTGCAATATGCTACAGGACCTTGCGCTTTACTGCTGAGATGTTCTTTTCTTGCCTTTGTTTAAGAAATCACAAAGGAACATTAAATGGCAACCTGCACCACAGATTGCCCCTCACACAAACAGTCTGTCCACATGGCTCAACTGCCAATTATTGCCACCAGTGGCCTGTTCCCCTTCTGTCACTCACTCTACGTTGTGTCGATGTAGTGAAATAGGGTCGATCTTGGGAGCCCCAAAACACCTTCAAATCTTTGAGAAAAGGCCTATGGGAACTGGCGAGTGGAATTTGCATGCCACTCCCCCGGACATACAGGTATAAAAGGAGAAGGAATGCCCACTCTCACTCAGATTTTTTCTTCGGAGCCGAGCGGTTACATATCAGCCTGCTGAATACTACTGCTGTTCCATTCACCTCTGAAAGAAGTGTATGCTGTTGGATAAACGGCGCATTCTAGCGGCTTAATCTCCTTCTGCACGATTAGTGCAGATTACGCCCCTGGGCGTTTCCACAGCGCTACTAAAATAGTATATATTTCTGAAATGCGTATATTTTCCTCTATTAAGCAACATATTGACGTGAATGTCTTTTAAAGACGCTTCTTTTTTTTTTTTTTTATTTTTTTTTTTATTATTTTTATCAGAACAAGGTACACTGAAAGTATACAGTGACATAAACACTATTGAAGGCCTTGCTTTTTCAAATTTTTCACCCACAAATTCCCATCTCAACACAACTTTCCCCCAAAAAAAAAAAAAAAAATTAAAAAAAAAAATCAATAAAGAGGGGGGTTGTTTAATAATCAAATTATTTTAAAGAGGGAGGAGTATATTCTTCTCATAATAGTTTATTAAAGGGTCCCATGTTTTGTAAAATGTTCTGGTTGATCCCTGAGAAAATATTTAATTTTTTCAGTTTTTAGAAACATCATTAGATCACTAAGCCATGCTGACATAGTAGGTGGATTGTGTGATTTCCACTCTAGGAGAATTCTTCTTCTAGCTATTAATGTGGCAAAAGCCAGGGCATTCTCTTTATTTTTAGCTATTTGGAAGTCATCGCTTCTAACTCCAAACAAAGCCATTATTGGGTTAGGGTGAATTTTTAATTTAAAAGCTGAGTTTAAAATCTCAAAGACTGAAATCCAAAATTGTCTCAGTTTAGGACATGACCAAAACATATGGGTTAGATCTCCCTTTGATGCCTTGCAGCGGTCACACGTTTCATCTATATTTGGGTACATTTTAGCCAATTTTGTTTTACTATAATGAATACGGTAGAGAACTTTCATTTGAATCAGATTGAGTCTTGCACAAGATGAAGTCCCATTTACTCGATCAACAGCTCTAACCCAGGTGTCTTCAGATATGTCGATTCCTAACCCTCCTATCCATTCTGTTTTGATCTTTTCTATTGATACATTTTGGAACGACATGATCAGGTTGTATATTTTTGAAATGGATCCCTTAAGTTGTGAAGGGACCCTCAGAACTAAATCTAAACGCGACTCAGAGGGCAATTGTGGAAACACAGAGCAGTGGGCTTGGATAAAGTGACGAACCTGAAGAAATCGAAAAAAATCGGAGTTTTGAAGACTACATTTTTTAACAAGATCATTGTAACTAGCAAAATTATTATCAATAAAAAAGTCACTACATTTAACTAGACCTAGGTGCTGCCATTGCTTGAAAGTAGAATCCAGTTTGGCAGCTGGGAAAAGATGATTATTACATATGGGGCTTTCCAAGGAAAAATCTGTGAGTTGAAATGCTTGTCTAAACTGGTTATATATTTTGAGAGTCGAAATTACAACTGGACTTGAGGAGAATTGCGATGGTGAGAATGGTAACTTCATTGTAATCAGCACAGCAAGTGATGTTGACTCGCATGATTTAGCTTCTGCTGCACACCAGTCTGTATATGGAGACTGGAACCAATAAACGACTTTTTGTAAATTTGCTGCCCAATAATAATTTAACAAATTCGGAGAGCCAATCCTCCATCCTTTTTGGTCTCTCAAGAAGCTCTCTACGTATTCTTGGTTTTTGCCACCCCAAATAAAGGAAGACAGCAACCTATTAGTTGACTGAAAAAAGGACTTTGGCAGGAAAATTGGAAGACTCTGAAACAAATACAATAATCTGGGTAGCACATTCATTTTAACACAATTGGTTTTACCAGCTAGAGACAAATATATAACACTCCATCGTTGGAAGTCAGATTCAAGTTTTTTAAGTATGGGACTGTAATTTGCTTTAAACAGATCAGTGTATGAACGAGTAATTTTAATTCCTAAGTATTTAAATCCTGATTTTGATATGCAAAAGGGCAAGTCTGTATCCATAATCTGATCTGCCAAATGGTTTATAGGGAAGCATATACTTTTAGAAAAGTTTAGTTTATAACCTGAAAAGACCCCGTAGTCTTTTAATATCTTCACAATCTGAGAGGCACATGACAGCGGGTTAGTTATTTATAACAATAGATCGTCAGCATATAAAGAAACTTTATACTCGACATTCATTCTTTTAATACCACTAATAGACTGTGAGGTTTTGAGTACTGATGATAGTGGCTCTATAGCCAAAACAAATAGTAAAGGGCTAAGGGGACAACCTTGCCGTGTACCTCTAGACAGAGAGAAATATTGTGAGCATATTTTATTTGTGACTACAGCTGCCCTTGGTTGATGATAAAGCAGGCTGAATCCAAGAAGTGAATTTTGAACTGAATCCAAATTTGTCTAATACTGCAAATAGATAGTTCCATTCAACTCTATCAAATGCTTTCTCTGCGTCCAGAGAAATAATCACTTCAGGACTTTCCTCCGACGCTAGATGAATGCACAACATTAAGAAGTTTTCGAATATTAATGAAAGAGTGACGTCCCTTAATGAAGCCCGTCTGTTCTTGTGAAATAACGTCTGGAATTATATGCTCTATTCTAGAGGCCAATACTTTAGATAAAATTTTTACATCCACATTTAATAAGGAAATCGGTCTATAGGAACTACAATCCAGCGGGTCTTTATCTGGTTTCAGGAGCACTGTGATATGGGCCTGTGTAAGACTTGATGGCAGTGTTGACTGTTCGAGAGAATTATTGAACATACTGAGAAGTAGAGGAGACAATTTTGAAGAGAATTTTTTATAAAACTCGACGGGAAATCCGTCTGGTCCCGGGGCTTTACCGCTCTGCATGGCTTTGATTGAGTCTTCTATCTCTTGAAGTTGTAAAGGTTTATCCAGATTACTCTTTTGATCTTGTTTAACTGAAGGTAAGTTTACATTAGCCAGGAATGTTGACATAAGAGTGTCGTCCTGTGGAAATTCGGAAGTATACAAATCTGAATAGAATTTTTGAAAAGTAGAATTAATTTCTTGAGGATCCAATGTAATTTCTTGGCAAGTTTTCCTAATCTTGGGAATAAGCTGGGATGCTGATTTAATTTTTAACTGTTGGGCGAGAAGACGACCTGCCTTTTCTCCATGTTCATAAAACCTAGCACGGGCAAAAACCAAATCACGCTCTGTTTTTTCTGTTGATAATAAATCATATCGTGTCTTAAGGCTCAGTTTTTCTCTATGTAATTCTGGTGTTGGAGCCATAGCATATTGGTGATCAATTTTCTGTATAGATTCAATAAGTTTCTCCTGTGTTTGTTTCTTTACTTTATTACGTGAGGCAGAGTACGATATTATTTCTCCCCTTGTTACAACCTTGAATGTCTCCCATAATAATGATGGTGATATAGAGTCTGTTTTATTAACTAGTAGAAAGTTATCAATCGCGTTAGATATGAATTCGCAAAAGGTTGCATCTGAAATTAAAGTTGTGTTCAGTCTCCACACAGGCTGCGATGGGTAATTATAAGAAAAACAAATATCAAGAATGACGGGGGCATGGTCTGATTCAACAATAGCAGAGTATTCTACCTTTTTTATTGAGGGGATAAGTCTTTTATCAGTAAAAAAACAATCTATCCTTGAATAAGTCTGGTGGACATGTGAAAAGCATGAGAATTCTTTTTTATCAGGAAATAAAAACCTCCATGGATCCACACAACCAATTTGTGTCATATAACCTGCAAGAATCTGAGACATTTTTAAAAGGGGTATTGTTTTAGGGTTGGAATCACACAATTCATATCTCCACCAAATATAAGATGGTAAGTGTTTAAATCCGGTAACAAGGAAAATATTTTTTTAACAATGTTAACGTCATCCCAATTGGGTGCGTAAACACTGACCAGCACTACTGGAATATTGAAGAGATGACCAGATACAATAATGTACCGTCCTTGGGGATCTGAAATCGTTCCCGATGCAGTAAACTGTATTCTTTTGTGAATAATGATTGCTGCTCCCCTAGCCCTATGGTTAAAATTCGAGTGGTAGACCTGGCCAACCCAAGTTTTCCTCAGTCGGTTATGATCTTCAGTACGTAGGTGCGTTTCCTGTAGAAAGGCTATTTCTGTATTTAATCTCTTCAAATGCGTAAATATGCGAGTTCTTTTCACTGGTCCGTTTAAACCTCTAACATTCCAACTAACCAAGCGCACAGCTGACCCTCCAGTATTTGTCACCTTATTACCAGTAATTACCATTATTTATCAATAGTTGTCTGTGTGCCCAAATATCGTATACCCTCGTAAAGATGTATATTCTGTCTGTGGTTGACGTCCCATGGAAAATGCAGGGGAAAAAAAATAAAAATAAAAAATAAACCAGCAAATGGTACATTTTGACAAACCCAACCAAACTATAATACATTCTAGATCTGTCTGTTGAACAAAGACAAACCGCAGCTCACAACTATCCCTCAACTCCCGATGATCCAAGTCCATATCCTTTTCCGTTATTTCCCAGAGCTCCCGACATAATGTAGCTAGTCAACATGTCTCTTCTGTAGTTCGCAATATTGCTGCCATAATATAAAGGTTTATTCACGTCTGGCGATCCGCTGATCGTAGAACTGCTGAGCTTCATCAGGTGTATTGAAAAACAGTGTTTCGATCCTCAAAAGCGAACTTCGTAGTCGTGCTGGATGAAGCAACTGGAATCGTACATCCTTCTGATACAGCAACTGTTTGACGTTTTTAAAAGTGGCGCGTTTTCTGGCGAGATCGGCGGAGATGTCAGGATAGATCCTCAAAGTAGAATCCTTATACTTTGCCTCATTTTGTCTGGCCCATCTTAGCGCTTTTTCCTTCTCCTGGAATCTGTGAAAACACACAACCAGTGGAGCGAGGATGCCGACCTTCCTGTGGTTTTGGCCCCAAAGATCGGTGTGCTCGTTCCAATTCAGGAGGCTTTTCAAAACTTCGGGACCCATGACTTCCATTAACATCTCGGACCACGAACTTGATTGTGGGTTGGCCTTTCTCGCTGTTCTCCGGGACGTTTAAGATCCTGAGGTTTGCTCTCCGCGACCGGTTTTCCAAGTCATCAACTCGATCCAGAAGTGTCGCGTTTTGCTCTTTCAGAGTTTTGATAGTTGTTTCGGCCGCAGTCAGCGCAGCGAAGTTATCGCCCGCAAGTGTCTCTGTAGCACACAAGCGAGACTGGAAACTTGCCAAAGTCTCAGTTAAAGCATTCACCGATGCCTGAAGCGGCGCCATTGACACTTGGATCAGAGCGGAGATGTCCTCTTTTATCGAAGCTTGTTGCTTTGTTAGCTCCGTTACTAGCTGGCTCATGGAGACACCGCCATTATCTGGAAGAGCTTCTTCAGATTTCTCTACGCTAGCCATCATAGCTAACTTGCTAGCTAAACTGGTTCTCGTTGTTGGTGGGGCATTTGAAGCCATTTTGTTCTTATTCATCTTGCTGTATCAGTACGATTGTCATAAGCACCACTTCAACACTTATGAAAACGATTTAGACTTCTTAAATTGCGATATTAAAGTGTACTTTATCAGAAACTGTCGGGAGCTCTGCCGACACGCGTCTGTACTTCACATTGCCAAACCGGAAGTCTAAAGACGCTTCTTTTTAAAGATGCCTTTCCATCTTTGTGTGATTCCTGGATGTGGTAGTTATCTCTCCACCTCCGACGGCCAAGGGCACTGCCTCACGTGTCTGGGCCGCGATCACACTGAGGCAGCGTTCGTGGATGGTTAGTGTTCTCATTGCGAGGACATGACCATGGCAACGTTGCGATCCCGGTTTTCCTTCTTCTGAGGGAAAGCCACTTCAGCAAACCCCCCCCCCCCCCGCGCTGCACCTTCTACCCACGGGTACGCTGGAGGCAATTTTGGGAGTTCAATTGGCATTGTATTGCCGGGTAAATTCCAGGGACCTCCCTTTCTCCAGCATGCTCGTTTGCACCCGTTGAATTCTAAGATGAGACCTCCCCGTTCACGTCTTGGTTTTACCTCGATGCAGACTCTTCATATGGTTTGCCTTCGAAAGCCTGACGTATTAGTACAAGGTCCTCCCCTTCGACCTGTCCCTGTACCCTCGCATCTTCATGAAGGTCACAGAGGCAACTCTTGCCACGCTAAGGAAAGTGACTGTCTGCGTACTCAACTATTTCGATGACTGGCTGATCCTAGCACACTCTCGAGATTTGCTCTGTACACACACAGGGACCTGGTCCTCATGCACCTCAGCCGTCTAGGGCTTCGGGTCAACTGGGAAAAGAGCAAGCACTTTTCTCGGCATGGAGTTAGACTCGGTGTCGATGATTCCGTGCCTTACAAGCGAGCACGCGCAGCCAGTGCTGAACTGCCTAAACTCTTTCAGGCGGAGGACAGCGGTTCCACTGAAACACTTTCAGAGTGGAACCGCTCATTTTCTAGAGCGGTTTCTAGACAGGACCACGGCTGTGTTGGCACATCAACTGCCTAGAGTTGCTGGCTGAACTGCTCATCCTGCGGAGGCAATTGCCATTGATCCGGGGCAAGCACGTGTCAGTCCGGTCCGACAACACAGCAACAGTAGCATATATATATCGCAAAGGCGCCGTACGTTCCCCTCGCATGTCGCAACTCACCCACCATCTCCTCCTCTGTAGTCAGCAGCGGCTGTAGTCGCTGTGGGCCACTCACTTCCCGGGCAGACCTTTCATACCCGTATGTCTGGGGGAGTGGCGACCCTAGTGTCACTATTACATGACAGTAACCAAGATGTTTTGGGTTGAGGTATATGTGTGTTTGTGATAAAGAATGAAAGAGACAGTGACTATAAAGTATGTGGCTTTATGTTATATGTAGTACAGTGTCTGCAGTATATTAAGTAAGGTGTGTAAGGTGAAATCCTGTTCAGGTCAGGCACAAAGATCAGCTCCCCTCTCACTCTTTTAGAAGTCATTAAAATATCCTGGTTACTTTGTAACCTTCGTTCACTGATGGAGGAAACGAGACGTTGTGTCGATGTAGGGGTCACTCTTGAGAGCCCGGAAACACCTCTGATATTTGATAAAAGGCCAGTGGGAATTGGCGAGTGGTATTTGCATGCCCCTCCCCCGGACATATGGGTATTAAAGTAAGGGACGTTCATACCGCTCTTTAGGTTTTGTGCTGAGGAGCCAAGAATAAGGTCCTGGCCATTTCAGCTAGTTCAGTAGTTCATAGTTGTGGCAGGAGGGACGCAATGTCTCGTTCCCTCCATTAGGGAACGGAGGTTACGAAAGAAACCAAGACGTTCCCTATCTGGCACTCACTCGACGTTGTGTCGATGTAGTTACTCTAGTGGTCCCCTACAAAAACGCCACAACTGGCTGAACTGGGTTACGTGGATCGGCGGTGTGAGATGGGCAGACTGCTGTGTGCCGCTTAGCCAGCGCACCGGGCCTCCCCTGACGCAAATGTGAGTGTCGAACAGCACTTTGTGGACGAGTTCGAGAACTCAAAAGAATGGGGACAGGCTTGTCCTCGTTGTGCCTCTTTTCCCTCTTTATTTATTTTTCTTCCCAGAAAAAGAGAAAATTCACTAACCGACTGGGATGAAAGTTTCCGTGTCATTCCAAAGGGGAAGACATCGCAGAGACCACACCCCGCCCAGAGAGAGAGGGGGGGGATAAGTGGAAATATGTCACATGGTCTTGCTGAGTCTAATCGGAAGTATATCAAGTGGAGAAGTCCCATGGTAGGTCCTACCCAATGCTGGGGAGGAAGCTCTACGAGCATGGAGACTGGGGCAGAGGGGTCTCTTCCCAAGGAAGATGCAGTTTGCCAACCGGGAAATGTTTTTCGGTAGAAAATACATCGCAAGGGGTTTCCTATAGGGAACCAGCGCATGCAGAGCACCTGTCCCAGCACAGGGCATAGTTAGCACAAGCACTCGGCTGGCAGTGAGTTTCTCCTCAAACTCATCTGCCACAGGGCTAGGAGGAAATCAACGAGGGAACACATTTGTGAACACTGCTGGGAATCAACAACACACATCTTCAGCTCGAGGGAGGTGACACCTAAAATCTGCCAAAATCTCGCAAAGGTGTTGGGTGTAGCCCAGCCTGGTGCTCTGCAAATGTCATCTATTGAGGCACCACTATTCAGAGCCCAGGAGGCCGCCACGCTCCTGGTGGAATGTGCTTGTAGCCTTGCAGAGGGCGGCATGTGCCAAGCCTTGTAGGAGACAGCTATGGCATTGATGATCCAGTGGGCAATCCTCTGTTTGGAGACAGGGCTTCCTTTCCGCTGTCCACCAAAGCAAACAAAGAGCTGTTCATAGATCCTAAATCTCTGCGTGCAATCCAAGTAGATGCGCAAAACACGCACCGGACACAGCAACACCAAGCCTTGGTCTCAGGATCACGTGAGAGTAGCCCGGACCAACTCCAGGCACGTTTTGCTGACAGAGAACGCTTGCAGTTCTCCAACCCTCTTGATGGAGTTGAGCACCGCCAGGAGGGCAGTCTTCAAGGAGAGTGCCTTAAGCTCTACTAACTCAAGGGGCTTGAAGGGAGCCCCACACAGGCCTTGTAGGACTACAGAGAGGTCCCATGAGGGGAAAAGGCGAGGTCTGGAGGGATTCAACTTCCTAGCACCTCTTAGGAACCTTATAATCAGGTCGTGCTTTCCTTAGGACTTGCCGTACAATGTTTCGTGGTGTGCAGCTATGGCCGTGACGTACACCTTCAAGGTGGAGGGGGACAGCCTTCCCTCCAACCTCTCCTGCAGAAAGGATAGCACTGAGCTGACTGCGTCACTCTGGGGGTCTTTGTGTCGGGAAGAACACCACTTAGTGAACAAACGCAACTTCATGGCATACAGGCGCCTCATAGTGGCGGCCCTAGCCTGAGTGATGGTGTCTACCACGGCAGGTGGTAGGCCACTGAAGTGTTCTGCATCCTGTCCAGGTGCCAGATATGGAGGTTCCAGAGGTCTGATCGTGGGTGCCAGATGGTGCCCCGTCCCCGGCCACTAGGGTGACCGGCTCCTCGTCCTTCCTGAGCTTGCACAGGGACTGTGTCGAGGTAGAATCAAGACGTGGAAGTATGCGTCCTTCAGGACTACCACTGCGAACCAATCTTGATGTCGGACGCTCGTTAGAATCTTAATGTCAGCATTTTGAATGGGAGTCTGTGTAAAGCCCGGTTCAGAACTCATAGGTCCAAGATTGGCAACCCACCGCCTTTTTTCGTTACAATGAAGTAGGGGCTGTAGAACCCTTCTTCATTTCGGCTGGAGGGACAGGCTCTATTGCGTGCTTCTGTAGAAGGGTGGCGATTTCCGTGCGCAAGGTTGCAGCGTTCTCGGCCTTCACCGTGGTGAAGTGGATGCCGACAAACCTTGGCGGGCGTCTGGCGAATTGAATCGCATAGCCGAGTCAGACGGTCTGGGCCAGCCATCGAGACAGGTTGGAATTCATGAGCCACATGTCCAAACTCCGGGCGAGGGGGACCAGGGGAATGATTTCTTTGGACGTACCGGCAGGTGGAACCTCGCAGCGGGGCAGAGCCAGAGAGGCCACATTGACGGGCCCAGCGGTGGTGCTGAGTCAAGAGACATCAAAGCACTTACCTGACTCTGTGTACTCACTGGCGGATCGGTCGAGGGGGGAGGAATTGCCTCCCCATAATCCGTCGATGCCGTCCCGGATTGAGTACCGCACCACAGATTGACACGCTGGGATGGGGAACTGCTGCCGGGGCGCTGAACCTGCCAGAGAGGGAGAAAGGCCGGTGGTTGGGGTGACGGCCAAACACACCAGTTATGTGACCCAGGGACTTAGGAAACTGCTCTTTTGTTGAAAGTTTGGGTACCACAGCTACTGGAGCGTGCAGCGAAATAAAAGGAAAAGGGAATAAAAGATTCTCCTCCTGGCCCTCCACCAGGGGACGGAGTTGTCTGCTTACCAGCAGACAGTGTGCGGGATCTTGAGCCGTGCCGGGGCAGGATATGTTGTATGGCCTCTGTCTGCTGCTTCACTGCCGAGGACTGCTGGGCGCACACACACAACTGTTTTTCTTAGCCATTCAAATGAGGACATACCATGGTCTTCTTTAAAAAAAAAAAAATAAATCTTACGGCCGTAAGTCCTCTGATTTTCCCAAAGGGAGGCTTTGCTAAGTAAACACACACAATTCTATTTTTTCAATCTCAAAGAAGTGCAATCTTGATGTAATATGTTGTTTTTGTCTCCATACTTTGAACTATGCAAACTAACAGGTCAAATCCCCTTGAAAACTTTGCATGCTTATTAAATTGATAGAAAGCAAGATATTATGAGGTGAACTGGGTGAAATAGGGAGTAACTATGATAATTTTTTCCCTCGGGACTCTCACAATTCTTCTCCTGCACCGTAACACCATTTTGTCTCAATGGTTAAACTTATTGATTTGACATCACAGAGAATAATTCATAAAGAGCTTCTCTGTATGCACCATTCTGTCTCTTAGTCTTTCTTCCTCACTTTTGCTCAAAGGGCTACTTGCCTTTATATCTCTTGTCATACTTAATATACAAAGTGAGACATAAAAAGTTTTGCAGAACTGCCAGCGAAGATCTTTTGCCCAGTGACAAGTGAAGTAAAAAAAAACTTAATTCTGTTATTTATTTATTTAGTTGCTGGATCACAAATTGAACCTCACCAGAATCACATTAAGGCCACGAATGAGGAATGAGCCCAGATCACCGAGCGCTCATTTACTTTAGATTTAGTTTGGGATGCGCCCCGCGAGGTCTATCGCATAGCACAGACACTCGATCACATATCACCCATATGCACCATGCTGTCTTCCCAAAATAAGATCCCTACTGTGTGTGCTAATACTGTTACCGCTGGTACAGGCAGGAGCACTGTGTGACCTCATTCAAATGTGAACAAAAATAAAAATTATCTGAGAAAGTTTAAAGCAGTGAGAATGTTTATTTGCTAATGTTGTTTTCAAGTTGAATGAAATTCACCTGTCCCTAGAAGGCCGTAACTCAAAGGTTTAGAATAGCATTATGTTTGCTTATCAGCAGGCCCACACAGAATCTGATGACTTGTTTGTGAATTTTCTGTATTGATATTGAAGAACATATGCAGAAATTTGCAGGATTTAAACATTGTAAACTTGAGCTGAAAGTGCTATGCTCTTCTTATAGCTCATGGCAGTATCAAATTAGCAAAAATATTAAATTAATAAACATTGAGGGGGCAGGGAATGTGCAGAACTTCATTACATTTACATGCACTTTTAAAGTTTGATTTCAGATAAATTTGTATATTTAAGTGCCTATAGTTGCGCAGAGGTGCAACTATAGGCACTACGATGGCTGCCCTAAAGGGAACAATTGAGATGACCATGGGCTGGATGGTTGATGACAACCACTGAGGGGTACCTTTCCCTCAAGGGGTCTCTATCACTTGGGCCTATAAGATCTAAGTTACGCCACCTGTGGAAACACTTTAGTCCAACTGAAATCATACCATTTTTGCCATTTGGTTGTACTAACACACCTAGACATTGCAATTGCAGCTTAGCTCCATCCAGCATGTGTAAAAATAGTGATTATTTTCAGACAGGTTTTCCAAAACACTGCTAATATTCAGCAACCGAGTAGTCTCGCTCCAAAGTCATAGCTGGTTTAGCCAGAAGTTGATATGTTGGGTCGCTTAAACCAGGCGGTCAAGGTTTGGTTAGATGCTGCAACTACACCATTCTCAGGACAAATATGATACTGTATATATAATATAATTATAATATATGATTATATGTTATAAAAAAATATATATATATATATATATATATATATATATATATATATATATATATATATATATATATATATATGTATGTATTTATATTTATATTTATATTCACTACGGAACACTTGACTGAAAAGTTTCTCATGATCTTAAAAATATTTTGATCTGAAATTTGAAATTAGTTTTGTTATATTATTTATAATATTTTGACAAAAATATAATTGTGCCACCATATTTTTAATATAATTCATTTATTTCATTATAAAACAAACATTTTTGAAATGGATGACTTGGACCATATTATAAAGAAAAGCAGCCAATAAGTGCCCAGTATAGATGGGAACTCCTTCAATACTGTTTAAAAAGCATTCCAGGGTGATTCCTCAAGAAGTTGGTGGAGAAAATTTCAAGAGTACATGTCTGCAAATTCTTGGCAAAGGGTGACTACTTTGAAGATGCTAAAATATAACACAGTTTTTATATATATTCTTTCTACTTTTTTTAGTCACAACATAATTCCCATAGTTCCATTTGTGTTATTCCATAGTTTTGATGACTTTACTATTATTCTAAAATGTGAAATAAAATTATATTAAAGAATGTGTAAGTGTTTCAAAACTATTGACAGGTAGTGTATGTATTTATATAATTATATAATGCATCATTGTACATAATATTATCTAATTATAATATAATATAATATATAATAATAAACTATTCATAAAATAAAAAGCATGTTTCTCCATTGATGGGCATATAAATGTAGCTGTATAATATTCAGATTTGTATTTTATAAAAAAAAAAATGGAAAATGGTCAATTTATAAATCACAAATATTTCATGTTATATTTAGCGCTGATATTTGGAGGGCTCTTAAAAGCCTAAAATAGACCTCCTATGGCTCAGATAAACAGCAGTGTTTTGAAAGTGGCACAGAGCAATGGTGTTTGCATTACTCACAGTTACTTGTAGTTGTAGTAAAAATGAGCTAATTGCAAGTTTTAGTAATTCATGCAGGTTGTAATATAATTGCTTTATAAGTAGGGATGGGTATCGTTAGGATTTTATCAATACTATTACTCTGATCAATACTCCTTATCGGTTTGTTTTTTTATCAATTATTAAATAATTGATAAAAATATATTATTTTTTAAAAGAATGTTGTTTCTAGAGTAGCAACAGTAATGTTTACAACAGCAAAGTCACTATATAAACTCAATATCTCAATAACATTATTGTATCCAATGACTGTGAAGAAAGCAGGGAAGGCTGTCATCAAGGGGCTGTGTTTGATATCAATCAAACTGCGTACATGTGGGTCAAGTGCAGGTGGACCTGTCTTTGCTGCCTACATAGCGCCGGGGAAAATTGCAATGTGTATTTTTTAATTTAGATTGACTTCTCAGCATTGGTAACGTGTCCCACATTAACATAGTTACTCTTTGTCCCACATTTGGTTTGCTGGGATCTGGTCACCCCTAGTGTCTGTGTGTGAAGCACAGCTCCGAAACAGAGTAGAGTGGCTGCAGCAGCGTGATTATAATTTACACCAAAACGTTAAAAAGAAACGTAATGTCCCTACTTATAAGGGCATTTATATATATATCTATTATATTGATATCGTATCTAGTTAAGTGAACGTGCTAATGTTATTTAAAGGTTAAGTTAGCTAGCTGCTGTTTTATTTGCTGGTCTACACTAGCTCCTCGCTTTTGCCACATTCAGCTTCACCTGTCATACCTAGTGCTTCATGCTTGGCAAGAAATTTGGCCATCGCCTCTCTGCTTTTTTCGTTCACTTTTGCTCTGTTTGCTTGCATTTCTTTTTTGTGCCCCTGATTTTAGCCTTTGGTGAGGCATTTTGACTCTCTCTAGTCAGTCTCCGCTTTGCACAATGCACATCGTGTGTGTTTCATACATCTGATTGTCCAGGTGTTTCGACCGAACCATTTTCACAATAACAGCGGGGGGATGGGGTATCAGAATCCAACGGCAAGTTAAAATGTGTTTTAATGATAAAAATTAATGTATTTATCATGTAGGTATCAGAGAGTTTGAACAAAAAAACAGGGAGTTGAAAAAAAAAACATCTTATGTTAGCCCCTCTGATGTTTTGATGGTCTTAGCTCTTTAAGCTAGTCAACCTGGTCTCCCAGCCTAGCCATGCTGGTTTTCAACTAGTCTAGCTGCTCTCATGGCCTGGCCATGCTGGTCCTCAGCTGGTCAACTGGTCTTTCAGTCTGGCCAAGCTTGTCTTCAGCTGGTTTAGCTGGTGTACTAGCCTATTCTTCTACTGGTCTACTGTAGCTGGTCTCCTAGCCTAGAAATGCAGATCTTAAGCTGGTCTAGAAAGTCTCCCAGTCTGGCCAAGCTGGTCTTCAGCTGGTCTAGCTGGTCTCCTAGCCTGGCCTCCTGGTCTCCAGCTGGTCTAACAGTCTAGCTTCTCTCTCAGTGTGGCCATGATGGTCTTCAGTTGGTCTAGCTAGTCTCTTAGCCTGGCCAAGCTGGTTTTCATCTGGTCTAGCTGGTCCACATGCCTGGCCATGCTGCTCTTCAACTTGTCTCTCAGTCTGGTCAAGCTGGACTTCAGTTGGTGTAGCTGGTCTCCTTGCCTGGCCAAGCTGGTCTTCAATGGATAAAACTGGTTACCCAGCCAGCCAGGCTGGTCTTAAGCTGGTCTTCTAGCCTGGTCTTGCTTGTCTTCAGCTGGTATAATTGGTCTCCTATCCTTGCCATGCTGTTTTCAGGTTGTCTAACTGGTCTCCCAGTCTGGCTAAGCTAGCTGGTCTAGCTGGTCTCCTAGCCTAGCAATGCTGGTCTTCAGCTGGTTTAAGCAGGTCAATCACTCAGCTTAAAATCTCCCTCTAGCACATGTTTGTCTTCAGTAAGCTCATGTATTTGCCCTGTTTCACAATTGTGACCATGGAAGCATTAATGATTGAAGGTAAAACTGCAAAAAAAAATGTTTAAAGAATTTGGGGAAGTGCAGGAAAGTTCAAGAGAACAAGGTCGCTTTAATGGACTGCTGTAACCTAATTGGCACACTTTTTATGGATAAAGCTGCCCATTTCTCTATAAAAATATGTCTCTGTATTCTCACATCATTACATTTACATATTCAGTCCTCCTTTCTCTCTCTTATCCTCTCTTCCACATTGTTCCTTAGACAGGTTATTTTACTCCTGCCTTTGTATTCTCTTGTGTGTGTTTTTCTCTGGCTCTCTGTTCTTCTGTCCCAGAGAGCTCTCAGTCATGTCAGTGCTGGGGGAAAGAACCATTATATTGTAAATGCATGGAAAAGAGAACAGAGCATGATTGAGAGAAAGAGGGAATTTATAAAAAGGCATGCCTAGAATTGGTACAGAATTTGTTGGGTTCTTAGTTCTCATATACTGTACATAAGCAGTGTGATGCACACCCACGAATCATTCACTTATTACATTGTTTTCCAGAGAGACTTCCATGTGTTGTAAATGCCTTAGTCAGGGTAGACAAATGCCATGTTTACTGTAATTTGACACAAATGAAAAAAGGCTCCGTGACGTGCTGGCTTAGGACTCGATTTCATAACACAATTGGACTTGGCAGTAGCAGCTGGCAGGGTTGGGAGGGTTACTTTTGAAATGTATTCCACTACAGATTACAGAATGCATGCTAAAAAAACAATTGTAATGTATTCCGTTAGATTACTCAAGGTCAGTAAATATTCTAAATGCTTTGGATTACTTTTTCACTTTGACGTGTTCTATCTCTATATGTATGCTACATTCTACCACTCGGCAGCACTGTCGTAAAGTAGGTATTAGTTGAGAGAGTAAGAGATGAAGAGAGGATGACTACTGAATGTACCAAGTTTGCTACGGTGTGTTTTTTTAATAAGAATTGTCGTAGAAATGTAAATGCTCCCTGTTGAATTAAACAGCCCTTGTTGAACTTTCTGGCGTTCTTCAACACTACATTTTGGCGACGAGTTAACCTAAGTCTTTTTGCGTGTTTTTACTGATTCATAACGGCTAACGTGCCTCCACCTCTGAGAATGTACCAAGGCATCGGCAGCTCTCCCTGCCTTGCCCGGGAGAGCCGCCGATGCCTTTCGACATGTGGATGTCAACTTTTCAACAACTACATGCTGGTGATTAATGCAACAGGAAATGCTGGGCCTGAGGCTCGCAAGAGAGCTACATTACTCCATTGCCTCGGAGTCGAGGGACAACGCACTTTCTACTCATTACCAGATACAGGTGACACGTTTGCCTCTGCTGCCCATGCATTAGAGAAACATTTCACACCCAAAGTTAACATTGTTGTGGAACGTCATGCTTTCAGAAAGCGGACACAAGCACCTCATTAGACTATTACACAGTATGTGGCTGCATTACATAACCTTGCTTCAAAATGTGCTTTTGATGATAAAACGGACAAAATGATCCGTGACCAGCTAATTGAACATGTGACCAATGCCAGCATTAGGGAAAGGCTTCTTTTCAAACCAGATTTAACCCTTGGTAAAGCAGTTACAATTGCAACTCAAGTGGAATCTGCTGTCCAGCAAGCTAAAACTATTGCAGCAGGTGACAGTGTTTCAGTGCAAGCTGTACAGCCCCGTCCATATAAAAAATACAAACGGCAAATTCGCCCAAATAATTCTGCCAATGCGACTGTTACGTCCTCTCGTAGCTGTTTCAGATGTGGAACTGATAAACATGTTGCTAATTTTCCTCGGTGAAATGCTAAAACTTCTACGATAAGTGCTTCGGCGACATACCACTGCTACCACCTACTAGTCAGCTGGTGACCTACACAAGGAAAATAATTCCTGTGCTTGGATGCATACACGTCACAGTGAGTAGAGGAAGTTCTACCTCATCGCTACGTTCTTTGTGGTAAAGAAAGGCACCCTTCTCATGGGAAGAGATATTATGGCTGCCTTAAACATCTGCATTCAAGGCAATACTGTCCTACCTCCATTCACTGATCCTTCTGTCCCTGTGTTGACTACAGACTCTACCCCTGCATACTGCATTCCTGCTGCTCCTGACATTGGCTGTGCACGCAACTTTGTTCATAAGGTTAAAATCGACCATACTGTCAAACCTGTAAGTCAGAAACTATGACGCCTGCCTTTTGCAATAAGGGCTTCTGTCTCAGCAGAACTGGACCGCTTGCTGAAAGCTGGCGTCATTGAAAAGATTGATGCATCACCCTGGGTTTCACCGATAGTAGTCACAGGATGCAAAACTGGTGGAATAAGAATGTGCACAGACCTCTGTGAACCTAACAAAGCCGTAGTTACAGACTGTTACCCCCTGCGCCTCATGAGGATGAACTGTTTGCAAACCTACAAGGTGCGAAAATGTTCTCTACAATTGATCTAGCTAATGCATATTACCAGCTGCCTCTCCATGAAGAGAGCCAAGACCTCACAGCATTCATCACACATGAAGGTCTTTTCAGATATTGTAGGGTTCCCTATGGCCTTGCATCTGCCCCTTCAGCCTTCCAGAAAATGATGGCTGTCCTGAAACCCCCGGCTCCATCTGACATTGCTGCCCTGCGTTCCTTCTTGGGCCTAGTATCATGGTACTCGAAGTTTCTGCCTAACTTTGCAACAGTTGTGGCCCCTATGCGTGCATGTGCCAGCGACAAAGATACCTTTACATGGACTCCTGCAGCTCAAAACAGTTTTGAAGAAGTTAAACAACTTCTTGTGGACAGTCCTGCACTTGCTCTGTTCGACCCTTCTTTACGCCCTGTAATATCCACAGACGCAATGATTATGGACTTGGCGCTGTCTTTGCACAAGTACAGTCTGACGGCACAGAGAAGCCTGTAGCTTTTGCTTCCCGCACACTAACTGCAACAGAGCGAAAATATTCTACAGTTGAAAAAGAAGCACTTGCCTGTGTGTGGGCCGCAGAAAAATGGAGAACATACTTGTGGGGACGTCGTTTTACTCTCCGCACAGATCACCAGGCTTTGACAACACTGCTCAGCACAAAAGGAATCAGTAGAGCTGGAATGTGTGTTGTCCGCTGGTCTGCACGTTTACTCTGTTTTGACTATGATGTCATCTACCGACCAGGTTCTCAGAACTACACCGCTGATTGCCTTTCACACCTACCCTTGTATGTGCCTGCTGACTCCAACCTTGATGCAGAACCTGAAATGGTGGCACAAATTTCTGCTACCCTGAGCTCACTCCAAGTAGATGACTTTGACTCTGCCTGCTCTGCTTTTTCTGAGCTGTCAGCCTTGCGCTCACAAATGGAAAGTGGTTGGCCTGCCTCTATTAAGTCAGTAAGTGAAATACTCTCTCCATACTACAAGATCAGAGATGAACTCCCTACGACACACTCTGATCACACTCGCACACAAGAGTCACCAAGGGGTCGTCCGCAAAAAGCAATGCCTGCGAGACCAGTACTGGTGGCCAAAAATGGACTTGCAAGTGCAGTCTTGCATAGCTTCATGTGTACTTTGTCACTCTAATAATAAAACAGCCAGAACTCACCCTGCTCATCTACAACCTGTTCCACTGCCTGATGGGCCGTGGAAGAAACTTGGCCTTGATATTGTTGGACCCTTCTACACAGCTGTTCCTGTCTGCAGGTATGCCATTACTCTGACTGATTACTATTCCAAGTGGCCTGAGCTTGCTTTTTCACATAATGCCACTACTGCAGACGTTATTCAGTTCCTGACCTCTTTCTTCAGTTGTCATGGTAACCCAGAGAACATTGTCACAGACAATGGTGCACAGTTCACTTCTGCAGCTTTTGCAGCATTTCTTCAGGATCGAGGTATATCTCACAGCAAAACATCAGTCTACTATCCAGCTGCTAATGGAGCTGTTGAGAGATTCCATCACGTCCTCAGAAGTTGCATTCAAACCGCAATTCAACAGTCACTGCCGTGGAAAGAGACTGTATTGAACTGGCTTCAGGTGTACTGTGCAACACCACATGCAGCAAATTCCACCTCACCTCATGAACTCCTTTACGGAAGGAAAATGCTTCCCCTGCAGTCTGCCACATCACCACTGGCTGCTTTTGCTCATGATGCAGTCCAGAGACAACAGCATATAATGAAGCGTTACACTGATGCTAAACGTGGTGCATGCACACCTTCTTTCAAACCAGGAGAGAAAGTGAGAATAAGAAAACCTCAGCATGTACCTAATGCACACCCCAGATTCACTCACCCAGTAATTGTGAGAAAGAGAGTGGGGCCAAACGCTTTCTTACTAAGTGATGGGAAGATTTGGAATGCGTCTCACCTTGCTCTCTTTTCCTCTGTGGCTGAACAAGAATGTGACACATCTAGCCTGCCACACTCTGACAACCGAGTCATTCCTGACCTTTCTAACGAACAGCCACGTGTTAAATACAAGCCTAAGTGGTATAAGGACCATGTCATGCTGTAACTTGAAAATGAGAAGCTGAGATGGTTGATTGTTATAGTTAGAGTATTACTGATTATGCCCTAGACACCTTTAATATGTTAAGCGAAGGGTAATTCTTATGTTTACACTTAGGTACACTGTTACATGTTTAATGTGCCTTATGTAAAGTTACTTTATTCACAATATTCTGTGTTAATGCTACCTAGGAAATGTGGGTATAATTTTGTTTAGTTCTACAGTATAAGACAACTAAAGTCTTGCCTTATTTTGATCTGCTCTTTACCGCTAACACTTATTTTATGAGTGTGTAATCTTTTACAGAAAAGGGACATGTTGTGTTCTATCTCTATATGTATGCTACATTCTACCACTAGGCAGCACTGTCGTAAAGTAGGTATTAGTTGAGAGAGTAAGAGATGAAGAGAGGATGACTACTGAATGTACCAAATTTGCTACGGTGTGTTTGTTAATAAGAATTGTTGTAGTAATGTAAATGCTCCCTGTTGAATTAAACAGCCCTTGTTGAACTTTCTGGCATTCTTCAACCCTACACACTTGTTTTGACAATAAACACTGGCAGTACAGTAAGACAAAATACACATGTTAAAAATACATACTCTGAAAAACCTAAATATTATATGCAGTGTTGTTTCTAAGACAAGATTTTTAGATAGTTTTACAGGAAACAATATAAAAATTATTATCAAGAATATGATTTTTGCCATAATATCAAAGGTTTTACTAGAAAAAAGAAATTATGTTCTAACATGAATTTTCTTGGTAAAAAAAAAATATGATTGTGCTCGGTAACATGTACATGTAAAATGACTAGAAATAGCATTTTAGCTTAGCATAAAGCTGACAATTTACACAAGGTTTATTTCTATTTATTCTGCTCCAAACTTACTTCAAAGTACTTCTCTGTCTGCTCGTTTGAATGTAACAAATCATTTTTTCAAATGCTATTTGGATCGCATCATATATGTTTTCCATCTGAAAGGACAAAATATTAAATGAAACGTCCTGGTTACTCTTGTAACCTCCATTCCCTGATGGAGAGAAAGAGAAGTGTCAAATGTAGTGACACAAGGGGTCTTTCTTGAGAGCCTTGTGTACCTCTGAACTTGAGAAAAGGCCAATGAGAAATTGGCAGACAGAATTTGCATGTCCTGCCCCCGGACGTACGGATATAAAGGGAAGCGGGCGTGCTTCTGACAGTAAGGATTTTGCACTGAGGAGTCGAGAATAAGGGACAGCCATTTACAGTCGTAGGTCTAGTGTCGTGGCAAGGGGGACACAAAGTCTCGTTCCCTCCATCAGGGAATGGAGGATACAACAGTAACCATGACGTTCCCCTTCTGTCACTCACTCGACATTAAGTCGAATGTAGTGACACAAGGGGTCCCATTTAAAAGCACCATGCACTAGACCATGTTACGTGAACTGCTGACACAGGTGCAAGCAGGCTGCTGCGTGCTAGAAGCAACTGTATCGGTCACACGTAACCCTCCCCAACGCCCCCAGAAAAAGGTGTCATATACAGACCTTAGGTTCCCAGCACCCCTAAGGGGGGAACAGGCGCTACATGACCATAATGGGAGCAAGCCAGCCAGCTATCTAAATGCTATGAAATGCGTCGGGGAAGATGATCTTTTGCGATCCTATTCTTTCAGGGGGAAAAGACCCTGCAGAGACCACATCCTGCCCAGACAAGGGGGAGGTGATATGTGGCCAATACACCACATGGGTTGTCAAGCCACACGTGGGAGTGGCATGGTGGCAGGTCCTACCTGATGAGGGAGGAGCTCTACAAACACAGCGACCAGGGGCAGAGGGACTGCCCAAGGAAGACGCGGGTCCACCGACAAGCACTATCAGGAGGGCCGTCTTCAATGAGAGAGCCTTGAGCTCAACTGAGTCAAGCGGCTCGAAGGGGGGTCTCTGATGGCATGGAAGGACCACTGAGAGATCCCAGTAGAGGAACAGGCTTGGCCAGGGAGGATTCAGCCTCCAGGCGCCTCTAAGGAATCTGATAATCAAGTTGTGCTTACCCAAGGATTTGCCGTCCACTGCGTTGTGGTGGGCCGCAATAGTGGCTACATACACCTTCAAGGTGGAGGGGGACAGCCTCCCCTCCAACCTCTCTTGCAGAAATGAATGCACTGACCAAACTGACCGAATCTTTGAGAAAAGGACAATGAATATTGGTGAGTGTAATTTGCACACCACTCCCCTGGACATATGGGTATTAAAGGGAGCTGGAATACGGATTCATTCAGGTTTTGTTCTGAGGAGCCAAGACATGGTCTTGGCCATTTCAGCTGCTAGTACAGCATTGTGGCAAGATGGACACAATCAGGGAACGGAGGTTACAACAGTAACCAAGATGTTTCCCTTCTGTCACTCACTCGACGTTGTGTCGATGTAGTGACACTAGGGTTGCTCTTGGAAGTCCCAAAACACCTACAAATCTTTGCCAACGGGAATCAGTGAGTGGAATTTGCATGCCCGGACATAGGATCTGGAATGCGGATTCATTCAAATTTTTTCTTCAGAGCCAAGCGGTTGTACTATCAGTGAGCTGAATACTACTGCCGTTCCATTCACCTCTACAGAAGTGTATGCTGTTGGATATATAGCACATTCCATCGCCCCTACTAAAGAGCATATTTTCTGCTAAAAGTATATATTTCTTAAAAGAGCACACACATTGACATTGAACGTCTTTTTAAATACGCGTCTTTTTAAAGATGCCTTTCTGTCCTTGTGTGATTCCTTGGTGCAATCGTTATCTCTCCGCCTCCGATGGCCACGGGCAGAACAAATCTGAATGAATCCTCTTTCCAGCTCCCTTTTATACCTGTATGTCCGGGGGAGTGGCATACAAATTCCACTCGCCAATTTTCATTTTTCTCAAAGATCCGAGGTGATCAGGGCTCTCAAGATCGACCCCTAGTGTCACTACATCAACACAGTGTCGAGAACTGGAACATGAGTGAGAGAGAGAGAGAGAGAGAGAGACCCACATTCGAACACACAAACACACACACACCAAGGAGTCAGGAGGAATACTTACACTGTGAGGAATAAAAAGTACCATACATTTAGTTCAAATTGTCATGCACTGTAAAAGTATATATATGCTGCTGTTACATTGAGGAGATACTTCAAACAGACCCAAAAAAGTCACTTATTAATCAGGTTGATTCAGTCATATTATATAATGTTTTGTAATTAAATCAGTTAATATAGATGTTACCATATAAAAATGTCTTCATCATTTAGTGTGACATGTTCACTAACAGCTAATTAAATGCCTGATGAATCTTAGCCTCAGATGAAGTTCTGGCAGTATCAGAAATTTCCGTGCAGTATGACTATTCCTTCGATGGCCAAATTAGATAAAACACCTAGTGTTGTCAATCAGGAACATTATGACCAAAGTCTTGGCTGCAATGTTTATTATAAAATAAAGTCTATACAGTCTGACAAAATGTTGCACAGTGTGGATAACTTTGGATAACAGCATCTGCTAAATGAAATTGTAACTGTATGCACAGGGGGGATTACTTTAAGAAAGTGTTCTGTGCTGAATACTGATTACTCTGTCTTAAAAGTATTCTGTAAAGTATTCTTAATACATCAAATAAAAAGTAACGTATTCAGAATACAAGAATACTTTTAAAATACATATTTATTAAGGCAAGACACAATTGGGGAAATTAAGTTTGTTAAGTCATTATTATCTTATCTGAAGTGCTACACCTCCACTTTTAACTAATCTAAGTGAATCTGAGTAGCTTGTTTCTTTATATTAGATGTGGAGTTGGACACTGATATTTTTCTTTATGGAAGGCAGAAGACAAACAGAAGGCAGTTTGTGGTCAACTGCTATTTTTTTTATATTTTAAAGGGGTCATGACATGGGTTTTTTTATTGTATTATTATGTTCCCTTAGGTGCAATTATAGTATTAATATATTTTTTTTTAAGAAAAACTTTTAAAATCTAGTGATTTATGACCTTTTCCCACCCTGTTTCTCATCCTCTGATTCAAACAGTCTGTTTTGGGGGCGTTTTCCATTTAAGACTTCAGTGTTAACGTGCCTATGTATCCCTTTTTTATGACCCCTTTAACAATACATTTTTTTCTTAAGCCTTTATTTGATTGTACTGACAAATAATAATAATACATTTTGACACTAAATTAGATTAGAAATGCAAATAAACCATATTTATTTTCGAGATGATAATTGGATGACATAAAGTAGTGAGGTCATGTGACAACAATGCAGTATATAAATAATTTCTAACTAGGCATGCTTGCATATTTCCATATTAAGACCATTTTATTAATTTTTTTTAGTCTTTTTTATTACCAACACTTTATTTTGGATGCTTTGACTTATCATGTGTTTTTGTTTTTATAGTTGTTTTATAGGCTGCTATATATATATATATATATATATATATATATATATATATATATATATATATATATATATCGTCTTTACTCAGCGTTTACACAGAAGCCACATCTACATAAATGTATTTACACAGCATCAATCGTGTGAAACAATGTATCATGTGCGCAAATGTTATATTAATGGAAATAACATTGCCGACTGTATTGATACTGCTGCACAGCTGATAGCATGCTGATTGTTAAGATGTGCTGGTGCGGTTTCCAGATATTAAATCTGGGAAACATTATATATGAATAAGGAATTGTATTTTCATTCTTTAGTGTCTACCATCAGGCCTTTTGGTGAACATGGTCCATTTTTAAAGGAGGAGAGAGCGAGTGTGTAGCGTGCGCTTGTGCACTGTTTAGAAAAACTGTTTCTTACTTGATTGACAATAATTTTTCTTTCATATCTGCCCTATTTGTGTTAATTATAAGAGAAGTCTACTAAAAGTATTCTGAAGTCTGAAAACTTAACGGGTGCTGAATACAGTTACTTCATTTTTCTATTCTGTATATGCAACACTGTTACATGTTTTCCATTACCATCCATCTTCCTCTTGATCTCATTCCAGAGGTTTTCAATGGGGTTCAGGTCTGGAGATTTGGCTGGCCATGACAGGGTCTTGATACGGTGGTCCTTCATCCACACAGTGCTTGACCTGGCTGTGTGGCATGAATGGCCACAAGCCATCAAACAAAGACGAGCAGCATAATGTTAAAAGCATAAATTAATGAAGACTCATGCGCTGATATAAACTCCACTTACAATGTGTGCTTAAAAGAAGGATTGTCCTTTGTATTTGTTTTTCTGCAGAGCATTTCACCTAATGCTGCCAATCAAGAACGATATGCCATTAAATAACTATCATTTGTGTGTTCCTAATCTCTAGATTTATTAATTTAGATAAACATCAGTGCCTATAAAAAACATGGATAAATGAGCATTGTTGAAAGCAACTTTGTAATTAGAAATTAGTTTATTATATTGTGTGACTGATGGCCAATTACATAAGTGATATGTGGTAATCGCATACACACTAACTCCCAGCAGGGACAAACTTGACACATGGAGTGAGTCCTATCAGAGAGACACAACCTATACACACACACACACTCTCCTTTCACTCCAGCTCAATCTTTCCCAACACTCCTCTAACCTTTGTTTCACTTCCCCCTTGTCCAACAGGTGGGCGTCAGGGCAGGCTGCCAGTGACCGCATTCGAGGCCTTTGACCTGGAGTTGAAGAGTTGGACACGGTACCCGTTTATCCCCAGCCGCAGAGCCTTCTCCTGCTGTACTGCGACTGACAGGGCGTTCTTCAGCCTGGGGGGTCTCCAGCAGCCCGGACCACACAACTTCTACTCCAGACCTCACTTCGTCTCCACTGTGGAGGAATTCGATTGTGAGCAGGGTGAGCGTATTGAACTCTCTCTTTCTCAGTAATCTCTTTCGCTTTCTTCTTAAATCCATTTAAACAAAGCCTTATTGACAGACCAATACACAAAAGAAATGTGAATATTGAAATGTCAGCTCAAAACCATTTTTCATTGTTAGAGTAATGAATATAACTGCCCTTGTAAGAAAATCCTAAAGGAATGCTAATGGCAATTCATTCAAATGGGATCAAACAAAAATCCTCCTGATCCTACTAGAAGTATTATACGCACTATCACAAGCACTACGAGAGAAGCTCGTTCACAGTAGCTTGAGTGTTCATTTAGGAACTTGCGATGGTTAGTCCTTAAATCAAGATTAAGTCAAGATTTTCACTTAAAAGGAATGAAATTTCAGGTTGTTCCTCCCCAAACCTGTTGTATGCCTTAAGAAGTATTTATAATATGACACACAAGCTGTATGGAATTTTTTGTTTTTTTTTAAGCTTTCAAGTGAGTTCCAATGATCTACCATTGTAATGAAAAGATGGATCAGATTATTCCTTAAAATTGTTACTTCTGTCTTCCACATTAGAGTCATACTTCAATTACATGAGGTTGAGTATATTAGAACAGGATTTGCATTTTGGGTGAACTATTCCCTTATAAAGTAGCGCATATAGAATGCGAGAACATGTCCTGTGAGAACCCCCCCCTTCAACTTTTGGACAGTGACGCAATTTCACTTTCCACGTTCCAGTGATTGACAGCCCTAATAATTTAATTTGTCAATAAAACACAGACATGTATGACATCAACCTTTGTGAAACAGGTTCATTTGTTCACTCTCTCTCTGTCTCTGTTGCTCTGTTGCAATGGTTGAGAGCTAAACCTCTCTCTGACAGCTCAGCTTCAATCATTTGATCCTCAATAGGAGATGGTCACGAGAAAGATTGATATTTTGTTGTGTTCACTGTATGTACAGCACTGGAGGGTGCAAATATATTTGTTTCTCTTTCTCTCTCCATTTCACTGCTGCATAACAGGGAGCAGTTCTCCAGTATAACAGTATTCACTCTCAAGTGACCAGTTTAAGATGTGTGGCTCTTGTGAAATTGCTTAGTCAGTCCACTGATTTTATAGAATGCATATTTTGAATCCATTCCCAATGTTAGGGGAAATCAACAAAGGCACAGTGTCAATGTAAACAGGTTTGTTTGAGCAATGGAGGAGTCAGGAGACAGCGAAGCAGGTTTGAGGTTAGTATTTTTAATTTCTTTCTGGTACATACGACGGTAATCGCCGTTGAAATGAAAACATAAATACAAAAATAGCTTACTCCTGTCGTGCTTTCTGGATACACTCTCTCTCCCTCTCTCGACACTTGGCATTCCTTAAATGTCTCTCTCCGTATCACTACAACAAGACACAGGTGTTAGAAATAATTACAAACCAGGTGACAAGCCATACCGCTCTCTCTCCCGCAGACCGACCCACGCACCCCCATGCCACATGCCCCCACCGCTGACTAAGGCCGGGACAACATCCGGCCTGCCTACGAGAAAGTCATCCAAAACCATCTGTGCCCCCGGCCTGTGGACAACCTTGAATTTAAAGGGCTGGAGAGCCAGATACCAACGGGTGATCCGCGCGTTAGTATCCTTCATGCTGTGGAGCCACTGCAGAGGGGCATGATCGGAACAGAGGGTGAAGGCCCGCCACAGCAGGTAGTAGCCGAGCGTCAGAACCGCCCACTTAATCGCAAGACACTCCTTCTCGATGGTGCTATATTTTGTCTCCCTGAAGGAGAGCTTGCGAGAGCACTGCCCCCAGCCCCCTGTCAGATGCATCAATCTGCAAAATAAAGGGGAGAGAGAAATCAGGTGCATGTAAAAGCGGCCCCCCACACAGTGCAGATTTTACCTTAAGGAAGGCCTGTTGGCACGACTCTGTCCACTGGACCGGATCAGAGCCCCCATTTTAGTAAGGTCATTCAGCGGGCTGGTGACATCAGAATTACTAGGCACAAACCTTCGGTAGTAACCAGCCAGCCACAAAAACAGCCTTACCCCCTTTTTGGTCTTGGGTGCCAGGCAGGCTGCGATCGCTGCGGTTTTGTCAACCTGTGGACGCATCTGCCCATGACCCAAGTGGAACCCCAGATACCTAACTTCCACCCGTCCAATTGCATACTTCTTCAGGTTTGCCGTGAGTCCCGCCCACCTCAGCGCTCTCAGGACAGCCCTCAGATGTTGCATATGCCGCCGCCAGTCATTACTATAAATTAGAATGTCATCCAGATATGCGGCGGCATACGCCGTGTGCGGCCTGAGGATCTTATCCATAAGGCGCTGAAATGTTGCCGGGGCTCCAAACAAACCGAACGGAAGTGTTACATATTGGTGTAATCCGAACGGTGTGGAAAAAGTGTTTTTTTCTCGGGACATTGGAGTTAAAGGGATCTGCCAATACCCCTTTGTTAAGTCCAGCTTTGAGTAAAATTGAGCCGCGCCCAACCGATCGAGTAACTCGTCAATTCACGGCATTGGATACGCGTCAAATTTGGACACTCCGTTCACTTTCTGATAGTCAACACAGAAACGGACCAAGCCGTCGCTCTTCGGTACTAGAACTACCGGGCTGGCCCAATCACTGTGTGCATCCTGTATTACGCCCATTTCGAGTAAATAAACTTTGTTAAAAAGTTTCAAAAGACCCATTTAAAAAATATATTTTTGCAAACTGTACATCATGGCTTGTGCTGTGTTTGTTGTTGCATGCAGCGAACTCATCTCATTAATGGTGAAAAACATCATAAGACACACTGGTGCAAGCTCTAAAAATTTAATTCAATAACTCACAAGATGAAATCTGACTAAACAGCATGTGAACGCACACAAAGAGTTTCCAACTGGTGACTAAGCAGCTAGATTTTAAATTATTGTTACAATTATAAATTTTTGGTTGCATTTATGACCATTTTAGTCACACTACTTGGGCCATGGTTTGAAAATCAACTTCTGTGTCAGGCTTGACGCACACAAACAGCACTTTTTATACAGCAAGTGTGTCTGAATCCAAATGATTAAAGAAGTTTATAGTCTATGGATACTAATTTCCATTTGGATGTAAAGTACCTCAAGTAAGTTATATTTAATGATATTTAAGTTTCTAATAATTATCGATGGCCCACTCCCGATGACATGTTTTAATTTATGTCCATCATTAAAGGAAATATGCGATATAGTAGTATCAGTTTTTAATCCAAAAAACTGTTTATTTTCTGTATAGAGCCACAGGTCTGTTATGCAGAAGAATCCCTGACAGTTTGTGATTAACTTTTTTTTATTGATTCACACAGCAAACAAAGAAAAGAAAAACATATATACACAGAATCAACATTTAACTCCCACTCCCACCCGACCCTCAACACATGAGCACATACAAAAATATATATATATAATCACACACATTAATAACTACATCTCTCTCGCCACTGCCCCACCCCGAGATCCCTCCAAGAACGGCAAATATTTGCTTCATTTCCCAAAAAAACAAATCCAAATTCCCCAGTCCTCTAGACCCTTCTTCAAAAACCACAACCTTCCCTATCTCCGAGCACCACTCCTGAAATTGTTACTTATTAATACACAATTCTGGGTTCAGGCATATGCTCAAGGCAACATTTAAATAAATGTCAGAATTAAAGACTCTGGACACTGTTGTCCATTCCGAGTGCAAATGTGAGATACCTGGTTGTAACTTAACTCCTCCGATTAGTTTGATAGAAAGGCTTTGCAATGACGAACTATGGGCAAGTACTTCCAGTCCAGTTCAAAACCAGGGAGGGGCTCTCCCAGGTGGAAGTGACCAATGAGCTAAATGTCTGAGACCAAATGTTTAATAATAAAACAAAATCTTGGGTAGGCCTAGTGTTATGATTTGTGTGAAACAGGAGAAGGCAGACGGGTGTTTAGGGTCCAAACGCAGGTTTTATTTAACACAAATGAACTTAAACAGATTGGAACAAATGAAAGCATCCACAGGGGGACAAAACTGAAACCAAAACACGAACACCACGGGGAAACACGGAACTCGGGAAACACGGCAGAACGGGCACGGAGCAAACATGCATAGGGGAAGGTTAGACGGCACGAACATGAAACATCAACGAACGACAAAGGGAAGGGGAAGCAGTGGGGTTTAAATAAAGAGACACGGTAATGACAAAACAACAGACAGGTGCGGACAATAACGCAGAGAATGGCTGGGAAAGACGGGAAGTGTAGTTTACACAAGGACAGTGAGACTCGGGGCGGACCACAGGGAGAACGTGACATGGAACGTGATTGGTGACGGGTGAAACGGAAAACACGGGGCAGACAACAAGGGGTCGAAACATGAAACACGGTGCAGACGACAAGGGATAGTAACACGAAACACAGGGCAGATGACAAGGGATCGTGACATAACCCCCCCTCAAAAGGACCGGATTCCAGACGGTCCGAAACAGAAAGACAAAAATAACAAAAACAAACAAAGGACCAAGGAGTGTGGGGGTAGACCTGGGGGGAAACAGACAGACCAAGGGGAAAACAAGGGACACAGAGACAAACCAAGGAGGCACATGGGCAAGGAGGCAGTCCAATGGGAGCACACAGGGCAGACAGGAAGTCCGGGGGGCACAGAGCACAAGAGGGCAGTCCAAGGGGCAGGGACAGGTCCAGGAGGCCTGGTAGGTGGCCACAGGACAGGGACAGGTCTAGGAGCCCTGGAAGGCTCGAGTGGCGGAGCCCTGGGAGGCTCGGGAGGAGGAGCCCTGGAAGACTCGAGAGACTTGAGAGGCGGAGCCCTAGGAGGCTCGAGAGGCTTGAGAAGTCGGAGCCCTGGGAGGCTCGGGGGGAGGAGCCCTGGAAGACTCGAGAGACTTGGGAGGCGGCGCCCTGGAAGGCTTGGGAGGAGGAGCCCTGGAAGACTTGAGAGACTTGAGAGGCGGAGCCCTGGGAGGCTCGAGAGACTTGAGAGCCGGAGCCCTGGGAGGCTCGGGAGGAGGAGCCCTGGAAGACTCGGGAGACTTGAGAGGCGGAGCCCTGGGAGGCTCGGGAGGTTCGAGAGGTGGAGCCTTGGAAGGCTCGAGGGGTGCTGGCTCTTGGACGGTCATGGCTACTGGCGCTGGTTCTTGGACGGTCATGGCTACTGGCGCTGGCTCTGGGACGGTCATGGCTACTGGCGTTGGCTCAGGGATGCTCGAGGCTACAGGCGCTGGCTCAGGGACGGTCGAGGCTACAGGCGCTGGCTCAGGGACGGTCGAGGCTTCAGGCGCTGGCTCACTGATGACGGTGGTGACAGGCGCTGGCTCACTGACGGCTGTGGCGACAGGCACTGGCTCACTGACGGCTGAGGCGACAGGCGCTGGCTCACTGACATCAGGGGCTAATGGCTCTGGCTGGTTGACCGGGGCTGATGAGGGCTCAGGCTCGTTGACCGTGGCTGACGAGGGCTCAGGCTCGCTGACCGTGGCTAACGAGGGCTCAGGCTCGCTGACCGTGGCTGACGAGGGTTCTGGCTCGCAGACCAGGGCAGGCGTGGGCTCTGGCTCGCAGACCGGGGCAGGCGTGGGCTCTGGCTCACAGACCGGGGCAGGCGTGGGCTCTGAGGCGGATGCCCGTCTTCTCTTCCTCCGGCAGGCCGATGAAGTGGTCCGCGTGGGTTCTTGGAAGGCGACTGGCGCGGGGGTTTGCTCGCTGACAGGTGGGGCTGGCGTGGCAGGGAGCACCAGGGATGGCTGGAGAGTCTCCGCTGTGGGTGGTGAGGTAGGGTCCTCCTTGGAAACGCCCACAGTAAACGGAGAGCCGCACAACAGTAGGGTCGCCTCCAGGAGGTTGCGGAGGGTCCAGCCACGCATCGCCTGAGGCAACCGCTCCTTCAGCGAAGGGTTCAGGTTATCCCGGAAGAAAACCACCAAGGCAGAGTCCGGGAAGTCGGAGAGGCTTGCCAGAGCAAGGAAGTCTTGGATGTGGTCTTCTATGGGACGGTCCCCCTGTCGCAAACAGATTAGCCGGTAGTTTGCCCGTAAAACTGCTGGATCCATTGTGGGTCGTTCGTTCTGTTATGATTTGTGTGAAACAGGAGAAGGCAGACGGGTGTTTAGGATCCAAACGCAGGTTTTATTTAACACAAATGAACTTAAACAGATCGGAAACAAATGAAAGCATCCACAGGGGGACAAAACTGAAACCAAAACACGAACACCACGGGGAAACACGGAACTTGGGAAACACGGCAGAATGGGCACGGAGCAAACATGCATAGGGGAAGGTTAGACGGCACGAACATGAAACGTCAACGAACGACAAAGGGAAGGGGAAGCAGCGGGGTTTAAATAAAGAGACACGGTAATGACAAAACAACAGACAGGTGCGGACAATAACGCAGAGAAGGGCCGGGAAAGAAGGGAAGTGTCGTTTACACAAGGACAGTGAGACTCGGGGCGGACCACAGGGAAAACGTGACATGGAACGTGATCGGTGACGGGTGAAACGGAAAACCCTGGCCAGACAACAAGGGGTCGAAACATGAAACACGGTGCAGATGACAAAGGATAGTAACACGAAACACGGGGCAGATGACAAGGGATCGTGACACCTAGCCCAACTTTGTCAATAGGCCTATGCAGCTTACTGAAATGTATTCTGGGACATGTACCGTTCCAAATGAAGGACTTCGCTATGCTTTCAGATTGGTTGAAATATGAGAGGGGGACATCTATATGCAGAGACTGTAGCAGGTAGTTACATTTTGGAATACAATTCATTTTAATAACATTAACCTTCCCAATCATAGATAAATGTAATGAAACCCACCTGCCCACATCGCTCGAAACCCTTTTTATTATAGGGTCAAAATTATCAAAATTAGCTGAAAAGCAGTTACCGGGCAGTACGCTTTCAGAGCCAAAGCTTCAGATTTAGACCAATTAACTCTGTCTACCGTGAACTTAGAAAAGGAAATAATAATTCTGTGGAGGTAAAGCATAGATCTAGTAGGGTCGGAGACGAATAATAACATATCATCTGCGTAAATCAAAAGCTTATGGGCCACACCTCTCGCCACCACCCCTAGAAAATCATCCTCCTTTCTTATCATGGCTTCTAATGGTTCCAGGGCAAGACAGAACAATGATGGGAAAGAAGACAACCCTGCCGGGGGCCCCTATCCAGAGTAAAATAATCTGAAATGAATCCATTAATTTGTACTGCCGCTACCGGGTGTCTATAAAGTAACTTAATCCAACCAATAAAAGTATTCCCAAAATTGTACATTTCCAAAACCTTAAAAAGGTAATCCTATTCTACCATATTAAATGCCTTTTCGGTGTCAAGTGAGATGGCAGCAACCGGAGTCTGATCATTCGACACTGACAACGTGATATTGATGAAACACAAAATGTTATCAGAAGAGCTACGGTCTCGAATAAACCCCACCTGATCTATATGTATAAGAGATGTCATAACTTAATAGGTTAGCCATAATTTTGGACAATATTTTAATATTTAGCTGGATCAGGAAATTGGATATGAACTCTTACACTCGCTTTGATCTTTGTCCTTTTTGAGAATCAGACTGATCCGAGCTTGCGTCATGGTTGGCGGAAGCTTTCCATTCTTTAATGATTCTGTATAAACTTCTAGAAAAAGTGGAGCCAGTTCTGTAGCATAAGATCTAAAAAAACTCAGCTGCAAAGCCATCTGGCCCCAGAGGCTTGCCTTTAGGCAAGGCCTTAATTAACTCAATAAGCTCCTCCAAGGTTATCTCAGAATCAATCAAATGTTTTTTGCTCAGGATAATTTTAGGAAGTTCTAATGGTTACAAAGAGTTTCTAATATCTTCATCAGTAGACAAACTATAGAGATCAAGATAGAAATCTTTAAAAGCATTATTAATATCAATGGCTGAGGGAATGGTAGAGACTCTGTTTTATATATCTAGCCAGAGGTTTTCCTGCCTTATCCCCCGACTCAATGTATGACTGTGTTGCCCTGAATACCCAAAACTCCACCTTCTGTGACAAAATAGTATTATGTCTGTATTTCAATCGAGTCAAGTCTCTGATGCCATCAGACAACATTTGGTGCTTCAGAACTGTCATTGCACTTTTAATATTCCCTTCCAACTCCACGAGTTCTCGTGCTTTGAATTTTTTGGTGAATGAGGCATACTGTATGATCCGGCCCCTAAGAACCACCTTAAGTGCCTTCCTAGCCACGCTCACAGAGGATACTGAGAACCAGATAGTCTCCTTATAAACATTGATTTCAGCCTTTAACATTTGTTGGAATTCAGGATTTTTCAAAAGGGATACATTAAAGCGGCAACAATATGATTTCCTTCTCTCCAGATGTGGCAACATCTCTAAACTCACCAGGGCATGATCTGAGACTCAAATGTTTGCAATTGAGCAATCAACAACAGATGAAATGAGGGACTTAGATATAAAAAAAAAAAAATCCATTCTAGAAAACATATTATGAACTGATGAAACAAATTTATAGTCCCTACAAGATAGGTTCAAAAGTCTCCAAATATCTGTAAGATATGTGCACATCCTATGAAGCGTAAATGTTGCTCTAAAGGGCTTACACACTTTTGCTTCACTGTGATCAAGGACTGAGTCCATCAAAAGATTAAAGTCTCCTCCCATTATTATATCATGAGGGGTGGCAGCAGCTTGCAACATCTCTTCAAGATCTATCAAAAAGGCTTGATCATCAATGTTAGGTGCTTAAATATTAGCCAAAGTAAGACTTTGCCCCTAAATTTCTGCTAAAACAATAATGACTCTTCCTAATTTATCTTTAATCGGTTTGAGACATTTGAATTGTAGATGCTTACATATCAGTGTAATGACTCCCCTGCTATTGCTTGAGCCAGCACTAAAGAAAAAATGCCCACCCCATATCTTCCCAAATTTTTCAGCTTCCTGTGGGGAAAGATGCATTTCTTGAAGAAACACTATATCATATTTCTTATGCTTAAGTAGAGAAAAAACCTTCCTTCTTTTTATGGGGTGCCCCAACCCATTCACATTCCACGTGGAGAGAGACAATCCACTCATATTAACATTTTACATTTTGACAAAATAGAAAAAATAGATTGTGTGTCAAAAACAAAAGCATAAATACCACATTCCAACATTAGTGCAACAATCAAACCCCAAACTTCCCCCCGAACCAAACAAACGGAAAAAATAAAAATGTGCTTCCATCCCTCTAAACTCAAACAGTCCATGTACGCCTATGAGAGCCCAACTTTGCCGTTGGATTGCTCAATCAAGTCCAGTGTTTCTATACAAATTTTGTGAGACAGAATTACACAACAAAAGATAATCTCTAAAACAAACTCCAGCCAATAGATGGAATAAACACAAAGAATGTGTAGATACATCCACATGACTGTCCCGAAGATGTGTTCCTCCACAAAACAAACTAGGCAGAACCAGCAAAAAAAAAAAAAAAAAAGTAAAATGAATGTTCAGTGAGCCGGCACATTTGGCTGCTACTTGAGTGCAGCAAATGCCCTAATCACTCCAATGACTTGCAAGAAATACTCCACAAAACAAATTCCAGCCAATAGGAAGCATAAGCACAAAGAATGTGCAGATTCATCCACAAATTGTCCCATAGTTACTTCACAAAACAAACTCCAGCCACTAGGCAGAACCAGCATAAAAAGAGACAAAACAAAAAAGGTGCTCAGTTTCCTCGGACAGTCAATGAATGTTCAGTGAGTAAGTCCCCTCGGCTGCAACGTGAGTACCGCAAAATAACTTACTCCATTGACTTTATGAAGGACATCGCTTGCTGGGGACATGTAAATGTTTTACGGCCATCCTTAGCATCTTTTCTCAATTTGGCCAGGAACATCAGTGCAAAAGCAACTTTCCGTTGATGTAAGAGTTTCTTGTATTCCTTGAATTGATCACATTTCTCTCTTGTCAAATTTGCATATTCTGGGAACAAGAAAATGCTGTGTTTATTCCAAGAAAGCCTTCCTTTGTTCCTCGCCTCACGTAACAGGAGATCTTTATCGGATGATCTCAGAAATTTGGCCAGAATTGATCGGGCCTGTCTCCCTCAGGGGATCGCCAAGCCAGAACCCCATGAGCTTGCTCGATTTCCAGTCTCTCAGCATGCCCTGGGTTTTGAACTAGCGAACTCCAGGCGTGGTAGCAGGCATCTTTACCACTGAGCTACCCAGCCCCCTTCTTTCCATTCTTTTACCTCCGTTTACCATTGACTTCAGAGTTTAAGGTTCATCAGTGTAATCGGTTGATACTGGAGATGCTGTCTGCTTTATTTGATGAATATTTCTGTCTCTTTGGCTCTGTCCTCTGTTCCATATGGCTTACAAATCTACTCAAGCCCCATCAATCCCACCAGTCTCTCTGAGGGCAGTGGCTGATCCTCACAGATCAGTGTACTTATCTGCTGAAAAACCAAATGTAGCTCCAAGCAACTGTGCTTCTATATATTACACAAATTATACATGCTTATCTGAAGAGAAGGACGATATTTTTTATTAGCATAATATCAGGCAGTTTAAAGACTGAGGCTATGCTCACAGTGCACACAGATGATTTTCCTGACATTTCTTTTTCCAGACACTCATAAGCAATTATTTTCAATGAATTCCACTTCAATACCTGCAGAATAATGAAATATTTATGACACTTATTTCATGTTTAGTTTATAGGGATTTGTCATGCTGCATTATGAACTCAGGTTTACAAATGGTTTTTAAGTTTAATATCAAAGCAATTCTTGTTATTGTTAAGAGCAACCAAGCTTAGAGATTTCTCACTGTTTTTCCTCAGAGTTTTATAATCGGATGAAATTGCATGACAAGCGCAGTTTTCTTTCCTGTTTATTTCCTATTGAACCAGAAAATTTGGGAGGGACATATAGAAGGGCTTGTCCCTTTGTTAAATTGCCAATAGGTACAGTTACATCACAACCATGAATTATGATTTGCTACTTGTTAGTCGGTTGCAGATGGTATTATGGGCACATTCATTCTCATTCTAGAAAGCATTTGATTGGAAAAAAGATAAATCATCAATGTTTTTGTTCTATTTTCCCTGAAGAGAAAGACTATAAGTAGCATATAAATGGCTTGAAAACCAACGGACATGGACTAAAAGCCACAGAAATGAAGTTTAAAAGTAAAATAAATTTGTCTTTAAATTTTGTGTGGTACAATATATCAGTTATCATTTGGGAAGAACTGTTTGCATTTGTTCATTGATGTTTAAAACAGTTTGAAACATGTAAAATCAATTAAGAACATTTCCGAAGTGAATACAAATGAATGGGGGCATGAAAGGATTGCCAGCCATGACTTAAGATTGTCCTTTGTCCAGCTGTTTTATCCATCTGCCAACATTTATGTGCAGGTCTTGAGATGTCTGTCTCTTTTCACTCTAATATTCAGAGCTACAGTAAGTGAGAGTGTGTGCAAAGAGCATTTGACATTTTTGCAGATAATGTATATGATCATCGTAGTGCATAATCAAACACCTTTCTCAAACGCTCATGTCTCGAATGCTCAATGCTGTGTCTCTCCACATTTCTTTATTGTTATTCCCTTTATGTAATTTACTATCTCATTTTCTTTGGCTCCTTCTTGTGCTGTCACATCTAATAATTTCATGTAATTTTTTTTACCATTCTGTAGCATCTTTCTTAATTCTTTCATCCTTTGCTTATGTTTTCTTGTTCAGTCTACTTCAGCATCATGAATCACGCAATTATGTTGCAACCTCAAGAAGATCAACTCTGGTTTGTTAGCATGCATATTGAAACATTATGCATTGATGTATTATGCTTTGGCAGTAATGTTTGAGATGACTCGTTATTGCTCAACATACAGGGCACATTTCCATGATTGCTCAAGTGCAGTTGTATTTACATGTTAAAGCTTGAATGAATTTTCAGCATCCATTAATTATAGATGTTAATACATAATAACAACATTGTGAAACAACAGAGCTGCAGTTACAGTTTTATCTACTGTTGCAGGAAAAAGTATGTGAACTCTTGGATTTACAGCGTAGATTTGCGAAATTAGTCAGAAAATTTCATGTGATCTTCAAGTATATCATAATAATAGACAAGTGCATTCTGCTTAAACAATGAATTCACAAATTATTGTATGTTTTCATCTCTTTATTGAGCACATTCAGAGTGCAAAAGCTTTGTAAACGTTGTGGTTACTTTCGTAACCTCTGTTCCCTGATAAAGGGAATGAGATGTTTTGTCGATGTAGTGACACTAGGGGTCACAATTGGGAGCCCAAGACACCTCTGATCTTTGATAAAACGCCAATCGGAATTGGTGAGTGGTATTTGCATGCCACTCCACCGAACATGCGGGTATAAAGGGAGCTGGCATGCAAACCGCTCATTCAGGTTTTGTGTAGTGACATTAGGGGTCCCTATACGAAACGCCACAACTAGCTGAACTGTGTTACGAGAACTGGCAGTGCGAGATGGGCAGACTATTGAGTGCCTCGTAGCCAGTGCACCAGGCTGACACATAACCTTCCCCAACGCAGTTATGAGCATCGAACAGCCCTTCTGGAACAAGTCGACTGGCCAAAAAATAGGGACAGGCTAGCCCAGTCGTGCCTCTTTTCCTTTTTTTTTTCCTCCTCAAAAATAAGACTGACGTTTGTTAACCGACTGGGGCCACCAATGTCTACATCGGAGGGGGGTGTTACACCAGTGTCTACATCGGAGGGGGCTGTCACTCCCAAGGGGAAGACACTGCGGAGACCACACCCCACCCAGAGAGGGGGGGGTGGTATTTTGAGTGGAAATACGCCACATGGTCTTGCCGAGCCTTGTCGGAAATATGTCATGTGGAGACGTCCCATGGTAGGTCCTACCCAACGGGGGAAGAGTTTCTACAAACATGGTGATTGGAGCAGAGAGGCCTCTGCCCAAGGGTGACGCAGTTTACATCAGGGAAACGATTTAGCGGAAGATATACGTTGCATGGGGTCACCTATTGGGAACCAAAACATGCAGAGCACCTACCCCAGTACCCCAGGGCTTAGTTAGCACATGTACTGAGCCACAGCAAGTTTCTCTGCAAACTCGTCTGCCACAAGGCTAGGAAGAAGAACACTACTGGGAATCAACAGCGCACGTCTTCAGCTCAAGGGAGGTGAAAGGCACTATGCGCAAGCGATACACCTGGCCAGCTGTCCCGGACTTACCTGTTCGTACCTGTCAAGACACGGTATGAAACCAGCTTGGGAACAGCATCTCCCCCGCCATCTCACTGAGCACTGGGGCCCCCCCAGGGCTGTGTGCTCAGTCCACTGCTGTTCACTCTGCTGACTCACGACTGTGCAGCAATGCACAGCTCGAACCATATCATCAAGTTCGCGATGACACGACCGTGATGGGTCTCATCAGCAAGAACGACGAGTCAGCATACAGAGAGGAGGTGCAGCAGTTAGCGGACTTGTGCAGAGCCAACAACCTGTTTCTGAATGTGGACAAAACAATAGAGATGGTTGTTGACTTCAGGAGAGTACAGAGTGACCACTCTCCGCTGAACATCAATGGCGGAGGCCTGAAATCTTAGGTTTATTTTCCTGAGGAATTTTAGGACATTTGGGAGCTATATGAGACATCTGAGATCTCCTTTTAAGTCTCCTGAGCTATGAAAGAGCAACCTCTGAGCAATACAATTTTCCGCTGGGTATACCTCCACCGAATGTTTCCTGTAATTGTAGATCAGACCTGCACAATGGTTAGGAGCAATTTTCTTCCTGCAACTGTAAATATGCATATGAATTTTTGTATTTGAGAAGTTTTGTGAAATGAAAAGCATGCAATAACTGCTCATCAAGAGAAATCCTTGAGTGATTTTCTGAACACAGTTTCACAGAACTAAAAAAAAAAAAAAAGAGAGATAACACAATCAACTTGTTTTTATTATTTCCCTCAATTGCAAAAGGGCAGATAAAATTGAAAGCACAAGAATTACAATAAATTGTCATCCCACTGCAGCTAAGAGACTGCTGGCATCAAGCAAGAAACATAAAGTAAATCACACAACCAGGAAATGAAAGGACAGAGCATGGAGCACCAGTAATTGAGTTACTGTGCTAAATGTGTCCCATCAGCTAATGGCCCTGGATTAAGATGATGCAGCATTACTGATATCGTACTGTGATATCACTGGACTCTAGTTGCATCCTTTACATTATGACTGAAAATGATTCTTCAATACTGTGTGGGAAATGTAATATGGCTGATCTCGCCTCTGACTTTTATAGTTTGACTGTGAGTTATTGAGGAGAGAACATCCACTGTGTCAAATGAAAGCCTTTTTTTCTTTTGCGTCATGGTATTTTTTTCCTCCTCTAATAATGAAACTGCGAAGCTGGTGCAAAAAAAAAAACTTCTGAACTGTCATCATAGGATGTTGTTGTAACCTACCAGGCTTCTTAAAGGGTTAGTTCACCCCAAACATTTTATTCACTCATCATTTACTCATGATATCACACGTGTGTATGCCTTTCTTTCTTCTGTTGATCACGTTTGAAGAAAAATAGAATAAAATCTTAGTGTATGGTGATTAGACCTTTGAATACCCAAAAAGAACACTAAGTCAGCGTAAAGTCATCCATACTCCAGCTGTTGAATTAATCTTTTATAAAGAGAAACAATCACTTTTGGTGCAAAATTTATAAATATTTAATTTATTTGTATCTATAAAGCATTACTTCCTGTCAGCAGCGGTATGCGTGTGTGACGTAATAGCATTGGCATGTTCACACAATAACTGACGTATGTGCGAGACACCCGGAAGAGCAGCACTGTTTACAACTGAGTAGGAGGAACGATGTTCAGAAGCTTCACTGGTTTTGGTTTAGATCTGCAGTTGTGTCTATATCTTTACTCACAATAGTGCATTTGTGTGCTTATCCTGGATGTCTCAACCAAGAGAAGAACATGAGATTACATCTGTAACAACATGAATTCACCACACGAGAGACCACGTAAACTCAGCATTCTCTGGATTATGTCACACACATATACTACTGCTGACTGATTTATATAAAAGAAAAGAAAGTCATACACGTCTTCGCAGGGTTAGCGAGTAATGGAATACATGTAACGGGATTATGTATTGAAAATACTAATATAAGTAACTGTATTCCACTACAGTTACAATTTAAATCTTTGGTAATTAGAATAGTTAAGTTCAAAACATATTTTGATTACTGAAGAGATTACTTTGCATTTAATTTTCATTTGTTTCATTTAATATTTAGTCCTTTCAGATGGAAACCATATATACATATAAATGATGCGATCCAAAGTGCATTTGAACAGCGGTGAAACACTTTCTTATGAAGTGTTACATTTATACGAGCAGACAGAGAAATAAGTTTGAAGTAAGTTTGGAGCAGAAGAAATAGAAATAAAACTTGTGTAAATTGTCAGCTTTACGCTAAGCTAAAATTATATTTCTAGCCATTTTACATGCACATGTTACAAGGCGTGATCATATTTTATTATCAAGAAAATTCACTTTGCATCATAATTTCTTTTTTTCTAGTAAGACCTTTGATATTAGGGCAAAAATCTTATTTTTGATAATAATTAGTATTGTTTTCTTGTAAAAATATCTAAAAATCCTTAAAACAAGATCAATTTGATGTATCTTGTTTTAGAAACAACACTGCATAAGATATTTAGGTTTTTCAGAGAATGTATTTTTAATGTGTATTTTGTCTTACTGTACTGGCAGAGTTTTATAGTCAAAACAAGTGAAAAAATCTACCAGTGCTGAAGAAGTAATCCAAAGTATTTAGAATACGTTACTGACCTTGAGTAATCTAACGTAATACGTTACAAATTACATTTTACAGCATGTATTCTGTAATCTGTAGTGGAATACATTTCAAAAGTTTCCCTCCTGACCGTGCATCTAGGATATCATGATGGAGAGTAAATAATGGGGAATTATAATTTTTGGGTGAACTATCCCTTTAAAAATGATGGTGACATTAGGGTGAGCAAATAAGTAAATTTTCATTTTGGCTGAACTACTTTAATGAGAGGGCATGTCTTTGATAAGCCACTGATGATAGCATTACACAAATCAGATCAAAATCAAATCAAATCAAAACACAAATGGTGTTTGTGTAGACACAAAGCACATGTTGAACATTGCTGCCTCTCATGACTAAGCTCATTACCTCAGCTGCTGTGTCCTGTGGCATGCAGGCACAGTGTATTCACTCATTATGTGTGACGGCTGCCATTGTCAGATTGTGTTCTCTGGGCTTTTACATGAATGAGTGTGGCGTTGTGAACAATGTTGGATTCCTCAGACTTACACTCAGTTACATTGTAGAGACAAGGTTTGGGTTTGAAGCTTTTAGAGTGAATTTCCTCCCTAAAGGTTTTAACAATTACAGCATGCCAAGGTCAGAAATTAACCAAGGCTTGGTGCAAAAATGTCACACACTGAGAAATTAAATTTAACCATATTTGGAAATATCTAAATTAAGTGGGTTTTGATTCAGTTCAGAAAAAATATTTAACATCACTGAATCAGCATGAATACATTAGGCAACACCAACAAAGCTTTTTTAAACATTAGTTCCCCTTCTGTCGCTCTCTCCACGTTGTGTCAGAGAAGCGACACTAGGGGTCTCTCTTGAGCACTGATATATACCTCTGTTCTATGAAAAAAGGCCAATGAGAAGTTGGCAGACGGTATTTGCATATCCCGCCCCCGGACATACGGGCATTTAAGCGGGGCGAATACGGGAGTACATTCAGAAAATTTCTTCGGAGCCGATGGTCGTGCATGCAGTCTGCTGCGAGTTACACACCAAGTTCCTGTTTAAATCCTCTGACGCTCTGCATGCTGTTGGACTTTACGGCGCACAACAGCGGCTTTCTCCTTCGTGCTCGGCTGTGCATTCTTGCCCCTGGGCGCTTCGACAGCGCAGACAACTCGAAAGAGTTATTCTAAAAGAGTAATTTCGCTCTAAAAAAGAGCAAAACACAGCGCCGTTGAACATCCTTCTCAGGACGCGTCTTTTTAAAGACGATTTTTCCGCCCCTGTGTAGTTTCTGGATGCGGTTGATTCTCCCCACCTCTGACAGTCATAAAAACTGCCTTGCATACCTGGGTTGCGATCACACGCAGGCAGCGTTTTTATGAATGGTCTATGTTTTCGGTACGAGAACATAACCATGACAGCATTGCGGTCGTAGGCTTTTTCTTGTAGTGAGAGAAAGCCACTTCAGCCGCCCCCTGCGCCTCGCCTCCTTCCTACGGGATTGAGGCAGGCGCCGTGGGCGATGAAGACGATCTGGGGACAATGACGGGCTCCGTTTCGCCGGGAGAACCCCCTCGAAGCCCCCCGCCTCCCCGGCACGCTTGCTTGTTTCCGTCCGAGCTCGGGATGAGCATTCTCTCCAATGGGTTATGTTTTCAGTGTGAGAACATAACCGCGGCAGCGTTGCGATCTCTGCTTTCTCTTGTAGTGAGAGAGAGCCATTTCAGCTGCCCCCTGCGCCTTGCCTCCTTCCTACGGGATTGAGGCACGCGGCGGGTAAATCCCTTCGAAACCTCCTGCCTCCCCGGCACGCTTGCCTGCTTCCCCCGAGCTCGGGATTAATGTGGTCCGCTTAACGGCCTACCGTCCGGTCCCTCGAGCTCCCCGGCATTGATGATGACATCACCGTTGCATCGGAGAGCATAACAGCGCCGTCGGATGCGGATAACTCGCCTGGGCTGCCACCTTCGGGTCTGCCGCCCAGTCTGAGCCTGATGCACGGAGGTCCGCTATGCTTCCCCGGGCTTAATTTGTTCCGCGGGCATGTGCGCCACTCACAGACGCACCCCCCCCCCGTTCCTTCCCGGACGTGCATGACGAGCTGAGCAAGCCCAGCTTCCTCGCTCCTCCGCTCTCGCTACCCTCGCTCCTCCGCACCCCCCTGCACGCCATGGCCCCCTCCTGCAAGTCCACCGGGCCAAGGCACTTCAAAATCTGCACTTGGGTAGTCCTGTTCTTGACGTGCTGCAGGAACTGCACTCAAACAGGCGATGGTCCCCCCGTGGTCCAGAAACACAATGCATGGACAGGACCTGGTCGCAGTACAGGAGGCAGACAAAGCACGCTTTCTCAAAACGCCCCCGTCTCCAAGCTCCGTCCATTCGGCGACACCACTTGACGACTCCGCAACTTCTCACGGCACTTTGCTTCCAGGTCTCAACAGTCCCAGCATGCTGGACGTGGCCACAGTCCGCCTTCAGCCCCACGACTGTTCCCCGGCCGGCCGGTTCAGACGAGTCCAGAGGACTCCAACATCAGACCTCCTCCTCAGTCATGAACCTGCCCCCTGCCGGGTGCTCGGAGCAAGGTAAGTGCTTCGAGTCTGTTCTCAGCACAAGAGCCTCGGGACGCTTCACTGCCTCCCAACGCCGTATTACCTGTTCCGCCCGCTGCGAAGCCCCGCCAGGGTACGTCCAAAATACTCGTCCCCTTGGTGCCCCTAGCACGGAGTTTAGAGGTTTGGCTTTCACTGCCCAACACGTCACGCTGGCTGCACCGGACCATTCAACTTGGTTACGCAATTCAGTTTGCCAGGCCTCCGCCCCCTTCGCGGGCGTCCATTTTTCCACAGTATACAGCGAACATGCCAAGTCCCTGCACGAAGAAATAGCCTCTCTGCTAATCAAAGACGCGATACAGCCTGTCCCTCCAACCGAAACGAAGAAGGGTTTCTACAGCCCTTACTTCTTTGTACCCAAGAAAGGCGGCGGCTTACGACCGATCTTGGACCTGCGAGTTTTCAACCGGGCTCTGTCCAAACTCCCGTTCAAAATGCTCACCCAGAAACAAATTTTATCTGCCGTCCGGCATCTAGATTGGTTTGCAGCGGTAGACCTGAAGGACGCATACTTTCACCTCTCAATCCGCCCTCGTCATCGACCCTTCCTAAGGTTCGCGTTCGACGGCCAGGCATATCAGTACAAAGTCCTCCCCTTCGGCCTGTCTCTGTCCCCTCTCGTCTTCATGAAAGTCGCAGAGGCAGCTCTTGCCCCGCTCTGAGAAGCCGGCATACGCATACTCAATTACCTCGACGACTGGCTCATCCTGGCCCCCTCGCGAGAGCTACTATGCGGTTACAGAGACCGGGTGCTTAGGCACCTCAGCCGTTTGGGGTTTCAGGTCTACTGGGAAAAGAGTGAGCTCGCCCCGGTTCAGAGCATCTCTTTTCTCAGCATGGAGTTAGACTCAGTCTCAATGTCAGCACGTCTCTTCAACGAGCATGCACAGTCAGTGCTGAAATGCCTTGCTTCCCTCAAGCCAGGCACTGTGGTCCCTTTTACATTTCAACAAAGGCTCCTGGGGCATATGACATCCTCCGTGACGGCCGTGCCGCTGGGGTAGATGCATATGAGACCACCTCAGCACTGGCCTCAGACTCGAGTCCCGAGACAAGCATGGTGCCGCGGCACGCACTGTGTGAGAATCACCACCGCCTGCCGCCAAACATTCAAACCCTGGACAGACCTCTGCTTTCTACGGGCAGGAGTGCCCTTGCAGCAGGTGTCTCGATGCGTCCTGGCCACAACCGATGCCTCCAAACTGGGTTAGGGCACCGTGTGCAATGGGCATGCAGACGCAGGCCATCGGAACAGGGCCCCGCTGCATTGGCACATCAACTGCCTAGAGCTGCTGGCTGTGTTCTTTGCCCTGAGGAAGTTTCTTCCATTAATTCGAGACAAACATGTCCTAGTCAGGTCAGACAGCACCACAGTTGGAGTCTACATAAATCGCCAAGGCGGAGTACGCTCCCACCACATGTCACAGCTTGCCCGTCGTCTCCTCCTTTGCAGCCAGCAGCTGAAGTCACTGCGGCCCACTCACATCCCCGGCAACCTCAATGTGATAGCGGACGCGCTGTCAAGACAAAGCTTGCCCAGCGGAGAGTGGAGGCTCCACCCCCAGTCAGTCCAGCTGATCTGGGACCGGTTCGGCAAGGCCCAGGTAGACCTGTTTGCCTCCCAAGAAACCTCCCACTGCCCGCTCTGGTATGCCCGGACAGAGGCTCCCCTCGGGGCAGACGCTTTGGCAGACAGCTGGCCCATGGGGCTGCGCATGTACGCATTTCCCCCAGTGAGCCTTCTTGCACAGGTGCTGTGCAAGGTCAGGGAGGACGAAGAGCAAGTCACTCTGGTGGCCCCCTACTGGCCCACCTGGACTTGGTTCTCGGACCTCATGCTCCTCGCGACAGCCCCACCCTGGTGAATTCCCTTGAGGAAGGACCTCCTTTCTCAGGGACGGGGCACGCTCTGGCACCCGCACCCAGACCTCTGGAACCTCCACGTCTGGCCCCTGGACGGGATGCGGAAGATCTAGCCGGTCTACCACCGACCATCAGAGATACTATCAACCAAGCCAGAGCCCCCTCTACCAGGCATCTTTACGCCCTAAAGTGGCGCTTGTTCGCAAATTGGTGTTCTTCCCAGGCTGAAGACCCACAGAGGTGCACGGTTAGGTCAGTGCTCATGTTTCTACAGGAGAGGCTGGAGAGGAGGCTGTCCCCCTCCACCCTCAAGGTGTATGTCGCCACCATCGCGGCTCAATATGACACGATAGACGGCAAGTCTCTAGGTAAGCACGACTTAATTATCAGGTTCCCAAAAGGTGCCCGGAGGCTAACTCCCTCCCGGCCTAACCTGTTTCCCTCCTGGGATCTCTCGATCGTCCTCACGGGCCCCCAGAGACCCCCCTTCGAGCTGCTAGATTCAGCTGGACTCAGGGCCCTCTCTCTCAAGACTGCCCTGCTGATCGCTCTCACCTCCATCAAGAGGGTCGGGGACCTGCAAGTGTTCTCTGTTAGCGACACTTGCCTGGAGTTCGGTCCGTCAGACACATACGTGATCCTAAGACCGCGACCGGGCTACGTGCCCAAGGTTCCTACCACGCCCTTCGGAGACCAGGTAGTGAACCTGCAAGCGCTGCCCCGGGAGGAGGCAGACCCAGCCCTTTCGTTGCTGTGTCCGGTACATGCTTTGCATCTATTTGGACCGCATTCAGAGCTCTAGATGTTCTGAGCAGCTCTTTGTCTGCTTTGGGGGACAGCAGAAAGGGAATGCTGTCTCCAAACAGAGGCTTGACACTTGGTTGTCGACGCCATCTCACTGGCTTATCACACCCAGGCCGTGCCCCCCCCCCTTGCGGGTCCGAGCTCACTCAACCAGGAGTGTTGCATCCTCATGGGCACTGGCCAGGGGTACCTCCCTAGCAGACATCTGCAGAGCAGCAGGGTGGGCAACACCCAACACTTTCGTGAGATTCTACAATCTCCGAATTGAGTCAGTATCGTCCTGTGTTTTCTCAGGTCCGAGCCCGTAGAACTCGGTAACACGCTGACGTTCTGGCCGGGTGAATCGCTTGCGCCTAGCGCCCTTTCCCTCAGCCGAGGTAAAATAATGCGCCTTTGTTCCCAGGAGACCCCATCTTCGGATCCCAGGTTGATTCCTCCCTAGCCCTTTTGGGTCCGCAGTTCAGCGGAGGAACTCACCGACCCAAGCCACTACGGGTACTCAATCTACCTTGTACTGGAATAGGTGTTCCACAGGTTAAGGCCTCCTGTTCGGACTCCCCCTGTGTGTAATTCCGCGGTACTGTCCCCTCACGAGCGGACTCCCGTGTCTCCCTTAGGCAGTTACAGCTGCCTCGGTCGCCGTGCTGTAAGCTTCCCCCCTCTACGAGGCTGGATCTACCACCGCGCCAACTTTCCCACATAGGTCCTAAGTGGCCATGTGATGTATTCACCACTTTTTGCCTCCCCTGCAGGGTAGGTGTGGTCTCCGCAGGGTCTATGGGGTAAGACCCCCTTCCCTTAATGCATGTAAGGGCCCCGGCCGTAGTTGCTCTATGCGAGAAACATAGAGAGAAAAGAGGCCCAGCCAGGCTTGGCCCGTTCCCAGGTTGGCAAGCATCACCTTGTTCCCCTCTCCAGGGTAACCAGAAGGATTCTGATGGCTTTAATGGGGCATTGGGGAAGGGTACGTGCAGCCTGATACAGCTGGTCACCTTTGCACGTAAGAAATACCTGCCCGCTCCTGTATCAGCAGTTCACGTACACGGCTCAGCGCATGGCACGTAGTGTCGCTTCTCTGACACAACGTGGAGAGAGCGAAAGAAGGGGAACATCTAGGTTACGTATGTAACCTCCGTTCCCCGATGGAGGGAACGAGACGTTGTGTCTTCCCCGCCACGTCGCTGAGCCGAGCCACTGTTGTGGCCGGACCATTTCCGGCTCCTCAGAAAAATCCTGAATGAACTCCCGTATTCGCCCCGCTTAAATGCCCGTATGTCCGGGGGCGGGATATGCAAATACCGTCTACCAACTTCTCATTGGCCTTTTTTCATAGAACAGAGGTATATATCGGTGCTCAAGAGAGACCCCTAGTGTCGCTTCTCTGACACAACGTCTCGTTGCCTCCATCGGGGAACGGAGGTTACATACGTAACCTAGAAGATCAGGTATAAATAGCTTGTTAAAGTAACATCTGCAGATTAGTACTTTTTTCAGCAGATATTTCAAGACAAGGGGCTGAAAATGCCCTCATAGTAATTTCCTCTGTTTGTTTTTTTATCTAATATTTAACATGAAATATGTCATTATATTCCATAAGGACTATCTAGTTTTGGGTTTAGTGCCTCTGCAGACATTATAGTGACCTGTAGCTGTCAGATATCTGAATTCAGTGACTCAGGAAGCAAGTGTTGTTGAATGTATAGCTTATAAGGAGTGGTTTTTAATTAGTAAAATGTGAGGAAATCAATCCCCAAAACATAAAAAATTTAAACAGTGATTACTTCAAAATGTACTCGTTAGACAGTAGAGAGCTGGATAATTTTTACTGACACAGTAAAATGTGGTTATGTGCAATTGTTAATTGAGGTGTGTAACTTCTTCAATGTTAAAATACTTTCTCTGATCCCAGCTTAATATGCAGAGAGTATATTCTTAAGCCATTCTTAAAAACTATAAACACTCTGACTCTGTGGTGATTTCAAATATGCTCTGTTTGAGTGGCCCATCCAGCCCGACATAGCAACATTGTTCAACCAATGGCATGTTTATGGGACGGGACTACCTGTTTGTTCAACAAAAGGTAGAAGGGGGGAGTATTCAGGAAAAGCTATTTGAAAATAATGTTTATTTTTGCAATTCCGTTTGGTAGCGCTAGCAGAGCAAAAATTACACATTTCGGCTGTTTGTATTTCTACTTGATCTAACCCTTCAAAAAATTATTTTATGGTGTAAATTCAGGTTCATTAAGTCATGTTAAATAATATTTTAAATTGAATAACAACAGATAATTAAGATGATACCACATGAACCACAATGACTAGCCAATTATTGAAAATTAATTCGATCAGAGCATTCATTTTGTTTTAATGTATTGTGCATAATTTACATACCTAGGTATTTGTTGTTGATTTTAATTTATTGAATTGATCGCGTTTGGAATATGTTTCACATAAATAAATGACACTCAGTATATGCACTCATATATCAATTCAGTTCCAGTGGCCAAATATTGCCCCTTAAAGAGATTCAACCAAACAATGAAAATTCTGTAATAATTAAATCCAATAGTTCTAAACCTGTGTGGATTACTAAATGGAGATGTTTGGCAGAATGACAGATTTAGTTGTCATTCACGTTCAATGTTTTTTTTGTTTATTTTTTTCCATAAAGTGAAAGTAAATGACATTTTCCTTGACATGATTTATTTTTATTTATTTATTGTCTGCTAAAGGAATCAAATCTTCTCAAATACTCTCAAGTGCCCATTCAATCATGTGCCATCTGCAGCAAAAGCCATTCACATGTCTTTCTAAAGTAAGATATGCCTCTATCATCATTGTTTTATCTTTGTTCTGCACATTAACTCTTCAATACTCTTATATTTGCAATGGTATCAGGGTCATCATAAATTTAAATTTACAATTACAACAGAGTTTAACTTGTGCATATTAAGGCAGTGTGTAGCATGTTAGTGCATTAGCGTCATGAATTCATATTGTAAACAAATAAAATCTTTTCTACTGCATATATATTACTTTAAATCATCATCAAATTGTTAAAACAGATTCTTTTACTGACCTCATGTCAATTCTACTCAAAGAATGAGGCACACGGTCATTGATAACACATTTTTAAGGTTTTACATGTAGCATCCACACATTTTATGTACTTCTAAATGCCTCCCACAGCGGTGTGTTGCGTGTCTGAATGTCTGGAAACAGTTTACCATTGCTCAGCTGTTTAGAACTTCTTTCTCAAATCAAATCGCTTTATTGTCACACGACCATATGCACAAGTGCAGCAGTGGGTGAAAGTCTTGTGTGCAGTTCCAAGCAACATTGCAGTCATTTTAGAGACATATACCAATTTACATATCTAATATACACATAATTACACAACACAATAATAATATACAATGTACAGTAAACAATACACACAATATAGAATACACATAATATAGAATACACATACAATAAAAAAAGCATATAAAGTGTATAACAATATATACAGTAGGTTAAATTGTGACAGTCCAGTGTAAGATTAATACAGTGCAGTGCTGATGTATATTGATCGTGAGAGATCAAGTGTTCAAAAGTCTGATTGCTTGGTGGAAGAAGCTGTCATGTAGTCGGCTGGTGCGGGTCCTGATGCTGCGATACCACCTGCCTTATGGTAGCAGTGAGAGCAGCCCTTGGCTCGGGTGGCTGGAGTCTCTGATGATCCTCCGAGATTTTTTCAGACACCGCCTGGAACATATGTCCTGCAGAGAGGGAAGCTCACCTCCGATGACAAACAGCATTCTCACATATGTGTTCTTTTTTTCCAGGTGGAAGAGAGCAGTGTGTAGTGTAGATGCAATGGCATCATCAGTGGAGCGGTTGTTGCACTATGCAAACTGCAATGGTCCAGTGAGGTGGGCAGCACAGAGCAGATGTAATCTCTGAATCAAAGCATTTGCCGATGATGGGGGACAGAGCAACAGGACGTCAGTCATTTAAGCAAGTGATTTTTGATTGCTTTGTTACGGGCACAATGGTGGAAGTTTTGAAGCATGTGGGGACTACAGACAAGGAGAAGGACAGGTTGAAAAACACCAGCCAGTTGGTTCGCACATGCTCGGAATGCCGTCTGGACCCACGGCTTTACGGATGTTCACTCGTCGTAAGGATTGGGTTACATCCGCAACAGAGACAGAGTCTTTTTTCCCCCCCTTGTGCTCCATGATGACGTTAATTCCCTGCCACATGCTTCTAGAGTTGGTGGTGTTGAACTGTCCTTCAATGTTGTGCCTGTACTGGCGTTTTGCTGCTCTGTTTTGCGGAAGGCAGAACTGGCGTGTTTATGCTCCTCCGCGTTCCCAGAATTAAAAGCGGCGGTCCGTGCATTAAGTGCCACACGAACATCGCTATTAACCCATGGTTTCTGGTTGGGGTAGATCCATATTGTTTTGGTCGGAACAACGTCCTCTACGTATTTTCTGATGAAACACGTTACGCTGTCAGCGTAACCCTCGATGTCGTCATCAGAGACGGACCAGAACATCTCCCAGTCTGCGTGATCAAAACAGTCTTGTAGCGCAGAGTCTGATTGGTCTGACCAGCACTGGATCATTCTGAGGGTGGGTGCTTCCAGTTTCAGTTTCTGCCTGTAAGCGGGCAGAAGCAGAACGGAAGAGTGGTCTGATTTTCCAAATGGTGGGCGGGGGAGGGATTTGTAGCCATCCCTGAAAAGAGAATAGCAGTGGTCCAAAACCCGATCCCCTCTTGTGTTGAAGCTGATATGTTGGTGGTATTTTGGTACGATTGTTTTCAGATTGGCTTTGTTAAAGTCCCCGGTCACAATGAACACGGCCTCAGGGTGCGCGGTTTCCTGCTCACTTATACTCCCATACAGTTTACCCCTGAATGAAGAAGAACTTCTACGGAAGTATATTGAGGCCTTTACACACTCCTGTCATCTCTGCTTATTTCAACTCTCTCTTCTGCTCTCATGCCTTACAAGAGCCATCTAGACAAGCAGCTCTGTCTAACACAAACTCCACATGCTCTCCTCTGCACTCTGCAGCAACAGACTGACTGATAGAGTGCAAAGCTCTCGTGGATTAACTCATTGATCTGCTCTAATCAATTCCAGAGAGCATCTCGGCCCATGAGTGTACAATGACTTTCATGGAGATTAAAATGCCACTTTCTTTCCATTGTGCTTGATTTGATACATTTGTGGAAAATACGGTCTATAAGTCAAAAACACTTTGTATAGTTTTTCAATAGTAAGGTACTTTCTCCTGTCCCAGCTTAATATGCAGAGACAACTGCACTGTAAAAGTAGGTTTGCACAGTTACCTTAAGTAGCTGTTTCTGCTTGATCTAACCCTTTAAAATTACTTTTTATGTTGTAACTTAATGTCTTCATGTTGATTTAAGTAATTTAAACGTCTCGGTTCCCTGATGGAGAGAACGAGACGTTGTGTCGATGTACTGACACTAGGGGGTCGATCTTGAGAGCCCCGATCACCTCGGATCTTTTTGAAAAAGCCAATGAAAATTGACAAGTGGATTTTGCATGCTACTCCACCGAACCTACGGGTAGTAAAGGGAACTGGAATGTGGATTCATTCAGGTTTTGTGCTGAGGAGCTGAGACACGGTCCCGGCCATTTCAGCGGCTAGAACAGCGTTGTGGAAAGAGGGACACAACATCTCGTTCCCTCCATCAGGGAACTGAGGTTACAACAGTAACCTCGCTTGACGTTGTGTTGATATAGTGACACTAGGGTTCAGTATGGAAAAACGCAGGTTCAAGCAAGCTGCTTTGTGCGTAATAACAGGTGCATCAGACTGCACGTAAACCTCCCCCAACGCCCCAAAAGACGTCATGTAGTTTTTTTGGGGCCACGCCAGCCGCCCTTTCTCTCTATTTTTTCTCTCCACAGATTATTCGATTCGGCTGGAGCCATCTAACTCTATCATATGCATCGGGGAAGGTGTTCTTTTCCTTTCCTATTCTTTCAGGAAAAGACCCCACGGAGACCACATCCTGCCCAAAAGGGGAGGTCAACGTGTGGCAATACGACACATGGGCTCAGCAGCCGCACATGGAAGAGGCGCAGTGGTAGGTCCAGCCACAAAAGGGGGTACACTACTGTGGAATGTACATCACAGTCTGGTGTCTGTTCCCGCTTCGGAAGAAGGAAAGCCACGACCACAACATGGTCATATTCTCACAATGAAAACATGAGCCATCCACAAACGCTGCCTCAGTGTGCTCGCTGCCAGACACATGTAGCAGTGGCCATGGCCGTCGGAGGCGGAGAGATAATGATCGCACCCAGGAATCACACAAGGTCGGAAATTAATCTTTAAAAAGGACGCATCTTTAAAAAAACGTTCAGTGTCAATGTGTGTGCTCTTTTAAGAAATATATTCTTTTAGCAGAAAATATATGTATATGTTTAAATATATAAATATATATATACCTCTATCTTTGAGAAAAGGCCAATTAGAATTGGCTAACAGAATTTGCATGCCCCTTCCCCTGACATATGGGTATTAAAAGAGGGAAGCGTGTGTCTGTTCAGACAGATTTTTTCTTTGGAGCCAAGGGGTTGTGTTTCAGCGAGCTCTTATAACTCTTATAACTCAGGTCGGGCACGCGGAGCAAGGTAAGTGCTTCGAGCTTCTCCTCAGCACAACCACCTCGGGACGAAGCAACGTGCCCCGACGTGACATTGCCTGCTCCCCCCGCCACGAGGCCGGAACTTGGACACGTGGCTTATGCTTTCCAACCCGTCGCGGTGGATGGCCAGAACCATCCGACTCAGCTACGTGATTCAATTCGCCAGGCGCCCACCCAATTTCAGGGGCGTCCGCTTTACCTTGGTACAGGGCGAAAATGCCTCCATCCTGCATGCGGAGATCGCAACCCTTCTGCACAAGGATGAGATAGAGCCTGTCTCTCCAGCTGAGACAGAGAAGGGATTCTACAGTCCTTACTTCATCGTACCCAAGAAAGGCAGTGGGTTGCAGCCAATCTTGGACCTGCGAGTTCTGAATCGGGCCTTACACAGACTCAAGATACTGATGCAGAGACATATTCTGACATCTGTCCAGCATCAAGATTGGTTTGTGTCGGTAGACCTGAAGGATGCATATTTTCACACCTCAATATTACCCCGTCACAGACCCTTTTTACGGTTTGCTTTCGACAGCCAGGCTCTGAATAGTTCCCCTCGCGGCTTTACGAAAGAGGCAGCTCTTGCCCCGTTAAGGGAAGTGGGTATTCGCATACTCAACTACCTCGATGACTGGCTAATCTTAGCGCACTCTTGACAGTTGCTCTGTGCACACAGGGACCTGGTGCTCAAGCACCTCAGCTGTTTAGGGCTTCAGGTCAACTAGAATAAGAGCAAGCTCTTCCCGGTTCAGAGCATCTCTTTTCTCGGCATGGAGTTAGACTCAGTCTCAATGACAGCGCGCCTCACAAGTGAGCACGTGCAGTCTGTGCTGAACTGCCTGAGTACGTTAAGACCGGGCATAACGGTTCCAATGAAACTATTTCATAGGCTCCTGGGGCATATGGCATCCTCAGTGATGGTCATGTTACTCAGGTTGATGCATATGAGACCGCTTCAGCACTGGCTTCAGACTCTGTGTGGCATACACAGACATACTGTGTGACCCTCACCCCTTCCTGCCATCACTTATTCAGCCCTTGGACAGACCTCTGTTTTCTACTGGCAGGAGTCCCCCTACAGCATGTGTTCAGACATGTCTTAGTTACTACAGAAGCCTCCCAGTTTGGCTGGGGTGCTGTGTGCAATGGGCATGCAGCCTCTGGCTCCTGGATGTGGCCCCGGCTAGGTTGGCACATCAACTGCCTAGAGTTGCTGGCTGTATTTCTTGCCCTAAGCAGATTTCTGCCATTGATCCACAGCAAGCACGTGTTGATTTACTTCCGCGGTACGGTCCCCCTGTTGGTGTTTCAGTATTGTGCCATTTTTACATCGACACAACGTTGAGTGAGTGACAGAAGGGGAACATCTCGGTCGTAACCTCCGTTCCCTGATGAAGGTAACAAGACGTTGTGTCCCTCTTACCACAACACTGTACTAAGCCGCTGGCCTGGATATTACTCTCAGCTTCTCAGCTCCAAACCTGTCTGAACAGACGCACGCTTCCCTCCTTATATACCCATATGTCTGGGGGAGGGCCATGCAAATTCTGTTCGCCAATTCTCATTGGCCTTTTCTCAAAGACAGAGGTTACCGAGGCTCTCAAGAAAGATCCCTAGTGTCACTACATTGATAGAACATCTCGATCCCTCCATCAGGGAATGGAGGTTACAAAAGTAACCGAGAATTTCTTTACATGAAAGAAATTCATACGGGTTTGGAATGACATGAGGGTGAGTAAATTATGACTTTTTTGTGTCAACTATCCCTTTAATGCAGAACATACATGAATCCCTAAAAATATTTTTTTTGCACTAAAGAAATCATCTAAGTAAAATATGCATGGCCCAACTCTAAACCAGTGCAAATTTCGGCATCTTAAACTGGACTGTGGGTTAGTGAAAAAGACTGGTGAGGCCTCGCGGCAGGGGGGAGCAGGCAACGTCACGTCGGGGAGCGTTGCTTCGTCCCGATTTTCAAAAAATACTTTTTTCACCAATTTGGAACGCCCAATTCATCCCAAAGAGAGAGGCTGCCATCACTGTGCACACACGCTAAATAAACCGAGAGATTTAAGTGTGACTTTGTGATATAAAGCCTTGGAGTGTGATAGTGTTATCTATGACCTCTCACCCTATTTCTGCTCCATTCGCTTCTCTCCACACACATTATACACATTGTATATTGAGTCACTGGCAATTTCAAACAATTTATCTTATGAAAGAGCAGTAGGAGCTGGAAATTGTAGCAGCTTAACTGTTTCTCTTTTCTTCCTCCCTCCAAATATTTTCCTCTCTGAATCTGCCTTGCATTTACATTATGAGTGTGCTGCTTTCTGTTACGTTGAGCTTTCCTGTACCTATTGAGATTCTTACTTGTCTTGCTTCTCCAAAAAAATGTTTACTGGTCACGCTGGGGTCACTACAATTCATTGACTACTTGCACGCTTTGCCTTGTTGTTGTTGTGTGTGTGTGTGTGTGTGTGTGTGTTTGTGTGCATGCGTGCGTGCGTGCGTGCGTGCGCGTGCGCGCACGCGCGTGTATGTGAGTGTATGTGAGTGGTGACATTTTGTCAGAGGAAAACAGCTTATAAATCATACTAAATTATGTTTTCTGTGAGGGTTAGGTTTAGGGGTAGGGCTAGGGCTAGGGGACAGAATATATAGTGTGTACAGGATAAAAACCATTATGTATATGGAAAGTCCCAATAAAACATGGAAACACAACGTGTGTGTGTGTGTGTGTGTGTGTGTGAGCGTGTATTTATCACTTCGTGGGGACCAAATGTCCCCATAAGGATAGTAAAACCCGAAATTTTAGACCTTGTGGGGACATTTTGTCGGTCCCCATGAGGAAAACAGCTTATAAATCATACTAAATTATGTTTTCTGAAAATTTAAAAATGCAGAAAGTTTTCTTTGAGGTTTAGGTTTAGGGGTAGGGTTAGGTTTAGGGGATAGAATATAAAGTTTGTACAGTATAAAAACCATTATGTCTATGGAAAGTCCCCATAAAACATGGAAACACATCATGTGTGTGTGTGTGTGTGTGTGTTTGTGTTAGAGAGAAGGTACAGGCATAAAGAGGGAAAGCTCTTTCCCCCATCTTTGATCTTTTATTATCGTATTACAATCGTATTATTAATATTTGTGTCCCTGTAGTCTCAAATATATTTTTTCTTTTATTCAAAGAGTCTGGATCCTGCTGTTATATTGTGTATAAATCAAATAATATAGTAGATCAAGTCCATAATTCTATGTACACTGTAAAAATACATTTTAGATTTATGAATTTCAATTTCATAAAATGTGTTTAAATTGAACTGCTTAAACTTTATTAAAATGAAAATAAAAAAAGATGTATTCATTTAATTTTGTTAAAGATTATGCAATTCAATTTGATGGAATTTTGTTATGAAACTGAAATGTGTAAATCTTAAAAATATGCTCAAATAAATATTTTTTTTCAGTATAGGTCTATTAAACTCCCAAATAAAAATTTATGTCAGTGAAAGACATAATCCACCAAAGATAAGAAGCCAGTAATGCCTAATAAATAGGCCATATCCTATACTATGTTTCCCCCAAGGTCCACTTACAGTATAATGTCAATATTTTTGGCACCAAATAACATCAGAATTTAGTTTTTTTTTTTAACCATTTTTCACCCCCTCTCTGACCTTTAGAATTACAAGTGTCATTCTTGCTTCTGGTAAAATACACATCAATCCGAGTGGCATGACCGCACTGAGGATGCCATATGCCCCTGGAGCCTTTGAAATACACAAAAGTGTAAAGAAATCTCTTAAACTTATGTCACTGTACGGGCTAAGTTACTAAACACTAAATTGGTCATATGTTATTATATTCATCAGTTTGGGGTCACTAAGTTTTCATTCAGTCTTTCTGGACTGAAAGGAAAAAGTGGTAACATGAAATTGTTACCTTAGAATCTATTTCTACTGGATCTAACACTGAAAATGACTCATGTTTAACGTAAATTGTTTAGGTTAAAATAGACATGGGTAAGCATTTTGACTTCGATACCACATGAAACACATTTCAAAGTTATCTGACAAAATATTTTTTAAAGTGTTTTACATTGTGTTTTTATTTCAAAAGATAAAGGAAATTTAAATGTCTCATTATATATTACCCATTAAAGTGTTAAGAGAGTGTCATGATGTGCAGATCACCTTGAGAACAATGCTATTAGCTCAGAGGAAGGACAAGTAAGAGCAGGTGAGGGCACAGTGGCCAATAGAGGGGGTTTTTTCAACAGAGAATCTAGCGCTCTTTTATGTGAGGTCACCAGAAATGAGAAAAGAATGGATGAAATGAAAGATGGTGAAGAGCTTAAAGAACATAATAGCTGAAAGAGATGGCATATGGCTTGAAGGTTACCAGGAAGAAAGGAAATTGAGTGAATGGTTTTGAAGTACACGAAAAATCTAAACATCAGGGATGGAGACAGAGAGAGTGAGTGAAGAAGACATTTATTGGAACGTCTGAGAAAAGTGATGTCATAAATTTGCTCACAGGGAGATGGTATCATGAGCAGAGACAGCTTTGCTGAGTGGTCATGGCATTTTAGGCCAATGAAAAAAGAAATAGAAAGAGTTGATGTTTGGACAAGCAATGGGCAATGATGATTAGCTAGTTGTTCAACAACTGAGGCCTATTCGTTTATGTGTGTGGGGGGGTTGTGGCAGCAAATCAAGTAGCAAAGTGACAGCATACTGTGCAATAGACAGACTGATCACACTGTATTCAGCAACAGTGGGTCGAAAGTTTTTCTGCTGAAATCGGTCTGTGCTTACCGAAATGCATATCACTACCTACCAGTGGCCATAGCTGGAAGTGTAGTTTAATATATGGGCACATGTGAGCTCCAGTTTCCCTGTGAAAAGTCCACAAAGTGGTGCCAAAAGCGAGTTGTTTTTTTAGTTGTGTATGATGTAATACTGTCAAGAGTGCATATTTAATTAACCATATGCCTTAAACCAACCCTAAACCTAACCATCAGGAGAGTATGTAATTTTTGAACAAAAATGCAACCCCCAAATCACACTCACCATTGTTTATGTGTACACAATGACTTCCTGGTTCCCACAGGAACAGAACCCATGTTCTTGTTGTTCCCTGTGCAACATGCTATCAGTAGAGCCAGAGGGAAACATGTTCACTCTTGAATTGATGCAAAAATATCTGATGTTGTATCGTGGTTGTTAATAATTTTAGCTGAATGGGTTGATTTTTGGGTACATGAACTTTTGGAAGCAACATATTGATTGCTGTGTGATCATATATTGGCTTTAGATTTAGATTGAAAAAGAACCCCCTTGGAAAAGTTGTCATCCTGGTTACTGTCGTAACATCCATTCCCTGATGGAGGGAACAAGACAATGTGTCGATATAGTGACACCAGGGGTTTCTCTTGAGAGCCTAAACACATCTGATCTTTGAGAAAACTCTAATGGGAATTGGCGAGTGGATATGCATGCCACTCCCCCGGATATACGGTATGCTCGCAACCACTCATTCAGGTTTTGCACTGAGGAGCATAGACAGTGGGCGATGCTCTGTTTGGAGATAGCCCTCCCTTTCCACTGTCCTCCAAAGCAGACAAAGAGCTGCTCAGAGCATCTAAAGCTCTGCAAGTGTGTGATCCATGTAGATGCGCAACGGGAGGATTCAGCCTCCTCGCGCCTGTATGGAACCTGATGATCAGGTCCTGTTTCCCGAGAGAATTACCGTATTCTGCGTCGTGGTGCGCTGCCCCTCCAGCCTCTCCTGCAAGAAGGAAAGCACCAAACTGACTTAGCATCTCTGGGAGTCTTCATGTCAGGAAGAACACCACTTAGTGAACAAACGCCATTTCAAGGCATACAGGCACCTCGTAGAGAGAGCCCTGACCTGGGTGATTGTGTCTACCACTGCCAGTGGTAGGCCATTTAGGTCTTTTCAGTGGGACCGCCGTTCTCCACCTGAATGACTTGAGGCAGTTCAACACTGACTGCACGTGCTCGCTCGTGAGGCATGTTATCATAAAGACTGAGTCTAAAACAATCCAGAGAAAAGAGATGCTCTGAACCGGGGAGAGCTTGCTCATTTCCCAGTTGACCCAGAGCCCCGAGGTCCCTGTGCGCACACAACAAGTCTCGAGAGTGAGCTAGAATCAGCCAGTCATCGAGATACTTGAGGATGTGAATGCCCACTTCCTTTAACGGGGCAAGGGCTACCTCTTCAACTTTCAAGAAGACACGAGGCGACAGGACAGACTGAAGGTACTGGTACTGGTACATACGGCACTCAAAGGTGGACCATAGAAAGGGCCTGTGCCGAGGTAAAACTGAGATGTGGAAGTACGCGTCCTTCAGGTCTACTGCCGCGAACCAATCTTGATGCCGGACACATGCCAAAATAAGTTTCTGCATTAGCATCTTGAAAGGGAGTCTGTGCAAGGCCTGATTCAGTACTCGTAGGTCCAAGATTGCCCGTAACCCACCGCCTTTCTTTGGCACTATGAAGTAGGGGCTGTAGAACCCTTTCTTCATCTTGGCTGGAGGGACAGGCTCTATCATGTCCTTCTGCAGAAGGGTCATGATCTCCAAACGCAGTACAGCGGCATTCTCGCCGAGGATAGTGAGAGTGGAGGAGCTCAGAGATCGGGTCCGGGCAGTAAAAGGTGCCTGCCAATTTCGTGAGCTCCTCGTGCACCTCCGGGATGAATGGGTCCAAGGCAGGGCACGGCCATGAGCGGCGCTTTGAGCCCAGGAGCCAATCATCAAGCCAAAAGGGTTCAGGGCAGGGTGCAGGGTTCCACTCCAGTATGACACTAGTGACCGCCCAGGCAAGCATGGCCACCATATCTGCGTCGGACTCAGACTGGGCGACAGTCGAGTCCTCTGCATCCAACTGGATCAGATCTCCGTTGCTGCGATCGAGAGCTCATCCTGTTCCTAAGCCCCAAATGAGACATCAAACTCGCCATGTGGCAAGTCGCCCGTCTCATCCCAGAACTCGACCAGGGCAAACGAGTGTACTGGGGAATGGGAGGTCCGTGGGGGATTACCCGGCGGAACCACTCCCATTGGGGTCCCCAAATTGCTCCCAGTGCTAACTGATGTGGCCTCATACGCATAGGTAGAATGACCGGGGTGGGGAGCTGCTGGAGTGGCTTTCCCTCTGAAGAAGGAAAGCCGCGACTGCAACTTTGCCATGGTCATTTTCTCACAGTGAGAACATGATCCATCCATGCACACTGTCTCAGTGTGGGCGCGGCGCATGCAGGTGAGACAGCGATCTTGGCCATCAAAGGCGGTAGCGACAGCAACCAGGAACTAAACACAGATCTTTAAAAAGATGCTCTCCGTCAGTGCCAATCTTTTAGAGAAAATAAACTCTTTTATTGCAAGAATATATACTCTTTTACGCTGTTGAAGAGCCCTGGGGCGTTCTCTGCATTCAATCCGTGCACGAGGGGGAGAAACCATTGTAATGCGCCATGAATCCAACAGCATGCAGAGGTGAATGGACCCGCAGTGGAATTCAACTCTCTGTGAATCAGCCGCTCGGCTCCAAAGAAACAAATCTGAATGAGTGGTTGCGAGCCAGCTCCATTTATACCCATATGTCTGGGGGAGTGGCATGCAAATTCCACTCGCCAATTCCCATTGGTCTTTTTCAAAGATCAGAGGTGTTTGGGGCTCCCAAGAGCAACCCCTAGTGTCACTACAATGTGTCTTGCAATGGTTTTTGCGCACCCTCCTATGAGCGTTGTGTTTATGATGCTGTCATGTTAAAAAGAACATGTTTTAAAAGTGCATCTCAAGACCTTTTTATTCTGTTGCTGTTTTTTAAAGCAAGAGCATGTCTAACGAGAACACACCCTTAAAAAACGCATCATATTGGGGTCCGAAACAGGTGAACACTTTTTTCACACCACAAGAATTT